>NC_046333.1:57463902-57779148 GCF_000738735.6 Corvus cornix cornix
AGTCTCCTGGTCCTCTTGTTCTTGGCACATATTCTCTGCTTCTCAGAATGTCTAATTTAGTTTCTCTTGTAGTACTGATCAATGGCTGTCAGCTGTTTTTCTTTTCTCTTGAAACTGTTTCTAAATTAGCCTGTCATGTCTTCCTTGAAGGGCACATGTAACAATTGTCCTTCTTTCTCCCACCATCAATGAGAAGTCACGACTGCTGCAAAAACTCTTATCAGAGCTGACCCCAGCAAAACCATTCTGGTTAAGATTTCTCCTTGTCTTAGCATCTGTCTTAGGCATGAAAACCTGACTCTTACTTTAGGGTAATCTAATTTATTTAAGATTTGTAGGGCATTTACTGTCACATTTAGGATTCTTTTAACAGATAAAGCAGTAGAAGAAGAATTATACCATGTTCAGGCTTTTTCTGCAAATAATGGTATGTCAATTATTGCACTACGTGCCTTTGTTTTCATGCCTGTGTGAAGTCCTAGAGAATGTGTTTATGATTTCCAGTGTCTCCTACTGGAGGGTGTTCACTCTTTAATATTTCTTCAAAAGTCTGTTGTTAAAAATGATTAGTTGCTGGCAAAATCATGTCAAAACACAAGTGTAATCCTTCAGCCTAGGAAGGGCTAATTTCTCATTCTCTTATTTCATATGATCTCATTTTCCCAATTTTCTAGCCTTTAAAATTCCAGATCTTAATTTCTAAAGTAAAACAAGGACAAGTTACTTTAGAAGTTCATACTAACTTTATAAGTAAGTAAAAAAAGTAAAGCCTGAAAAAAGCTGAATAAAGCTCATATATTTTTCTTTAGTCATTCATCCTTTACATCTGCTTTTGTGATTGACACTTGCAAGTCTGCAAAAGGAATGAGAAGGAAACCAAATTATTTCCATTCCCTCACACGCTTTCAGGACAACATTTCAGCGTAGAGAACACTGCAATAAACCAGCGTTCTGGTTATGTTGGGCCCCTCCCCCTGCCATGTAGTCCTGGGAGAGGGGCTCTGGGGGGGAGACATGGGGTTTCCCTAGCCCTCATTCCCCATTGGTTGTTTTGTGTTCCCCTGCGCAGGCAAGGACCCTCGGGTCCTGTGATTGATCATTTCCTCAGCAGATCCTCAGCCATGCATCTGGGAAATAAACATCTCTGAAATATCTATCAAGAATATATTTCTTTGCACGGGCCTTGTTTTCTGATACAGCGTGTTGCAGTATCTGCACTGTAACAAATGGTAGAGAAATGCTGGCAAGACACCAATCCCTTAGGACAGAAAATTAGTGAGTAAAAACCACTCTAGATCTCTCTCTTCTCACCTTGGTTTGGATATTTTCTCTAAATTATGGAGGAACCGTGGAAAGACTCTTGACTCTCAGAGCTGCATATGGACATTTATCTTAAACTTGAAAAGATTCTTGAACAACGATTTGTAAATTTTAGCTTAATTCAAGCTCAAAAGGATCTGTAACACTTCCTGGCATGGTTGTTTAAGAACTTTTTCTGTGTTTCTTGGGATCTGATTCTTACCAAAGACTTTTGGAAGACGGTTTGGACTCAGTTAATTTCTGAGTTAAAATATACGCGGACAGAAGAATATTTTTGTGAATATTATTTAATTACCGAGACTGTTGAGCAATGTCAGCTGTGTCCTGGCGAAGAGAAGCCTGGCGCAGGGACCGTGCGGCCCAGGCCACGTGCACCGAGCGCTCTGCGAGCAGCAGCGAGGCAGTTCCGCGCGCGGGTGGAGCCACGCGAGCTGCAGTGTCGGTGGCGGAGCGAGGCGCGGCGGGAGCGGCGGGACCCAGCGGTGCCCGCCCGGCCCCGCACAGCGCGTGGTGGAGCGAGCCCCGTGAACGCCCGACTGAGAGGGGCAGTGCACGGGCAGCGGCTGGCGGCGGTGGCGGCGGAGCAGAGCTGCATCCAGCCGAAATGCACACTGGAGCGGGGCGCAAGGGAGTCATCGCTCGGGGGCCTGGCCGAGACGTGGGCGTGGCTCCAGGCAGCAGCAGCAGAGGAGACGGCGCGTGGGGAGCTGAGCAGCGCAGCCCAGCCTGGCCCACACGGCCCCGAGTGAACCCCGGGAAGCGCGCAGGCACGAGCAGCCCCAGCGGCCCCGGCAGCCCTGGCAGTTCCAATACGGAAGCGAGCGAAAGCGAAAGCAAAAACACAGCGAGACAGAAAACAGCAACCACTCGAAAAAAGGAAAAAATCATCATAGCAAGGGTTTAAGGAATAGTAAAATGGTATAATGTTAAACAAAATTGTGGTTTATAACAAGATGTGATAACCAAGAAGACATATTTGTTCATAGAACTGCTATTAAAAAGAATAACCCTGAAAAATGCATCCCAAGCTTGGGAGATGGAGAGGTGGTGGAATTCAAAATTGTGCGAGGTAGAAGAGTGTTACAAGCAGCAGAGGTCACTGGGTCTGACAGTGTTTCTGTAAAAGGCAGTATATATGCAAAAAATCGTAGTCATGTTAGACAATATCTCCATTATAAGCCCCCCCTACAGTCTCCCTTTCCTAATCCCACCTTTCCCTTTTATCCTATTACCCCCAGTGTATTCCCAATCCGTTTTTTCACCCATGGTTTCCTTCACAAAACCATGCCTTTGCCAATTGTTTCCCCAAAAATCCCTTTCCAATGCCGAGTGGGGGATGACGAGGCGGAGGGAAGAAACTAACTATTGTTGTTTAGAGTTCCAACAGGTACAAATGGAAGAAACTCTCTCCTGCCTCAGTTTCCCCACAAAGCATGCTCGGAGAGTCCTGTCTCCCTTCTGTCAGCCTTAAGATGTTCCAGAGAATCTGTTTGGACATTTAAAGACTCAGGAGGGTGGCTTGTTTTATTTTGAAACTGTTCTTGTTATGTTTATCCAGTTGTTTTCAATGTTAAGTTTTAAATCTCTTTTTGTTAAAAATAAACGGGTGAAATGTTGGGTCCCTCCCCCTGCCATGTGGTCCTGGAAGAGGGGCCCTGGGGGGAGACACGGGGTTTCCCTGTCCCTGGTCAGCCTCATTCCCCATTGATTGTTTTGTGTTCCCCTGCGTGGGCAAGGCCCCTCGGGTCCCGTGACTGAGCAGTTCCTCGGCAGAGCCCCGGCCATGCGGCTGGAGAAATAAACATCTCTGAAACATCTATCAAGAGTCGGTCCATATAGATTTCTTTTCCACGGGCCTCGTTGTTTGATACGCGTGTTGCAGTATCTGCACTGTAACATGGTTAGATCTGGTTTAGGTGACAAACCAACTCTGGAATGTACAGCTTATCCAGTTTACTTTTGGATGTACTAGGAGAACATTATCTTAAAAGTGTAAAATAATTGGAGTTATGCACAGGTCTCTATCCAGTAATAGAGGAAAACAAAAAGGGAATGATGTCTGATTTTGTGCAATGCATAGGAATCAGGTATTTTGCAATGATCATTCAAGGACTATCACAGTCTTTCTTTTCTGTAATGATGGATAGCCTTTCTCTGCTTCCCTTTACAGTTTTCACAGTGACACTGCAGTTCTAACTAATAAGGAACCATGCTGGGATGGGATGATCTAATTTGCTATTTTCATTGAATCAAATTCTGAAAATTGAACAAAATTATTTTTCATCACTTCACCCACAGTCTTTTCGCACTCCTTTTCCTCTTTTCTTTTTTTTTTTTTTTTTTTAAATAGGTAGCATTGCACCAAATAGAACATGGTTTTGAAAAGATTATACAAGAAGTACTGAAATTGCTCTATCTTGCCATTTTTATTCAATTTCAAACTTTGGGTTAAAAAGTCTTCATAGTACAAGATAGAATTATGTCTAAAGATGCCTTTTCTCCTAAAGAACATCCAATTGCTGAACACCACGTGCTATTCCAAACTCATCTCTTGCAATTGCCATGAAAAGCTCTTATGTTCTGTCCATCTATTATCACTCAATACTGAATTAATAAAGTTTGAAACTTTTAAGGAATTATATTTCGAATATTTTCCTGAAATGACAGATCCATATATCTTAGATAATCTGGAGTTTCATTATGCATCCTTGAAGGAGAATCTGTAACTTGGAAAGCTTCTGCTCTGTTTCTCATCTTTCACTGTAGATGAAATATCTAAGACATTTAATTATTTTAAATGTGGTGAGAATAGATAATGGAGACAGATCTTGTGAATTTCACATATACTGCCAGTGCTTTCCATTGTCTAGTGCCCAGGAATATCAGTGTGAATGGAGATGTCATTTTACATACAAACATATCCTAAAATAAGTGTATTTTTTTTGCCAGTGGAGTTACCTCTAAGACCTTATGATACTTCTAAGTCTTGATAATGATGACCTGAGAGACATTATTAGTACATCCCAGGTCATGAATTTTACAATGCTACCCATCAAGTAGCTGCTTTGCTGTATAGCTTCAGGATTTGAGAAAGGAGGAATGAACTGCATGATATGGCTAAAGACAGATAATTAAAAGACTAAAATATTTTAAAAAACCATTAAAAGCAATGAGGTTGAAGGAAGTTTTAAATTCTCATAAATTTCCTTTAAATAATATAGGAGGCAATGTCATCTGGTCTGGGGGAAAAAAATAAATATTTTAAAAAATTAGATGGTAATGTTATTTTAAGGTTATGAGGAATTTAAATCTGGGAATCGATTTTACTGGATTTGTAGATTCCTACATCTAGCTTATCTTGTGATTGACAGTCCTATTGTTGAAAATATTTAATGACTCATGTGATTCATTGCTGTCAGGAGAAAATAAAACATTTTTTGAATCACACAACAAAGAAAATAATGGTTTTGTCTTCTTGTCATTTATTTCAGTCAGTGATACTGTTTATTTCCCATTTAAAAAGACAGATAAAAACTTGTGAAATTTGAAAGTGCAGCCTAAATAACACCCAAGCTAAACCCCCAATTTCCTGGGTGGGCTTTCTTATAAGATTTATAATTCATAGCAAACTAGAACGAAAATTAGAGGAATAAGCAAGCAAGAAAAACTTCAAGCTGCTAAGCAGCAAAATTGTGTGGGTATCCAAGTCCAGTGTTTGCCTTTAACAGGGTGTGGATGCATACATCAGCCTGAATGCAAACAGTGACTGAAAACTGATGCCAGCTTGGCTCCAATGTTAGGTCTCAGCTATGCTTGCACACTACAGCCAGGGAAAAGGCAAGTAATCAGTTGTCCTTCACTGACTATCAGAACTGGGGTGCCTTTGGATGTGTGTTTGATGCAGAGCCCATTAAAGAGTGCCTAGTTCACTTCAATTAAAAATGTTCTTAGACCTTACTCTTCTCTTTTTCAACTCTGTCAGCTCCATGGGTAGAGGACTGTCAGTACATTTATTAGACTTACTTATCAGTAAAGGTAAAAAAGACTGGGAGCAGTGGTTTGGGAGAAAAAAAACTTAATCCTTGAAGTTTGACCTATTTCTTATTTTACTTGATTAATTTTGTGTCAATATGAATAAGATTTTTAATGAAAATTAGCAGGATGTTTTTAACTTTGCTGTGCTTATTTTCTGTTGCTGGATAATTTGGAATGCCTGTTTTGAATTTCATGCAAAAGTCACAGAACTACACATTAATCGGGCAACTAGATTAAATAGGGCTTGAGTATATTAGTCTGTTCTGGATGAATCTTGAATGGTGTGACTGAGAAATTAAATTACAAACAAGATTTATCCAGTTTGGGTAATACATCTTGATGATTGTGAGCTCACAGTAGTCAAGAAAGTTGAAGGAATCTGTACCGGGAATCTGGTCTGTAAAACAGGCACATATGGCTGGTTAAATGGACAATTCCTCTTCTGCATTAGTGGAGCGTCACAGGATTTAGGTCCCTCACTTTGACTTGAAAATAAGAGTAGATATTGGCATGCATTTTTGAATTACACCTGAGACATTAATTTCAGACATTAGCTATAATCCTTATGTTGCTGTGTTGCAGTTTTAAGCAGTATCTTATATATAAGCACAGTAAGTAGTTAACCCCCCTTGTATTTGTATGTATGAACTCATAAATGTACTGAAAAACTCTGTCTCTGGTTCATGTTTGCCATCCTCTCTGCGTGGTTTTTTATCTCAGTGCAAAAATTTATCCAGTACATGGATGCAAAGCAGGATAGACCTTTGCACCAAGGTGATGAAAACAAAGATATGTCTGAACTTAATGGTCCTTAACTTTAATCATCTTTTTTCAAGGTGTAGGTTTGTTGTTTTATTTTTGAGAGGGATAGTAGAGGATGCAATTAGAGTCAGAGTTTAACATTTTCTCTGTGGCACTTAGTTTATTCACTTTCAGAGTCACTGACTAGTTTTCTCCTTTCAGCTGGGAACACCCAACTTGTATTTCAAATAAATCTTTTGTCTTTTTTACTCCATTCTATTCTGTCTGGATAATCTTACATCTTTTATTTATAGGTATACTGAGCAGTAAATAAAGACAACATACTGTGATTTTGTACTATAAACAAGAAACAAAAAATGAAGGAGAAAACTACAGGGTGGATAGGTCCATGACTTTTTTTTAAACTTATTTTAGATTTCATTTGTAAGGGGAAAAATATCCAGACAAAACCAAATTTTATGGAAGCAGTGTGTTCACAGATAGCAGAATTTATGCAATGAAAGTTCAGAAATGTATAATAAATAGTTTGTTCTGAGTTTTCAGTCCTCTTCCTTCCCATGGAAAGGACCTGGATACTTCTTATTTATAGACTTTAAAGAAGAATATAAATCTCTGAAAAATGGAATTTTGAAAGAAGGGGGTGGAAAACCAGTCCCAAAAATGTATTCATGAACACAAAAAAAGTTAAAAATGAGTTTGTAATTTACTGCAGCTCAGAGGCAGCAATAACTAATACACTGGAAATTTACCCATTTTATGCATCTATTTTGCCTGCTTTACTGCTCTGCTGTTCATAAAAAGAGCATTTATTTCAGCAACTGTCATGTCACTTGGCATTTATGTGATCTCTGAGCTATGTGTGAAAATGCACTTTTTTTCCAGTTTCAATTTTTATTGAAAAAGTTATTTATTTTACAAATTGGTATCAAGGTGATTTGTTCTACTGTCTAACTAGTTTTACTATTCTACTTTTATTATGTTCATTCTTATCACTTGGGAATCAGAACCATAAATCATTTGGTTTTGTTTTTCATGTCCTGGGTCCTGCTATTGGAATTGCATTCCATCCTCTGCGTGTTGCTGTCTTAATTCCACCTGCTTCTCTCCCACTACAAACTGGGAGATTAGAAGCTATATTTTTTAATTCTTATACATTTTCTTACTCTTATGCTGCACTTACGAGGCACTTTGGATTGTCCATTGCATTTTGCTCTCAGCTGTGTCTTTTGCCAACTTACTCCGATGTTTCTCTTAGCCATTGTTATGACCTCTCTTCCCTGCATACTGCAGAGCTCCACTGCAGTGTCGGAGCTGCTCCATGGCTGGTGCTGCTCATGTCTGCCTTGGGAACCTCACCTGTCCTGTACAACTTCCAGCATCAACTGTGCTATGAGAGGCATCCGATGAATAAAATAACTAGACAGGCGAAATGCAAGGTAATAATTTTCCTGATAAAGCACTCCCTGAGCTAAGGTTCCTGATGGCTGTTCTGGCTGTTGCAGAGATGTGCTATGGTGCCATATCTCTCCTTTGAAACTGTAGTTTTGGAGGTTCCCTAGTAATCACCTAGAGAGAGTGAAGATCATCAGATAATGTTCTGAGGGGCTCATAGTAGTTTCCAGGAGATGTTTTGTTCTTAGTTCCACTTCCAAAGATGCCAACTGAAAGGGAACTAGAAGATTAATTAACTACACCAAACATTTAGGATTTAAAAGAAGAATCTGTTTAAAAGCAGCTGAGGAGATAGTTTGAACATGCTCAGTTGCAGTTTTCTTTTACCAAACTTGGCTTTCTACCAAAAAGCCACCCCTGTATTTACTCAACTATTAAATGAACCTGCAGGTCAACTCATTTCTCTGTTCTTTTGTTACTGCTGTCAGCTTAAGTGGCCATGCTTCTTTAAGAAGATTGGCATAAAATGGAGGCTGTTTATTTCTAATCGCAAGCCTTACTTGTGACAAGGCCATATTACTTCTTCTTGGTCTAAAACTGATCACAGAATAAGTGTCTGCACAATGGCTATTGATGGGAAAATCTCATCTGTTGCCTTGGCAGTTTCAGTATATTTAGAAGCTGAGAACCCAGATGTGAGTTCACATTGTGCTTGTTTATGACTAACACAATCTGCAGGGCCACTCAGTCCTGTAAAATATTCAAGGCTTTTCCCTTGCTTGAGATAATTTAGCTGCAGTGTCTTTTCTGGGCTTCACATTTTGTCCTGACACTGTGCAGAATTTATAGAGAAAGGGTAAAGGTGGAATGAAACCTAATTTTGTGGAAATGAGTCAGAATTGCTATCTTCTGAGAATCAATTGTGAGACAAAGAGGGCAGGCTGCCTCACTCAGGAGAGCCCACCTGTGCAGCAGGTATTTTTACAGCTGCATTTCTATTCCCATGGAAAAGCCTTTTGCATTCACTTGTACTGTGTCAGATGTCTGCAAGCCAAACAGCAACTGCGTTACTTCTGTGCTATAAGGACAAACTGGTTTCTGGCCCATAAAATAGTAATGGGAGAGCTATAAAATGCTCTGAGAGATCTGTTCATTTGAGATCTGCTAATTTCATGAAAGCTGTACTTCTATTTACATGCAGCACACCCTCTGATCCTGAAGGAGATCCCAAGCATAGGTATGATCCACAGATAATCAGTCACGTTTGCTTTACAGGGAATGTAATTTTTGATGCATCTGCTCTCAGACATACCACTGCAAACAGTGCTGCCAATTATTAGTTTTCCCTTGCCTCAAAATTCTGCAGGAAAAAACCAGAGTGCTGCTGACAAAAACATAAAAGCACAGACTCTGCTAGCTAGCTCTGAACATTGCTTTATTAAGCCGGGTATTCTGCATCCAGCAGTAGCTAATGCGTCATGCTTCAGAGGAAAGGCAAACCCCACAATTTGTGCAAAGCCATAAAATAGAAGTATTCCTTGCTGAGCCTGCAGCCATCAGCTTATTCCCTGAAGCATAAGATTTGATTATATGTTTGTTTCTTGGGGAGAAGAGCTGTGAGTATTTAAGCTTTTCAGGCTGGAGATCATACATTAGATTAACCTGGAGGACTCTGAGGCCCATGTAGAACAGATTGTGGAATTCCCTTGGCAGAAATGAGCAAAGCAGCCATTACTAACATGCTGTCATACTGTTAACTGGAGCCGAATGACAAATCCATAGGAAATTTTGCTTCTATTTCTGCTCTTGAGCTATCAGTGAGAAGCTTGTGATTCCTTCTGGGTGTAAGTACCAACCTTATTTCCCACATAGTTTCTAAGTTTGTGTTGTGTTTGCAAACATTATAATCTTACATGAACAGTAGCTAGGACTGAAGAGCTGGATCACAGCTCTTGTTTGCATCTCTAACTGTGGACTGCCTGCAAGGCCTGCGAAGCAACAGTTTTGGCTCTGTTCCCTCTTTTCTACCTATCTCCAAGTCATCTTCCTTTTTTCCATTCTAGGAAGAACAAAGTACTTTCATTTTTCATTAGTCCTTTATTTTTTTAAATTTTATTTTTAAATTGTTTTTGTCTGTTTGTTTGCTCTGGAACTATTTAATATTTGCCAAGGAAACCAATGCAGACATTACCTATGGCTCCAGTCACATGTAGTTTGGGGATAGCCTGAGTTTTGTAAGGAAGATTCATCTAAAGAAGGCAGATGGAAAAAATAGAAAGAAGTTTTGATTTGAACTATTATCCTGTGGCTTGTGAGCAACCTCAAAAAGATCAAAGAAACTGCAAGGAGATTTGAGATCACACCAAAGATGAATTTAGATACTGCAAGGCTCAGGAGCAGGAAAACACAGAGGACTCTTAAAATGCTTCCTCCACTGCCCTTCCCTCATGGCCTGCAGTAGTAATAGGCTACTACATGGTGCATGTTCTTCAGTCATCCTGCAGTATCCAGCTGGACTTATGGACTGTCAGTAACCGGTTATACTTATATTCAGCTGACTCACAATGTGCTACTCTGTTGCGTGTGAAACCCCTGGCAGTGCAGCAGAGAACAAGAAGTGGCATTAACCTGGTTAACTAAAGCAGAAGCTTCTTTCCTACCTGTTCCAGTTTTGGACAGAAAATGCCTTTTTATCTCCATATAGTTCTTTGTCTGGTGAAAGGCAGGAGGTTGTGCAGTATTTTCTTCAAAAGTGGTAAAGTTCTTTTAGCTTCCAGTGGGAGCTAAGGGCAGTGAAGGGTTCCAGACACCTCCCAGCGTAAGATTTCATAACAACTCTTGTACTGCTCCCCCTATTTTGGCAGTAGCAGCTTTGTGATTGAAGACTAAACAACTGGCAGCACCAGTGGACACTTGAATGTGAGTTAAGTCTCAGCTCTGCCAATACAGAGTAGCTGTGTTGTCTTCTGGGTATAGTTTAGGCTTCATTTTGTCCTACATCAAGAACCTTGAGACTATGAGTACCATCCATTCTTCAGCTTGGAAGCAGATCCAGCATTGTCCCCAAACCACCTGGACCTGTGGTTTTCTGCTAGCTGCACAAGATGGGTTTCTGGCTGCAGGGGACTGAGGTGGTGGAGTAGGATTGAAGAACACCGAGTTCTAGGTATGGTCTCAGGGCCCTGCTTATAGCAGTGGTAGGTGGGTCTGGCTTGTTGCCTGAGATGGCTTGTTGCCTGAGATTGATGATCCTACACCTGCCATCTCACATTTCACTGATGGTTACTGGATTGTTGGTGGAGTCTGTCACAATCACCTGACCCACTCTGCTCACCTCACTCAGGTACACTACTCTGATCAAAGAACTCATATCCCTAGGTTGTCCATTATGGATTACTCCCCTAGTCTGGACCCATAATAGCCCTGAACAGCTTAAAAAGAAACCAGTTTTTCAGTCTGATTTTTTCAGTCAATATTTCTGATTGCAAGAGTATTGCACACTGAGAGAAAATAATAAGTGAAAAGTATTATTTCCAAGTTATAAATCATGATATTTCCTATCTTCCATTTACTCAAATTTTTTGGCATCACATGACTGGCTTGTTCATCAATCAGTTGTTTATATTCTTGCAAACACTAAAAGACCTTATGAATGTATTGATTTGGATCAGAGATCGCATACAAAAAATTAGCTAATAAAAAACTATTCTGCAAAAGGTAATTTTTTGCTCTTTGGAGCATGAAATTTAGTATCAAAAATATTCATGAAAACTCAAATTGTGGCAAAAAGCCAAATTGTTTACAGGTGATTCCTGCTATGCAAAGCATGTCATTTTCCATTTCATAAGAGCTAAACCCTTTGTTCTGGTGCTAAGTCTGAACTTAAGTTATAAAATGCAGAGTAGTTCTTTCATGTCTATTTTCAGGCATCTGTATTTAGTTTCTTGGTTTTAGATATCTTACCCTCCAAAGTTATGTTCTTTTAGGAGTAAAGATTAAAACTGATTTATGTAGAAACATTTTGATGTTAACATAAAACATGATTCAGACCAAAAAAAGCCTGCCATTGCACTGCAGCACTAACAGCCCAAATACCTTAGAAGACAGAATGAAAAGGGCTGAGTAACCTTACTAAGAGGTGGTGCTATTCTTGCTACTATTCTGAAGTTCCTAAAAATTGCTTAATTTTTAAGATTTTAGAGGGATTTTAGCAATAATATTAACAGCAATGTTAGAAAACATTTTTAGTTCATCAACACAGTTGAATTCAATTTCTGAATGGGGAAGATTTTCATTTCCTTGGACCCAGGATGGGAGCCAGGTGGCGATCTCCTCCTGGCTGACATTTTCCTACCACTGTTCTGCAATAAGATTGCTTACCATCTTGCAATATAAAATTGCAGTAACTGGTTAATATTTCCCAGTGCAGCTGGATCTCCTAAACTTTATTTAAGGTTGTAAGAACAACAGAGTATCAGATCACAAATGCCATCTTCTAGATCATTGTTTTGGTCTCCTCCTCTCCCACTTCTCCAGTCACTCAGCAGAAAGCACCTTAGACACTCAACAGGACTGCATTTTCAAGGTGTCTTTTAAAACTTTTTTTCTTTTTTTTTTAACTTGAAGGTTTTAAGCCTTAATTCCTCTTCTGCTTGTTCATTGATGGAGCTGTTCTCTCTTTGCTCATACTGTGATCTGTCCCAAATTCAAGCCAACAAATCAAGTCAGCAATTTGACAGAAGTGACAGGGATGGATTTTTCACAAGCAGTATTCTTGGAATTCAGATGTCCTTCACATAACATTGTTTAGTACTGCATTCCCTGAAATTATTGTACTGTTTCAATCTTAAATGAAAAAGAATCAGTGCTGGCACTGTCATAACTTGCTCTTTCCATGGTTGATGTGTTATAAGGCATTTAAGATGAAATGCATATTGAATATATAAAACATTAAATATAGGAGAATATAACTTTAACAGATTTACTTTACTGCCAGTAAGCAATTTCTAATATGTAATGCAAACTCTTATTTTCATGATGTTTTTGTCTCATGGGATATCAGGTAACTATAGACTAACACAGAGCCTTACAGTCAGTATACCTATTAACCATTTAGTAATAGAACACATTGGGGTATCTCATGCATTAATTTCTTCATTGACCAAAATAATAGTTGGGGTAAAGGATCTCTGCTCACAGGAAGCCAGTTGGATTTGAATGAGTTTGGAGAGATCTGACAGAGAATCAAGCTCAGCCGTTCTGAGTGCATCTACACTGGGAGTTTAAGGTATAGTATAGGTGATTTTTTACAGTGTGAATCCTTCTACATTTTGCCCTTGATGTACTATAGATGACAGTTCTGTGCCCCCTTGGTATGCAGAAACTGGATTCTTTCTCTGACCTGGACTAAGGAGCAGAAAATTTCTGGCATGAAAATTTTCAGTCAAAAGGTTACTTTTCCTGTTTAGTTTTAGCCATATCACTTCTCAAATCAAGTTCGTAGTGTCAGTATAGCTGAAAGGGAGACACTGATGGCAGGAACATTTAAAGTCAGTATTGGTACCAAAAAACTTAATCTTGGAAAACTATAGCTTCTCAAGTAGTCATGCACCTTTCCTCAGTTTGTTGTGTTCTCCATCATAACTGTTAAATATTAAACAGAGAATACACTTCTTACTGTCAAAGCTGATTTCTTTCTCCAAGGAGCTGTCTTCTCTTTGTGCTACTGTACTTCAGCACATAAACGCGAATTCTCAAAATCTCACTTTTAATTTTTTGACTTGTAAGCATTTTCAAAAACTACAGTGTTCGTGTACTGGTGTTGCTGACCTGAGTAGCTGGTCACTAGCTGGGATCTTGCCAGCTTCTTGTCCTTGAGAACATAGTAACACAAGCTGGGCGTTGTCCTTGGTGCTGATGCTTTTACAGAGTGTACAAAGAGTAAGCCTATTTGCTTCTAATTGTACCTAAGGGTGCCAAACACTCCACAGCTTTATCAAGATCTGAGGTTGCTTGAAGGTGAAAGCCAAGGCTGAAGGCAGTCTTCAGAGCCTTCCCATACAGAAACCTGCCAGGGTCTGGGCAGGAAGAGGGTCTGCCCAGACATGCAAACAGCAGAGAGCAGCCTTCTCACCCCTGAGGCTTAGAAAAACAGCCTCACTTGGTCCCTGGGTGTCTCTAGCAAAAAAAAAAAAAACCTGTACAGAAAAGGACTGATTACTAAAATTACATTAGAGAAAGATTAGGTATTTAATTTCTTGGTTTCAGATGAGCAAAAGTTAAGATTAATTGCTATAATTCTTGGGTTTGGATTAATGCGCCTTAAGAGAAAATTAAATATCACAGGATTTGGAACACTTCATAACAGGGAAATAATAAAGTAAAATTTGGGGTTTTTTCCTAACAATGCATTTTTAAAATAAACCTTATACTTGCAGAGGAACTTCACTTCTCCACTTACTACTTGTTGATGCTGATATTTTTAAAATAGATGTCTGTTGAGCATTGAGAGGGTACCCTTCCTTCTCGGACCAGGGTAAGAGAGCAGAGGAGGCTGCTGTTCTGCTAAGTTCTTTATTTCATAGTCTCATAGCTTTCTTGAACGCAGAGTTCAAGGGGGTTACATGATAAAGGCAAGCAGCAACAGCAACAGCAGGCAAAACCAGCTTCTTCTTCTTCTTCTATATGCTCTATATGGTCCATATATTTTTCTTACAGAATTGTGGATTATATTTGCTAACTGACCAGTAAGATTAACACACGATTCTAGTTTACCTTTTCTTAACCTATCCTGATCTAATTCTAACAATTTTAAGTCTTACACAAGTGTTACATAGGTATTACACAGATTTGCATATACAGTTTCTATCAGTTTTTATTGTTTATGTGAACACTCTATCTAAAAAATGTGAACAGTATAATTCTATCTATATTTTGTTTAAAGTAAAGAATTCTGTGAAAAGGTAACTCTGCTGCAGCAAGAACTGTGTTTAAGATTTCTGCTACAACTTTTTAATTTTTAAGGCACTTAGCATATATTTCTACTAAAAGTTAAAAATCTATATTTCTATTTCACTTTGGTGTGGCTCCATGTATCTTAGCTTGTCCAAAGGTTTTAATTCAACCCCTGTGCTTTTGCTTCCCTCTGGGCCTGAGTCCAGAGGAGCTTTCACTCCAACAGATATCTATGAACCAGATACTTATTTATCTTGAGTAATATGTTACAGGGTCAAATTTGGAAATTCAGTCCTTTTAGGAAAGCATATGGCATTTATTCACTTCCTACTGCTATAAAGGATTGTATTGCATATTTATGGCTAAGCATATGCTGAAGAATTTTCCTGAATGGGCATATACACAGAACCACACTTAAAAATTTGCTGATTTAGAGTTCATGTAAAAAATGAATTGTGTCACGTTAATGTCATATTATTAGCGGAAATTAACCTCATGGTACCTTATCAATTTATTTTAATTTATTACAGTGAAAAAGATTCTGGGCAGAGCTTACAAGAACAACCACATTACAGTCGATTCCAAGGAAATACGTAAAGAGCAATCTTGATACTCCTCTGTGCCTGTGTTAAATATTACATTTTAAATAGCATTAGACTGTTAGCATCACCCACAGTATATTTAGTGACCAGGGCACATGCTTCATATTACCACCAATTCTCCTTTCAAAAACATGACTTTTTGTGTTTCGAGGCAATCTTGACCTTTCCTGGTTCTGTTCATGGAGTCCCTGCACCATTCAACTATGCTGACTCATGAATTCATTCTAGATCTGCCACCATCTATTTTCCTCCTGGATTTTCTAGTCAAGAAACAAAATTTATGATCTCCTTAGTACCAAATGAATACAAGGTAGACTTAATTCTGACTTAGGAACATTTTACACTTCACAGTTTTTCAAAATGTCTAGAAAAAATCTAGGACAATGACTAAGCAGGATTGTGTTTTTCCTGGTAGGAATAAATTACAGAAGCATTTTCCTTAATGCATATTGATGTATTAAATGTTTTGTAAAATAGATCACCTGCAGAAATGAGCAGATGAATAATATTAATACCTAGATGAGTCATATACAAAAAAAAGAACAGAAATTAATTTTGCCCAAGTAAATATTTCCACTACTTTCTTTTACAGTAATAAGTAGGTAATCCTATTAGGCCAACCTCCAAAACTGTCTCCAAAAATGTAGGGTGTTAAGTTGACAGTCCTTGTGACTCATGCTATTTATTACAGTCTCTAGGCAGCTTCCTGCTCTCTCTGCCTCATATATATAGAGTCTGATTCAAAGGCCTGAAAGAGAGGCAAGGGGAAAAGGCATAGGGAGTCAGTAGAGTATCTAGGAATCAAACCCTAGAAAGACCAAAGAATGAACCAATTTTCATGTACTGCCATCTTCTGACATTTAGGGGTTTTTTTGGGTTGTATAGTGAGGTGCAATAGAACAGCCAAAAGGTGAAATAAAGACATATGTGAGTTATGGAACACCAGTGTGTGTCACTTGGGTCTGAAGTAGGTATGGTGAGATTTATTAGATGCAGCAAGGCTTAGGATAGCCAGTTTTGCATGCTTGTCTTGATTCTTGTGAGTTAGCATTTTACCTTTTTCCACCTGAATCTAGTCAGAAGTTTAGAAATTGAGTTCTTTTAAGAAACAGTTCTTTTAACATTCTAATAAACTAAATAAATGACAAAAAATTGAAGTTTGTATTAGAAGTCAGACCATAAAATTTCAGATAGGCTTTAATCCTCAGCTTCAGCCATTATAATTCCTTATTATATCTGACTGGTCCTTTTAAACCTTTTGATCAAATGATAAATATTATTGATGTCAAAGAGATATTACACCTTAGAGAAAACAAATCTGAGTAACATCATAACTACAGATTCTTTACCAACTGAATTGCCAGGATTGAATTCTCAGACATAAGGAGAATGAATGTGGTATTAGCCTACAGTATTAGCCAGGATAACCCAATCGTAATAGGGGCAATACTTACAGTACATTAAAGGAAATCTGTGTGCTTGAAGAGCAGAAACATGACTAATAGCAGGAAGTTTCATTTATGCTATGCACAGGTGGTATACTCATCACAGTGGAGTGTGTTACAGAGAACAATTTTAACAACATAAACAACAGTTTCTTAGAACAGTTACTTCAAAAAGCTACAACAGAAAAGCTACTTACCTTTGATAAAGTCCTGAACAATAGGTAGAACAAAATTCAAGACATAATCACAAAAAAATTTTCTTTAACATTAGTATAAAAATTCAACAGCATTATTGGAAGAAAAAAAAAAAGTATATGGTTTGAATAAAAGTGCCTGAATAAGAGTGTGGAAAAGCATAAAATTCTTGGAGATGGCATGAAGATTTCAGATATCACAGTGGAAGTGTTGAGCAAATATATATCACTTATCAAAAGAAAAGATCCTGATAGAACCATATAAAACCAAAATGATAAAATTCTAACATCATTAACCACGGAGTCTGTTAGAATTAAAAGTCACACTTCAGAAATAAATGGAAGACTTGTTCAAATGAGAAAATTTTAAAGGAGCATAAAGGCTCTCTAGTTAAACAAAAGGCCCTAATAGGGGAGGACAAAAATTATTTTGATGTAGAACTTCCTTAAAACATTAACAAATACTGAAAGTTCCTCAGAAAGAACAAATGCAGGAATTTTTCCAGCTTGTATTGGGGATTTCTTGTTGAGATAATAAACACAAAAATAAGGTCATAGCAAAAACTCATAGAATCTTGGAATGTTAAGGGTTGGAAGTGACCCTGAAGATCATCTAGTTCCAACTCCCCTGCTGTGCACAGACAGATCTCAGTAGACCTGGTTGCTCAAGGCTTTATCCAACCTGTTTTTGAACATTACCAGGGATGGGGCACCCACAGTCTTCCTGGGCAAGCTATACCAGTGCCTCACCACCTTCACAGTCAAGAATTTTCTCCTAAGATCGAAGTTAAATTTCCCCTCTTTCAGTTTGAACCATTACTTCTTGTCCTGTCACTATGGTTCCCTCTCCATCTTCCCTGTAGGGCCCCTTCAGACACTGGAAAGTTGCCATGAGGTCTTCACTCAACCTTCTCTTCTCCAAGCTGAACAGCCCCAACTTTCTCAGCCTGTCTTCATAGGGGAGGTGTTCCAGTTCTCTTACCAACTCTGTGGCCTCCTCTGGACTTGCTCCAACAGCTCCATGTCCTTCTTACACTGGGGGCACCAGAACTGTGCAGAGTGTTCCAGGTGGGGTCTCACGAGAGCAGAAGAGAGGGGCAGAATCCCCTCCCTTGACCTGCTGGCCACACTTCTTTGGATGCAGCCCAAGATTCTTTTGGCTTTCTGGGCTATGAGCACACACTGCCACCTCACACTGAGTTTTTCATCAAGTCCTTCTCCATAGGGCTGCTCTCAATCGCTTCTCAGCCCAGCCTGTGGGTGTGCCTTGGATTGCCCCAGCCCACACTCAGACCTTGCACTTTGTGTTGGTGAACTTCACAAGGTTCCCACAGGCCCACCTCTCAAGTGTGTCAAGGTCCCTCTGGATGCGTCCTTTCCCTCCAGCATGTCAACTGCACTTTACAGATTGGTGTAGTCAGCAAACTTGCAGAGGGTGCTAAAAAAAGCCCCAAACCTCCATAAAACCTAAATGAATCCTTTGTGCCAGCATTTGCTACAAAGGAGCTAAAGGGAGGTTCCCACATTGAAAGTTATCTTCACAGAGGTTGAATTTAAGGAATTGTTTCAAATTAAATGTTCAGTAGAAGAATATGAAGTGCAGACTGATAAAATGAGTGATAAACTGCAGGGTCAGGTGGCTTTTTCTGAAGAGTTCTAAGGAAACTGATATAAAAATTTTCCAAATTTTAACATTAAACAAAAAAATTATAAAAGGCACTCCTGTCTCTGTGTAAGTTATGTTTCCACACTGGAAATTTTTTTAGGCTATAAAACAAATTATAGGAGAAAACAGAGATAATAAAAACACACAGAGAAATTATATAATTAAGAACATGTTTTGTTTCTTTGCCTAAGGAGACGTCACTTAGCCGTGAATCTTAGCATTACTTGAGGTAAAGAATTACTTAAGGAGGGGGAATTCAGAAGATCTGGATTTAGGAAAATCTTTTCACTTACTGAAGACTTAAAGAAATTGAGCTGTAAATAGAGAAGAGAGACTGTTCACTTCTGGATTAAAAATTGGATAATGAACATTTAAGTACTGTTGATCCAAAAAAAGATTAACAAGGTTGAAAAATGTGATCCATAACATGAAGCAAGGAAAACCAAAACAGACTAAAATTGTTTGACTGAAAAATCTAAAGTTACTAATTGCATGGAGAAGGTTGAAGTATTCAGAAGACAGCATTGTATGAAAAAATAAAGAGGCTTGTCAAAAACAAGTAGAAAAGGAGTGTTTTTCCACATAGAATATAATTAAGCAGATGAACCTTAAGGTTTTAATACTGAAAGTATACATGAGCTCAGCAAAGAATGAAACAAATTCACAAAGAGCAATCCATCAGGAATCATTAAAAATAAATGGCTAGCTTGCATTCAGATTCAATCTTTGGATCAGGAACCTAAAATCATGCCTTGCTGGATGGTGGGTTAACACAACCAGCAAATGTTCAGTTATCTTTTGATAAACCTATGTTGCTAGTCAGTGTTATATATGGCCATATATACCTATTCTTATATTTTTAACTTAGTGTTTCCTAGTGGATATTTTTTGTCTTGTCATGTTGTACAACGAAAGAAACATCTTTTTCATGATACCATGAATAACAGTGATATTCCTATCTACAACAATTCTATTAATATTATTAATAGAATGTCTATTAAAGGTACATTTTTAGTTATGATCCAATTTGTAAAATTTTTAATGAGAAGTTCTGTCTGACCTCAGGCTTAGGTCTTCCTTAATTGTCTACATTTAATGTGAGGATTCCTCATCAATGTAATCTTTTTCTCCTGTTCCCTGCTAACTCAATTCCAACCCACAAAATGAATTTGTGGAATTTAGATTATTAAATGGTAGTAGAATGTGAAATTTAGGCAAGTATATCTCATGACATTTCTGTCATTCTTTTACCTTCTATTGTTTTACAGAATGACTTTAGAATGTCCAGATGTCTGGTTTATCTTGGTTTTTTAACTTAATCTTTCTGTATTACAGCTGACCTTCTAACGCTGCTTTCTCTTTTACAAGCATTCTCAGCTGAGCATTAATACTAGATGAGAGGTATGGAATTTTTATTTTTTGCATTTTCAGATTGTATAATCATGTTGGGGTCCCTCCCCTGCCGTGTAGCCCTGGGAGAGGGGCCCTGAGGGCACAGACACGGGGTTTCCCTGCCCCTGCTCAGCCTCGTTCCCATTGGTTGGTTTGTGTTCCCTGCGCGGGCAGAAGGACCCTTGGTCCCGTGACTGGAACAGTTCCTCAGCAGAGCCCCGGCCATGCGGCTGGAGAAATAAACATCTCTGAAACATCTAGCAAGAATCTGTCTGTCCATATATATTTCCTTTCCACGGGACTCCTGGTTTGATATATGCGTGTTGCAGGATCCCCACTGCAACATAATCTGATATGAATTTAGAAGATTCAAAGGGCATGATGTGGCCTTTACAGCATTCTTAGCTGCAGATCTACTTTAGGTCCTCAATATTCTTTTCAAACCCCAGTTTTTGCACAGGCCTATTGTATGAGGTAGATTTATGTTCACAAGTACTTCATAGGAAACAGAACCTACATTTCATGCTAAACTTTCTGTTATGCAGGACTTAAGCAATAAGATCATTTGCCACTAGCTTGACTATAAAATGATAACAATTACAAAATAACAAACAGCTAATTACAGAATAAAATAATGTAAAATCCAAATTGAAACATAACAAGCATTTGAATAATTTATGGTAATGAACACTGAATTGCTTCATTGGATCTTTATACCCTAGCACTTGGGGTTTTCACTTCTTGCATGAAAAGATGGTTTTGCAAACTCTGAAATACATCAAATACATTGAGCAAGGGCTAGAAAGAAGCTATTGCTTCCCAAGAAGGAGCAAGGAAAGATCTTCATGAGATGAATTGCCTGGATCTTTGAACCTGGATTTTACAAATGTTTTTCCCTGCTGTCCTGTCCAAGGAAAGAATCACAAGGATTTGTTACCTCAGTTACAGGTTTCTTTCTAATAATTAACTTACGTGTCTCATACTTCATGTATGTGCTTTTATGCATCCTGTTTTAAGTATTTATATGAATTTAGTGGCCTGGTTTGGAGTTATGGATTTTATGAGGTAGTGACAGTCAAAGCTCAGATTTAATAAACAAAAGTCTTTCTATAGTTCTTGGGTTTCATCTACGAATGACCTAATGGAGGAAATACAGCAAAACATGTATGCAGCAGATGTTGTATGTAGTGTCTTACCTAGGAGGAGAAACTGCCTTTTCTACCCAGAGATGTGTCTGCTGACATTTCCCCTGGAACCTGACAAACATCCTCTCTGTAACTCCAAGTCTCTTAAATCAGACTGACACCTTCAGAAAAGTGTTGTAGGCAGCGAACTCATTTGAGGAGCCAGACCGTTGCTCCTCTTTCATTTAATGCTATAAACATAGGAGTGTTCTTCTGCATCTAAACATAGCTTCTTTCTCTCTAAATATGTTGACTTCATCTTTCCAGTTAAAGTACCTAGTCTGTGATGATGTATTTAAGATTTGCTAGAACTAAATACAGTTTTCAAAGGTTTTCCATCCTTTTATGGGTAAAAGTCACAGACTTTTGTGTTTAACAAATGTTGCTGAGTGGCAAGATGTGGCCCAAAGGGAGTGTAAGCAAAAAGATTCAAAAAAGGAGCAGTAATCTGTCTGCTTCCTGAAAAAAGGTGAATTAGAAACACAATGTTCCTGCAACATGGGAAACTATAAAGCCTGCAATTCAGCATTGTAACTTGCACATTTAAGTGAGTTCATACATATATGAAATGCATGAATTAATCCACTTTACAAAAAAAACATTTGAAATGTTGACATGGAGGGAACTTGGACACAAAAAAAGGAAATTTTTGAGAGCTGCCTATAGGCTTCAAGAGCACACTTTGGCTACATTGTCTGAAATGCAAATATAAGTCTCAGAACAGCACAGCTGAATTTCAGTGTTATACTTCAGAACATTTCCTAAATTTTTTACAATAATAGTTCACACAGAAGTGTGCAGTACCTAAACTGACTGATTATCTTGTCAATGCAATTAGTGCACTATGTATTTAAAAGAAAGCTGGATCTGAGGCTGCCTTCAGACCTCAGTTTAGAAACAGAAGTGTGGACAGAAAGTTTGTAAATATATATAACAGTCTGAGAGAGAAGAAACTGTGGGAGTTGGACATAAAACCATATAATACCAGATTTCCTAGGCCAAGGTGTTCAAATGAATATTTGCATATTAAATTCTCAATTTTCAGCTCTACTGTAGTGTGCTTTTCAACAGCAATCAGTACTTGAGCAATAGCCATTACAGTTATAGAGAATTAGCAGAAAAAAGAATGAGTTAAAATGTAATTATATAATTAAAAAATATAAAATATTGCCAACCAAAAAAAATTAAAGAAAAACCATTTTAAGTCTAAAAATATGCTTTATAAAGTCCCAAACTTAGAAGGAATAGAGATAAATGGATAGATATTTCTTTGTTTATCTTAGCTTGCAGCTGAGAAGCCACTCCACATACTGTGCACTGTTTGCACAGATTTACTGTGCCTTCTGTATGATGTGACACATTTACTCAGTGCCCGTGACTAAAGGTTAATGGCTTGGTCACAATCTTCATATTAAATATGGTACAAACACTAACTTGTTATTCATGGGTCATGAGAGAGTCTCAGGGTCACCTTTATACAGGCTTCTAAATATTGTCTTAAATTTATGCTTGTTATGTTGCAGGTACCCAGCTTCAGCTTTGCGAAAGAGTAGAGACCATGAATAAAAAGGAAAGTCCACACTTTGTAAAAAATTGGCCCTCTAAACAAAGATCAACAGCCATAAATAAATTGTCCTGTTGAAAATAATCTGGAGGTATCAGAGTTTGGGGAATGTCTCTTGACCTTCCTGACATCTTTCTTCTTTAGTATCACAAGGCAATTGCCTGAGACACAGTCATAGCTGTTGACTGTGATTCTTCTTCTTGCATAATTATTAACACTGCCTAATACAAGCTGTTCTCCAAGCTCACACAGTGGTCTGACAATCAAAATACAAACTGAAATTCAGAAACGACTACAATGGATGTCTGGCCACACATTATTTATCTGACTGTAAAATACTGACTTCAAAATATTTCTTGCCACGAGCAGAGCCAAAGAAGCCTCTCTGGGCTATATGCACTGTTTGGGACATGGACTTGCCAATGCAGCTGCACAGAGCAGCCACTACCAGTCAGGACAAGAGATCCTGTGATGAAAATATGAAGCTTCTCTCCACACAGTCATCAAATTCTCCCAGGTTTTTTGCTGAAAAACCTCTGAATCATTTCCACTGCCTTTCTTCCATTTCTCCTAGACCCTTCCATTTGCTCTACATGTTTAATCCAGCAAAAAGGAGCTGGTGGCAGATGGCTTGCTGCTTCTTGAAAGTGATTGACAACTGCTTGTCCCTCAGTGTAATGCTCACGAAAGTCTTCAGTCCCCCTGCCAGCTTTCACAAAATATGCAAAGTTCAGGACATTTGTAATCTCCACCTTAATTTAATTTTGACCAAAAATTTTTGGGAGTCTTAGAAGGTATAAGGAGCACTTAGAAAAGAAGATGATGTCGTGTCTTGCCTCATGGAAATCCTGATTTCCAAGTCCAGGCTATCAGGCAGCTCTTTCTACAGCTCCACTCTCAAATGAGTAGATTAGTGAAAGAATTAATACAAGAGGGTAAGGAGAGTTTAATTTGAGACGTAAAGAGGATTCAGAGTATGATGAAAAATGCAGATACTTTGATAAAACCAAGATGTCTTCCTAAACATGACTCCCTAAGAATGTGTAAGTGACTTCAGGTTTCTAAGAAGAAATTTAATCTTTATTAGATCAATACATACATCCAGCAAAAGCCAAGCTGTTTGGAGCAGACTTGTATAGGTCTGAAATCTAAGCAGTAGTCTTCATAATTGAGTACATGCTGGGAATGATTACTTCTGGTTAATTGACACTACCCAATTTTAATCAAGGGGAATTTTGCTGCCTTAGTGAAGTAGGAAAGAAATAACTGTTTGATTTTCCTGCACTGTAAGATATTCCAGAAAGAATTTAATGGAGTGGAAGACAACAGTTCTGTCTGCTGCAAAGTTTGTAATTTTTCCAACTATATCAATTAGTCTTATAAACGCTACAAATCCTAGTCCAATGTAGGATTACAATACAATGAAGGACATACCCAAAACAAGGTCACAATTTAACAGGGACATTGCTCCAGTCTGTCACACCCCTTGAAATCAATGTTAACAATACTCAGCACTTGCATCTCACTTCTTATCTCTGAAATAATTTAATTAGATAATGTTTATAGTAATAGTTGATGTGGTATTTGACCTCAAGATGGAAAGATTGTAGGTTTATGTAGAATATGAAATTAAAAAGCCACTGTAGCTTTGCAAAGGAACAGTTGAAACAATACACTGTTGATATGCTCTGGTTATTCCAGCCACAGTGTTTGAGCATGATTAGGTACCTGAGATAGCACAGGTCACCTATGGTGGCCAAGGCAGTAGTTGCAGGATCCTGTTTGAAGGCTACAATAGACTGCAGAAAAATAGTGAGGATACAGACCTATAGTTAATATCAATTATGATGCACTGGTCAGTTCAGGCATTTTTAAGTCCTAGCTGGCAGCAATTACAGTTCCTGCCCACTCAGACAATATCTCTATATTCCTTCTGGGTGAGCTGACCCTCTGTCTTGTATGCCTGCTTTTAATATTTCACGATAGTCAGAAGCTCCTTGTTCATCCACCCAGGCCTCCTGACTTCACTGCTTGATTTCCTGCTCATTGGGATAGACAGTTCCTGAGCCGTGAAGAGGCGTCTTTAAAAATCAACCAGCTGTACTGAACCCCTCATCTTTTTGAGGCTGGATATCATGGTGTTCTAAAAAGATTCATGAAATCTGCTCTTCTGAAGTACAGAGTGGTGATGACTTTTTTCCTTTTGTTCTCTGCTCTTAGGATCCTAAACTCCATCATTTCATGGTCACTGAAGCAAAGGCCACCCACAGCCTCCACATCTCTAACTCATTATTCCTTATTTATGAGGTTTAGCAGAGCATCTCCACTCATCACCTTCTTAATCACCTATGTCAGGAAGTTCCCATCAACACTATCCAGAGATGTCCTGGACTGCCTGTGTCCTGCTGTGCTGACCTTTCAGCTGACATTGGAGCAGTTAAAGCTTCCCACAAGAACCAGGGCCTGAGAGCAAAAGGCTTCTTCCAGCTGTCTGAAATAGTCCTTACCTACTTATTTCTGACTGGGAAGTCTGTGAGAGATGCTGCAACAATGGCATCACTCTCATCTGGCTCATCACCTGTCCCAAGGCAGAGTGCCCTGCATCCTCTCTGCTCTGTCATGTAAAGTGCAACTCGCCCCATCCACCATACTGTCCTGTCTTTTCTAAAGGAGTTGTATCCATTCATGCCAGCACTCTGGTCATGTGAGCTAACCCACAACATCTCCGTGATCCCAATGAGATCACAGCCCTGTAACTCCATGAAGAAATCCTTCTATTCATTGCACATGCATCCTTCAGTGCCAAAAGTCAGAAGTTCCCAGCCTTCACCATCAGGGAGGTCTCCATTTTCCAACATGATAAGCACAGGCTTTGCCTGCCCCTCTTTCAGTACAATTTGGGGCTTCGGCTGGTGAACCTGCAGAGTGTTAGAGAAGATCTGACCTTCTTTTTGGCATCGCTGACGCTGCAAAACCTGCTGAGCTCCTGCAGCTCCTTTGTGCAGCTCCTACACAGACCCTTGCCCAGCACACTCCTCCTGCAGGCAAGGAGCCCATTTCCCCAGTCCCAGTCCTGGTGGGAGGCTACAGACAGAAGTGTGCAGGAGAGGAGTGCAAATCTGTGCTCCAACCCTCTGCAGCCTGAAAGGAGCAGAGCCTGCATCCCAAGAGCAAGCAGATTGTCAGCATCAAGCTGGAAGAGATATAAAGAAAATTGCTGCCACTCATAAAAGGATTGTGATTTGATCCTAATCGCAAGGAGTTTTTGATTTTAATTCTACTTTTTACATGTGATGGAAAATCAACAACTAACTAAAAAAAATAAAAAGCAGGCTCAGATTAAAACCCAGGGTTCAGTCTGACCGCGGGAAGGGAGTCAAGTTTAAAATAGTTTTAATGTACCATATGTACTGATTCCTCCTCTCTCTCTCTCAAAATTTAAAGGACTGTTGTCAAAACCATAAAAACTGGAGATTGCAAGTAGATTTTTTGACCCAGAACTAAAATACTATGGAAGAAAAACAATTAGTTCAGCCTAGTGAACTGACCCAACTATACCCTGACAGAGCTGCAGAGACTTACAAGAAAGCCAGTGAGAGTGACTTTGAATCTGTTTAGAGTGCTGCCTTAGTACCTAGTGTAAGATGCAATCTATTTCAGCTGCAGAAGTAAAAATGTTTCTAAGAGCAGAAAAAATAGATGCTAGTCTAGTGACTTCTAGCATAATAAAATTAAGCAACAAGAACAAAAAAATCCTCCAGGGACAGCTGGTAATTAGAAAGTCTCCAAAACTGGTTCATTAAGCCATTTGCTGGCCAAGTACAAATTCTAAACAGAGAAAAAGAAATTACAGTCTGTGTTTTAAATGTTATCACATGTTTTAATTGTCATTATGACCAGCTGAAGGCGATAATGGTCTTAGAATTAGTGCCTGCATCTCTGTGGGAAAAGCAGGCTGAGACAGGGCTCATTATACTGCAAGTGGAATGGCCATTTGTTAGCTATCGATTGCAATTCCAGCTATCCGAAGACTGCTGTGCTGTCAGATGCAGCATGGATTTCATACTCTCCCTAACAGCTCTTGTCAGTTACTGGATATGGAATTCCCACCACAAAAGCCATGTGGGATGTGGGGGACTGTCACACAGTAAGAGATAGATGCACATCTCAGGGAACGAAGACCACAGCTCTATGGTATTTTCTGAAGCAGTTGGCCAGGAAGAAGTCGATCCATCCTTAATGAGCTCACCATAAGCACACACAAATATATGTGTGTGTATGCACATCAATATAAAATGCATATTTGTACACATATTTATAATAATATACATGAACATAGACACATATAAATAAATCAATATGTAAACTTCTGTGCACATGAGCACATGTATTCATGCTTATCTATGTTGGCATTTTGCATTCCAAATTGACGCTAGGAAGTTTTTTTCCTAGTTTTAATTGAGAAGGACATTTAACAAAATTGTTCCTCTGTTGCCTCACAGTGCTGACAAAGCTTCCTCTTATGGATGTTTTTTCCAGCATCATAATTAAAATGTTACAATCTTGAAGAATGTGCTCAGAAGTGCATGGCAAATTATTTGGCTTCCTCTGAAGCATTCAGCATTCTAGAGTAAGCGGACAGAAAATCTGAGTCCTATGCAATGAAGCTGATTTATGAGCAAATATTAAAAGGAAGAAATTTAAATTCTGTCAATAGAAATCAGGAGTGTGAATAAAAAGGAAGGACTGAACCAGAGTTAAATGTCCTGGTTGCCAGCTCAAGCCAGTTGTAAGGGCAGAAGTACAGAGCAGCCACAGCTGTTTCAGAGGCTGTACATGCCATGTTGCTTCACTGTGGTAGGGCCTTTAAAAAAATCTGCACAGGGTTTGTTCTAGCTTGAAAGGCTGCATAAACTCTGCTGAGTGGTGGATTCAGCTGTGGGATTGGATGGGCTGGTAGGAGCTGCAGTGTTATGAACCATCCCAACTTACTGTTTTCCACGAAATATAGAACTTTCATCATCAGTGTCTGTTCCAGTGTGGCACAAAATCACAGCATTTTCTTTAATCTGTGGATAACGTAAACTTGCTAGATAATATAATGAGTGGACAATATCATCCTTCTTGTGGATAATAAGCATTCCCAGGAATGATTCAGGCTGTGATGCTTATGGGATGCTGAGATGTAGGTGAAGCAAGTTTCAGCCTTTGCTTGGACTGCTGTAGGTGAGTGTGAGGCTTCTGTGTCCTAAATGAGTGTCCTTGCTTCTAGAAATTCATCTGTTCTGGGAAGAAAAAATCTGTTCCATAATTTGCCCAGGGAAAAACACAAAGAGCCTTGGAAAAAAAAAGATCCACAAAAGGTGCCAGTTCAGTGACATCAACTTATTTTTCAAGCCTCCAGTGTCCTGAGGAGCTTTTCTGAATAGTTCCTGCCTTCTGAGAAAGCAGTACATGATGATGCCCTCACTCCTACCAGGAAATGTATGCCTGAATGGCATGACCTAGCTTAAAATTTAAAACTTTAAGCCTTTCACAAGCCAGGTACATTGACTATGGTGAGAAATTGCTCTGTGTGTGTAAAAAAAGACCTGAGCATCTTTTCAAAGCTCAGTAGTGGATATCAGGAAACCAAACTGAAATGAGACAAAAAAAGAGTTCTCAGTGATGAAAGTGTCAGTCTAGAGACTGGTTGGTCAAATACTTTCTACCAAAATTCTTTCTGCTTGGAAATGGTGGGAAGACGAAACAAAGACCAATCCCAATAAACCAATGTTTGCTATTGAATTAGAAAATACTTTGATTTTGAGATGAAGTTTTAGTGCTTCATGGGATCATTTGCTGATTGCCACAGATTCCCTCACTTTTTTTTTTTTTTGAATTGACACTTACAAATAACTCAGACAACACAGAATAGCACAGCTCTGTATTCAGGACATGTATAAATCCCATTATATTTATCCATTTTGTTTATCACCAGGTTAGATTAAGTGGTGCTAGAAGGCTAAAAGCATGTAATGGAGGATGTATCACAAGGGTTCAAAGCCTTGAAATTATGGGATTTGAGCAGTTCCTCCACAACCTGTGCTGCAGGTTGTGAACAATTTTCAAAAAACATCTCAGTCTGCACTGGGAGAAAAATCTCTTCTTGACCCTAAATCTGAGTGATTAATTAAGCCTTGATTTCATGTCATTTTTATTAATTTACATCTGTTATTAGTTTTTTCAGTTGTTCACTATAGGGAGTGAAGATTTCCTAGTCATGCAAAGAGTCAAGCAGACATTGCACAGATTACTCTAATGTGGGTGTGGTGTCAGTAAATAGTAGTTACACTTTACATTATCTGCTTTTGTAGTCTAAACAATTCATATTTTGAGGGTTGCAAATACATGTGTATGGCAAATTAAATTTTCTCGGGATAGTTCTCAATCAATTTGAAAAAAGAGAGGCAGAATTGTCACTGTTCTGACCAAGACCCATTAGCTCTCACAGAGGTTTTTTTCCATTATCCTGCTTTTCTAGTTACTAATCTTTACTTTCAAGACAAGAGTGACAGCTGTTTGATGCTGCCCCCACTTTCATTCTCCGCCCCTCCCCCAATCCCATATCTGTTTCATTTCAGTGCTCCTTGGCTGCATCTGTTTTTTAGGTGAATACCTAAAAGTTCTATGTTATTTCTCTTCTGTTCCTTTTGGGAACTGGAAATAGGCCATTCTCATGGCATGGATTTAAAGGGATACTGTTTTATGTAGTTAGGAAAACAATCGCAAAATACTGGGTAACCAGGAGATTGGCTGCTGTATTTTTACTGGTATCAACCATCAGTGAACTGCAGCTGAAATTTGCTCGTAGCTGAGGATCCAGGCACAGTTCCATTAGGAGGTGATAGAACTTTTTCCATTGAAAGCAATACAGTTCTGGTTACTCATGGGCAGCACAGTTGTTCATCAGGGAGGTGAGCAAGCAGGTGAGGATGAGCAGTGACAGAGGGAATATAGTGAATGGGTGCTGCAGTGCTAGGTTTGGTTTAGCTAGCTGCAGCTTTCCCAGAGAGCTCAGCAGAGCTGCTTTGGGCAGGGCAGCCATTCTGCCCTCCCGTAGTCCTTTTGGACAGCCCTGAGCTCCTGCTCCAGCTAGCTGGGCTCTGCAACACAGTGAAAGCAAAGGAGGCAGAAAAGGGACCCTCATAGAGGCCTCAGAGGACTTTTATTGTTGCATCTTGGCCAGGTGGTTACCTGAGGCTGAGAGACCAGGTGGTCAGGGCACAGGGGGGTTTTCTCAGGGGCTCAGGGGTGGTCTATGGGCGGAGTTGGGGTACAGGAACCAATAGGGAGACCCCGAGGGAGTGGCCAGAGCTAGGAGCGGGAGAAAGTGGGGGAACAGTGTGAAAGTCATTTAATAAGTAAATCAGTGGGAAAAATGGGTATGAAGTTGTTTAACACTGGATTCCTTGCAGCTGCCCACTCTATCTGTCCACCCAAAATAGTGCTACTCCAGCAGACCTAGCAAAAAAAAAGTGTCTCTCTCCTTGAAGCTTCTGTAGTCCAGTCATTGATCCTTTGTAGCCTTTTTCGTTCATCATTTCCCATATTGGAACAAACCCTCTGTAAAGGAAATGTAAGTTAACACAGATGGATGTAAATTCCCTTTGCAGCCTGCTCCAGGGGTCAGCAACCAGCTTTTGGCAGAGGTGAGGCAGGAATTTAAGGATGGGAGAATCTGAAGATATATCAACCTATTTGCAAAAGGATGCCTGTATCCCTCCAGTGTAGGTTTCCTTGAGGTCAACGTCTTTTTTTTAGGTTTTCCCTAGTCTCATTTGCATTGGGCTACCAGCATATCAAGAGCAGTAACATGTGTTTGTTACTAAAATCACCTAATTCATAGCAGAATCATGATTACTTGGGCTAAGTAGTAATTTATCTACCAGTTATGTAAGAAAATTTTTTCAGGATTGCATGCTGTTCAGAAAACATGCCTCATTCTCCCTGGAATTCATTCAAAATCTTCTGGTACCTAGAAAGACATCATATTTTTTTCTGTTCTTTACTTTTTTACTTCAGAACTTCCAGTATTGTGTTTGGGGTATAAGTGTTATAATTCCACAAGACTTAACAGAATCTCTTCAGTGATGCCTCCTAATAGAGACTGTTCAGAATAAAAATATCTGCCTCATTTAGTACAAATGGCAGAGACAAAGATGAAGTCCAATCAATTCAAAAATTAATATTTAGCATGCAGTAGTTTTGACTTGGCAACCTGATGTTAAAATAATTATTTATTTATGTATCATCAATCTTTTTTCCATATGTTTTCCCCTTCATGTACTTTGCAACTAAACATAACATGTCTGTACTTACATAATCTGCTCCTTCCCTCCTCCCCTGAGAAAACAACAAAATAATGCTTTTTTACAAAAGTTTAGGATATTAAATGGCTGGCAGAAATTGTCTGAGGATCTCTGGCTCTGCATTGAAAACTAATGAGAGCTCTGCAGACAGGAAATTTCTCAGGTTTCAACCTCTTTGGTGGTTCCCAGGGAAGTGATTCTAGAGAGGACAAGATGCAAAGTAGATTGTCTTCAGGCCATATTGTCATTTTTTGAGGAATGTAAAAAAAAAAAAAATGCGCTCAGCTGTAGATCTTTGGTCGGAAATCTACAATGCAGGAAGGGAAAAATATTATCAGAGAGAACTGGCCTCTCCAAAACAAGACAAAGCTGGGATTATTCCTGAGAAAGGGCTGATTTCTGGGAGAAAAAAAACCCAGTTCAGTGGGAAAGATGTGTATCAAAGGGCTTGGGGTTTGGTTAACATGTAGGATTTAGCCATGGGACAGCAAACAGTTTTTATCACAAGAATCTGAAAATTGTTTCTGCATGATTTAATGTCCTGCAAAAATATTTGATTAACAGTAGAAAGGGCATAGGTTATTGCTCTGAATTAGATGTTTGGTTTGTGCAGGCATTAGATTAATTTAGGAATAGGTGCAAAAGATCCATAGACTCTTACCTAAATATGTGCATTTCTGTGCTCCTTCTCTGCATGAAACTATTGATAAACAGAATCAAACCCTGGAGATGTCTGTCTGTTACATAAAAGCTGAATGAGTAATTTATAAGGCCGTGGCTTTGGTTCTATGAAACCCATGTTAGAATTAATTGCTTTAATTGCTAGACCAACAGACTGATAGCTCCTCTGATGACCATAAAGGCAGTTCTCTAGTCCTACAGCTGATGACTTCACAACTGATACATTGAGATAAGTGCAGAACAAATCCTTCTCAAATTCTAGTAATAAATCATTCTAAGATTAATTTCTTTATGCCACTGCTTTCCTACATGTGTTAAGTAAATATTAACTGCCCTTGCTGCTGCTGCTGCTAATGAATAAAGTGGACTTTTCAAGGCATCCCTGGGGAATGGAGACCATGAGTTCTTTTCTCCCTTTGGCTGATAAATCTATAGATGCTGACTTTAATAAATAAATAAATAAATAAATAGTAGCAGGATCCCAGATGGTTCTGCACAAGTAATCTGACCTGACATTTGGTAGCTCATGTAGTCTCTTTTAGCTCAGTGACCTTTGCTGGAAAAGTGAAGTACTGTAGGTGGGATCTGATCCAATACCCACTGAGGGCAAATCAGAGCTTTCCTTTTACTTCACCTATGTTTTGACTGGGACCACATCAAGAGATGTAAATGGGAGTGCAGGACTTTATTCCAGCCTGACTTTATGAAGTGCATGACAGCCTAGAGAGATGAGACTGTCTCCAAAAGAACCTGACTTAAAAAAATCTATCACAGCTAATGTCCAAGAGGGGAACACCTTTGAGAAAGATCACATAGAGGAGGAATCAGTATGTCCTTTGTGGATGTGCACTGTGAATCAACAAAATAAGCAGAAGAGAGATTGGTCTAAGTTAGCAAACTTAAGTTTAATTTCTCCTGTCTAGAAAAGAAAATCTTTACAATTCTCAGGATACAGACCCATAAATCACTGCATTGTGAGAGTTGATTCTTCTTAATGACTAAATAAAGCAGCGTGTATTACTATGCTAGTGTACTATGTAGTATGTCAGCATCCATGGTTAGTTTTACCCACTCTCTATACTGGTCCAGTAAAGTAAGGATAAGGTGTAAATGGAAGTCATTGTTCTCTGTTTAAAATGTGTAATTCAGCAAAGAGAGACACAGCTGATCTGGCTGCTGTGTATTGACAAATAATTGTTCCCAGGAGACAAGTGAACTGAACATGCAGTACTTTTCATAATTAAACAGTCTGTGTCTGGCATGATGGACAGCTGGAAATGATGCTTTGTTTTCTACATCCTGGGTACACAGTTCTGTGTACTGATATTACTTGCTGTTTTATGGAGAGTGTCCCTGGGGATCTCTTCTGTCTCTTACAACTCAGCAACCCAGTGCTTTATGTACATCTCTGACTGTACATAAGTCCCTCAAATGAAACTGAAAAAATGCAGGGTCTGTAATCTGGTTCAAAAGATTTTAAATTGCTTTGACGTCTCTGACACCTTTAACTACCAAAAGATGCAGACACCTTTACCATTGCTCCAAATACCAAGTGACAATAATAGCCTTTGATGACTGGGTGCTCGTGACCCAGTCCTGCCTGGTGTTGATGAGTTGTGTGCTCTTCTGAATACTCTCAATTTCCATGGAAACAAAAGAGAATCAAGGGATTAAGGCCTATGTGATTTACATTTCCTTGTATTTGTTAAGGAAAAGCATTATTTTAAAATAAACTGAAAACACTTGTTGATTGCAGTAAGTTTTAATTTTATGTATTACAGATATCAGTAGTACATCCTCATGCAAATCCTGAATGCAAACCTCATAATAACATTGTATGTCTTTTTTAAATACTCTGGAAAAGCAAAGTTTGTCTAAGTTGCAGCTTCAGCTGCTTTTCAAGGAACGTGCTACTCTGAGGTAGCTAATGAAGTGTTTGACCTGACTAAAGAAAATCTTTCTCTGTCCACATGAGAGCATTCAAACCCTACTTTAAATGTTCCTGCTTGTCCTATTATTTTAAGCTGTGTTCCACAGAGCACTTAATGAGAAGTAAAAAAACAGTTGTGGAAATAAAAAATTTAAAAACCTGCCTTATCACTGTAAACACATTGGAAGGAGGTATGAACCTTGACTGGAATCCTCAAATGCCTGGCACATTACTGCATTTTGCATATTCAATGCAATAAGCTTCTCAGAATTGAAGAACAGCCCAAGTTGGAAGGGACCTCAAAAGATCATCTGGTCCAGTCTTTCTCGGGAAAGGGAGACTGCATGAGGTTTTCTGGTATCCTGTACAATTGCATCTTGAAAACCCACAGTGGTGGGGACTCTACCCCATCCATGGGGAGGTTGCACCAGTAATCAAATATTCTTATGGCAAAAATATTCATATATTGAAATAAAACCTCTCCTGGTGCAACTTGTCCTTGTCTTCTCCATGTGGCTCCTCATAAAGTATCTGTCTTCTCTGGAGCTGCCATGTTGGTACTAGAAAACTGATCAAGTCCTCCCTGAAGCTTCACTTCCTCAGGGAGCAAAGACTGAATGCCTTCAGTGTTTCCTCAGGTTCCCCATCCCTTTGATCTCCCATCCCTTGGATCACCTTTGGCGCCCTCATTTGGACCTTCTCTATTCAGTCTGCATCTTTCTTGAATTCTGGGGACCAGAAATGGACACAGTACTCCCAGCCCAGCCTAACAAATGCTGGGTAGAGCAGGAGTTTCCCATTTCTATCCTTGCTGGTAGCCCTTCTGCAGGTGCAGCCCAGGATCCAATTTGCCTTTGTTGCTGCAGTGGTGCACTGCTCACTCACGTTGAGCTTGCTGTCCACCAGCACCCACAGGTCCCTTTCAGCAAGGCTGAACCACACTGATCCTAACCTGTACTGAGATCTTTGGTTATTTTGTCCCAAGTTCAGGACTTAGCACTTGTTTGTTTTAACTTCATACTGTTCTTGCTAGCCCATTCTTCTACCCGCCCAGGTCAATTTATTCAGCAATAAACTCCTTTTTCACCAGGCTGCAGGTGAGTTGCTTATATAAAAGCATCCACATATTTTGTGAGAGCAGAAAAATGCACCCTATTATCTACTGCATGAATCCTTCCATTTGTCTTTGCAATGCACTCAGAGCTCCAGGGCATGGTTTTGGTAAATAATTAAGGGCTAATCCTGGAAATGCTTTGTGTATGGAGCTGCCATTGAAATCGATGGGTGTTCTGAGCATGGAGAACTTGCCCTAGTGGGCCCTTAATCTTGCAGTAAACCAGAGAGGCATTTGTTTTGCAACTGAATGTTTGGTGGAATACTGAGAGCGTGTGTACTGAGATTTTATTTTTCATCATTCTTTGCAATGAGATAGGACACTGTAATGTTTATATTCATCATCTATGCAATATAAGAAAACAATAGTGGATTTCTGGAGATATTATTTGCTTTAGTTTATAAACAAGTCACTGTTGACTATCAATCATTATCAACTTTTCATCAATCAGAACATGAAAGACACACCTCAGCAGCCATTAAAATATTTACAATCATCATTACATTATCCTGTTTCTATGAGTCTGCTTACATGAATATAAGTAATCAGAATAACTCTGATTTTCTCTCTCAGTAAAAATGTCAGAGATAAAACTGCAAGCAATCCAAGGCTAGCTCATAAGTATAACTAAGGTAACTAATAAAAAACAACCATGAAGGATATCATAATAACATAAGATAAAGCTTATTGAGAAACAATGGTGCTCTGAAAATTCTGTATAAAAAAACCTTCTTTGCATTGCCAATGTCTGAATAATTTCTTTGAAATTGCTAGCTATTTTATCATCATTATTATAAGATTTTTTAAAACAAAATGGTAATTCAGCTTAAAGGTCAGGAACCATAAATAGATAAGACCTTCCTTTAGATATACTGTCTGCATATAAAATAAACATTTTAGTTCTTTTTGGAATGAAAGTTTGAGTTAATCTCTCATTTTTTAATGCTGTTATTTACAAAGCAAAAGATTCAATGTGTTTCAGTGGCTAAAGCAGATTATTAAAAAGCCAGATATATACTAACCTAAATTGAACTCCTGATTTACTTGCTATTTTTTAAAATGTGCTGTGGAGAGTTCTCCATATTTTATTTTTCTCATCAGAGAAAAGCTGCGCTGATAATGTGGGCCCAGCCCCAGTGTTGACGACCCATGGACCTGTGCCAAGCCCAGCCTTCCCCCCAGCAGACCTGCATGCCTGTGTTACATAAGGCAGATCTGTGACCATGGAGACTGCAAAATGAGTTGTTATCTGCTTCCAAGCAGCGTGAAGTGATGGGCCAGAGGCTGAAATCTGGCTTTTTGTTTATTTGTTTGAGACCCACATCAGGGCCCACTTAGAACATCCTTATTCCCTCCTCTGGGGTCTGCCTGACATGGACCAGAGATCTGATCCCAAGGACGTGTCCTGACCTCCTGCCCCACACCTGGGCAGTGCAGCAGCAAAGTCACCTCAGCTTCTCTTTACTAAGGGAAGAAATGGTATAGGTACATGAGAATCTGGACTCTGGGGTGTAAGCTCTCTGGTTAATAGCCTTTTTAAAACTCATTTTACCTGTTTTATCTTCCTTTCCCCTTCTTTTCTCAGTGAGTGGTGGGAAAAGCTTTGCAGGGTAGGAAATACTGTAGAATTAAATACTATGATATATACATGAATTTGTGAATGCATTTCCTCTTTCAAAATCTCTGAAACACTAAAATGTTTCTGGTTAGTAAATATTGATAAAATTGTATTTCTAATATGTGGATACAAATTGGACAAATTAAATAAAATGCTCCTGGGTGAATAAAATTTATTTTCACAGAACACAGTATTTGAAGTTAACTATATCTGCTAAAAATTTTTGTTAGCTTTTATTTAAAGTTTAAATATTTGCATGATTTTCATGGGCTTTATAATTTTCTCATACCTTTTTGTTCTCCAATTGCAAGCTTTGCCCAGTTGTGTTCTGCTTGGCCTTATTTCTAGCACATCCCTCATCCTGGATCACAAATATCCAAGCTAAAATCCTTGAGGCAGTGTGAGAGAGGAGAGAAATCTGGCTGGAAAAAGGGAGTCCCATTGTCTTCTGAGTACCAGCATTTCCAAATCTTTTCAGCACATTTTCAATGGAAAGTATCACATCCTTTTGTTATATAAAAAACCCCAAAACCACAGGAGTAGGAAACAAAGATAAATTAAGACCAGTTGCCTTGTCTTAAGAACATGCTGGCAAATCCATGTTCCATGGCACTGGCTCTAGAATTGCATTCTGTGTTGTGCCAATCTACCCAGCTATCCTCATTTTACATCTGGCAGATCTGGCCAATGATGGGTGTCTTCAGGTGAGACTCTGGAGATAGAACAGAAATTCAATCTCTATTGCCATTGTTACTGAGGCTTTCCTGCACCAGTTGTTCAGAGGAATGCTCCTTCATCCCCGCTGTGTGAAAGGCATGGCATGGTACTGGAGCTGTCACTTTAAACTATATTTGTTTGCAACAAGCCATAAACAGAAACCACCCCTTTCATTCAGAAAGAAATGTCTGGTATTTGTCTAGTTTTGATAAGAGGGGAAAAAAAAAGAACCACAGAAGTTTCAGAATTGGATAAAAAAATCTAAAAAAATTGATGGTACATTGTGCTTACAATGTTGCCTTTAAAATTCTGCATTTTAAAATCCCAGGACATAAATTTTATATTTGGCTGAAGATTACCAAACAGCCTTGTTCATGCAGCTGAACATCAAAATTGAACAGCACCATGCCTGAATTTGACCTCCTAGCATTTGAAGCTGGGTATCTGGATGCTTTTACTTTCTCTAAAGTAATGGAGGTAAACAATAAAGTGAATACTAGTCTGTGTCATGCTCTTGGATCAAAGGGGAGAAAAATATTGCATCATGAAACATAGTGCTCGAGCAGAAAGATGGGCTTGCATTATCAGCCCTGTAACCTCCACAAAGCAATATGGCATTTAATTCTGAAATGATTCATACCTATGGTACCCAACCTTAATAAGACCAAGTGTTTTTATCAGCCCTTAAGAAAGACAGAGAAATATTGGAGAACTCTTAGTAAATAGATGAAGAAAGGATTCAGGACCAGGGAAACAAGCCCTGTGATGGCTTGTGAAGTTTAGAGTTCAGCCTAACCAGTTTGCAAAAAAGATACTGGAAGCTGGCTGCAGGAGACTGGTGGTTACATATAGTTGCTGCACAGAGAAAAGAAACTTGAAGTGGAAAAGAAAGTTTTCAGCTCTCCACAGGAGGATATGACTGATTTCAATGGCTGGAAATTTAAATTTCACTAATCACATTTTGAAATGTGATATGTTTTACAATTAAAAATTAATGCCTTTTTTTCCTTTTTCTTTTTTTTTTTTAACTTTGTTTTCTTCCACTGCTTTCTAATGAATACACTTTAATCCAGATTCTTAAGAAAAATTCTACAGCCTGTACACACAGAAAGTGTTGCTCTCCTTTGGTCTTGTCTGGCTCCACAAGTACAGCTGGTAGCACTTCTGTGGTTCATTAAAATCCATCAGCATGTAGTTTTTTTCAGAAATATGAACAATAGATTTTCTATAGCTAAATTCCATTTCGTGATTAATAGAGGTCAACTGGATGGAGACTGCAAAACAGGAAGCCTTCAATTTGCTTCACCTAGTCTTCTAAAGATGCCTTAATCTGTGGGTTTCTAAACTGAGATTTATCTCTAGCAGGCCAATTCATCATCCATTTTGTTTTAATCAACTATTTAAAAAGTGAGTGCAGCAGAGCTACCTAATAGCAAAGAGTAAAATTAATAAAGATATTTTGCATCTGGCCTATGAGAAATAATTAAACTATTTAAAGAAAAGAAACTGAATTTAACAAAAGATTCTACCTAAACTGCGGGAAAGTAATAAATATCAGCTAGAAACTACAGATAATGGTATCATACTTGCATCATTTGCTTTCACTTACAAAGTATATTTAGAATTTTATGAAGTTTTTTTTTTGCGGAACATAATTTATTAGCTGTCCTCAGTGTTTATTTCTGCCTGAAATATTAATATATTGCATTAAAAATGGTATTACTTAGCAAAATAAAGAAATTTGAAAAAGCTTAAAGGATATTATTAATGATACACTGGCTTATGACCATCTTTTTTTTTTTTATTATATTCTTTGAAGTGAAATTTTTTGTAAGTAACATTAGTTGTCTGCCAGGGGGGCTGAGTGGGAGGTGGAAGAAACCCTTAATTAAAAAAATATGTTGTGTTTTAAATCTTGCTTTGAAATCTGAAATTACTCAATAACTTTACATGACAATTGAAATCCATTAATGAAGAATTTTCCTGAGACACCTTCTCTTTGCTAGCTGAAAGGGGAGGGCATGAACATTTGGGGAATTAATTTGGGGTCTGGATTTAATGCCTGTATTAGTTTTGCATGGCCTGGGATTTGGTAGTGGGGGTGTCACAGAGGTGGCCTCTGTGACAAGCTGCCAGAAGCTTCCACCATGTCTGGCAGAGCCAGTTCCTGGTGTCTCCAAAGATGGATGTGCTGCTGGCCAAGGCTGGGCCAATTAGAAATGGCGGTAATGCCTCTGTGAGAACAGATTTATGAAGAAATCTAACAAAGCTTGTGGGGGCAGTTTTAACTGCGGCCAGAGAAGAGCAGAGTGAGAACATGTGAGAAGAACAACTCTGCAGACACCAAGGTTGGTGGAGAAGGAGGGGGAGGAGGTGTTCCAGGCTCCGCAGCCGAGATTCCTCTGTAGGCCGCGGTGATGACCGTGGTGAAGCAGCTGTGCCCCTGCAGCCCACGGAGGGCCGTGGGGATGCAGGGACCCACCCACAGCCCGTGGAGGAGCCCCACGCTGGAGCATGGGGCTCCCAGGCTGGAGCAGCCTGTCCTTGGAGGACTGCACCCCATGGAAGAATGACCCATGCTGCAGCAGTTTGGGGAGGACTGTTGCCCATGGGATGGACTCGTGTCGCAGCAGGTCACAGGGAACTGTTGCTCGTGAGATGAAGTCACGTTGGAGAAGTTGGGAAGAACTGTCTCCCGTGGGAGGGACCCCACGGTGCAGCAGGGGAAGGACTCCTCTCCCTGAGCAGTGGGAGAAGCCACGGGTGATGATCTGACCATAACCCTCATTCCCTGTCTCCTTGTGCTGCTGGGGTAGGAGGTAGAGCTGAGAAGGAGGGAGAGGTTGGGGGAAGGTGTTTTTAAGGCCTTATTTTACTTCTCATGATCCTGCTCTGATTTTGTTAGCAGTGAATTACTTTATGTCTCTAAGCTGAGCCTGTTTTGCCCTTGATGGTATTTGATGAGCAAACTCTCCCTGTCCATACCTCAACTCATGAACCCTTCATTAAATTTTCTCTCCTCTGTTCAGCTGCAGAAGAGAGTGAGTGAGCAGCTTTGGTGGGTGCCTGGCATCTGAACAGTGTCAACCCACGACAGTGGCCTGAGCTCATATCATGAAACCATTGTCTTGACTTCTGGTTTTAACATTCATCTATTCTCCTTTCTTCTGGTAAGGTCTTTGGGGACCACTGAGTGCCAATTCCTGGGAGCAAGCTCAGGAAATGAATTAGAGAAGAAAGTCCAAGGCATTATTTATGGTTTGTTTCACCTTATTCCTCTGCTTTATTGATAAGAAGTTTTATCCAAGCTTCAGATTAAAACCCAGATTCCCTAGATATAAATAAATGTTGTTATATCTTTTTTTTTTTGTGCCAAAGAGCAGCATAAGGCAGTCAAATAGTGTGTTCTGGTTTGACCTACTGCCTGATCCTTAGCTTGCTTTAACTGTGGTGCAACTGCAATTGCTCCTACACTTGCCCTGCTTCCCCACCTTTGAGGGAAGAGCAGCAGGACAATGGTTCAGCTCCTGCTCTTCCTTGCTTTTTTTGGGGATACCTGTCACCTGCTTATGAATCTCTACCAGTTAATGTCAGACCATTACTAAACAGCTATTTGGGCTGTGGTTGTGCTCCTTTGAAGGCTAGCATCAGTCCCTTTCAAACATTCTGCCTCTAGGGCAAGCTACCACCAAACATTAAGATGCTGCTGGTCACTTAGTAGCTACAATCAACCTCAGAAATACTCATATCCAGCAGCTCAGGTTTTGCTCTCAATACTAGAACTTGTGCTGCAGCTCCCTCCATCTATTTGTGTCTCCTGTGTCACAGGTTAGCCTCCACCGCGACACCATAGTGCAGTTTGGATTTTAGCATCCTCCTCCAAAAGACAAGTGACAAGTCTTCCCTGTACTGTCCAAGACCTCTCCACACCTTCCAATCTCAAGCTTTGATGAGCCTCTTATTCCTTAGGTACTTCTGAGATAATGTCAGAGGCTTCCTTTCTGCTTATACCTATACAATCTAGAATAATTTCTGACTCGCTTACTGTCCTCCTCACAGCAATCTGGCATGTTCTCAGCTGATGCTGCCCTTCTCACACTGTTCTGCAAGGTCTTGTGGGAGGGGCTATAGGTGCTAATTACACAGCAAGGACAGCACTCACATTCAACAGCACATAAAATAATCCAAACCAACAAAAATGCTCCAATAAAACTGTTGTCTAATGCTCCTGAAAACAGGCCATTTGTCTCTTTGCTCTGTGCTGGTTGTCAGCTTATAAATGTGTACCAGATCAGCTGAGGCTGTTGTGCTGCAGGAGCACCGTATTTATCCTGGTCACTGACCAGCAGTGTTATATGCATCTTCTTTTGCTGGTGTGCTGCTGCCCACCAGGAGAGTCAGGCTGGTTCTTCTAGAAAATGAGAAGCAAAACAGACACCAGCTGGCATGGAGGGAAGAGGGAAAACCTATGGAATGCCATCTTAGCCGGTGGGATGACAGTAGGAATGGAAGGAATTTAAATGAAATGGTGGAATGATAATGGGAAAGGTTGGAGCAAGGCAGGAGACTAGCAAGATTTGGAAAAAGGGGGAATGGCAAAGGTATTTGGGAAAGACAGGAAGGCAAGAGAAATATATAGAATATATTAGGACTTATTGCATTATTAGACAATAGAGAAATGGCAAACAGGACAAAATTACAGATTAAAGAAAAACAGAGTATGGAAAAAGACAAAAATGGAGAAATAGGGAAAATAACTAAGGGAGACTAGAATTACTCAGTTCACTTTAGTAGTGGGTCAGTCTATTGTTTTTCTGTTGACCTGTTTATGTTGCAATTTCTTTTTAGACTTAGTGCCTCTTACTGCAATAACAATGGTTATATTTGGAAAGTATTCATTTGGCAAGAATTTAATAAAGTGTTAACTAACTGCATCAGACAGGATTGATGAAGAACAGCTATGAAGAACAATAGTTCTTTTGAATCTAATGTTTCATGGAACTTCCTGTGAGGGGAGCATGGGGATGTCTAATATTTCTCTTTTACAGTGTTGAAATATTTATATCAATTTGATTTGACTTACTTCGTAAAGATAATATAGTCTCTTTGACATTCTAATGCAACAGCTTAAGTGAATTGAGCCAGAATTTTGAAATCTGAGATACTTTGGCAATATTGAAATGAAAGCTTTTGTCAATTAATGGAATTCTTCTGAGATGTTTATTTGTCTTCATTTTTTTTACTGAACAATATGAAATTTCAGAATTCCTTGTGGAATGAAAGAACTCATTCCAAGTCATGCACAGAAATAACTTCTAATACTTTCTTAGCTAGTTGATTTAAAAATTAATAACTCAATTTCTTAAACACTGAAGTAATAGATTACAAATTAGAAAGAGATGGCTACAATCCTCTTGCTCAGTCCTTTACATAATAGAATGTCACTTGAGCAATTCCTGCTTTAACAAAAGCCTAGTGCTTAGAATTTAATATAGCAAACCCACTGTAAATCATGCTATATTGCCCCTTGTAATTACCTTCAATGTTGCAAATTTATGCCTCATTGCCAATGCAAAACTGGTTTCCCTCAGTCTCCAGCCACTGCTTTTTTTCTGTTTTTTTTAATGTTAGATTAAAGAAATTAAAATTTTTCTTCTTGTCAGTGTTATGGACTGGGATTATTTAACTTCCCCTGACACCATAAGTCAGCAGAGCACTTGATATCTTGGTAGCAAATATAGAGTTTGTAATAATCATTATTCTGATATCCACACTTGTGAGGGGATGGTCAGCCTTTCTGGCTAATTTTACACTTCGAGGACTTACAGCTCAGGTTTGGCTGTTGCCTCCACATCAAGTTCAGATGTTGTCTAGATTCCTACCTTTTGTTAATTCATCAAATTGTTCACAGACATTTATTTGTTTTCAGTTTTTCCCTGTGTGTCATGAAATTTCAGAATTCCTTAGGGAGTAAAAGACCTAATTCCAGGTCATCTGCAGAAATAGTTTTTAATACCTGTTTAGTTAATAGATTTAAAAATTAATGAAAGGTTTCTTGACTGTTGGAATACTAGATGATAAGTCTGAAAGACCTGGCTACAATCCTCTGCTGAATCTTTTGTATAGTGAAATGTTTTCTTATATACCAGCATGTAGTTTTATTTGTCAGGGTAAAATCACAGAATCCCAGAACTGTTAGGGTTGTAAGGGACCTCTGGAGGTTATCCAGTCTAACTTCCCTGCCAAGGCAGGGTCATCTGGAACAGGTGACACCTGGAGCAGGGATGTGTCCAGGTGGGTTTGAATGTCTCCAGAGAGGGACATTCCATGACATTCCTGGGCAGCCTGTGCCAGTGTTCTGCTACCCTCAATGTAAAGAAGTTCTACTTCATGGTGAGGTGGAACTTCTTGTGTTCTAGTTTATGGCAATTGCTTCTTGTCCTGTTGCTGGGTACCACTGAAAAGAGCCTGGCACCACCCTCTTGGCACCCACCTCTGAGATATTTATATTCATTGATGAGATCCCTCTCAGTCTTATCTTCTTCAGACTAAACAGGCCCAGCTGCTCATAATGAGTCCCTCCTCATAAGAGAGATGCTTCAGATCTCTTATCATCTTTGTGGCCTATGCTGGAACTTCTCCAAATAGTTCCTTGTCTTCTTTGCACTGCAGACTCCAGAACTGGACAAAGCACTCCAGATGTGGCCTCACCTCTCTTAGCTGCTGGCCACACTCTTCCAGATGCACCCCAGGATATCATTGGCCCTCCTGACCACAAGGACACACTGCCAGCTCATGATCAACTTCACCTAACAATGCTGTCAGTTCCTTCTCAGCAGACCTGTTCTCCAGCAGGTCAGCCCCCACCCTGTTCTGGTACTTGGGGTTATTCCTCCCCAGGTGCAGGACCCTGCACTTCCCAACTCTCCAGCCTATCAAGGTCCTGCTTAATGGAAGCACAGCCGTCAGGTGCATGAGCCACTCCACTATAAAACTCCACTTGAACTTCCATCCACCCATCCATCCATCCATCCACCCAGGTCTAAGCAAGCTGTTTGCTCCCAGTCTTTAAGTGCCTTTAAGTTCTGTATAATCATCCAGTCTTCTTTAGTAGCAGCATTTCTGATTTCACAGCTGACACTTCTCTGAGTAGAAGATTGGAGCAGATGACCTCTTACTGTGGTCCCTTTCAACATATACAATCCTGTCATGCTGTGAGTCTCTTTCTAACAAATAGAAGAAAATAACAAATGCTTTCCTACAGTCTTCATGCTTGATAATAATTAATAACTGTATTTTGAGGCTAATTAATCAGATTTTAATAAATTAATGTCTGTTCTGTTGATTTTATGTTCCCCAAATTTCTTGGTCAAAGGCTTTGCATGATACCAAGCCACATGCCCTAGAGAAACTTTCAATATCATTACTGTTCATTCTACTAGCCAAATTTATATTCTCATCTAAACCTCTCAAAATGCACCAGCCTTTTTAACATGGAGTTTTTAAGCAAAGAGTCATAGATGACTAAAATTAATGTTTAAGCAGAGCCAGTAGAGAACTCGAGAGACTTGTCTTTGATTTATTAAGTGGGTAATAGTTCTTTCTCACTCTGTAACATTCCCGAGTTATGGTTTAAGTCTTTGTCATGAGAACAGCAATTTGAAGGATGATGCTAAAATGAACAAACTTATTTTTCAAAAGTCTCTGTCTCTCTCTTGCTGCCATCTAGTTTTTAGATTCATAAGCAGCAGAAAAACTGTTGTTCCTTATATTAATTATTTAAAAACATTCTTTGTTCCCTACTGAAATAGTGAACTCTGTCTACTTGAAATAAGATTCCTTTCACCTTCTAAAAAGGGCAGGGTCTGAGGAATTTTTTTATTTCAATAGTTTAACTTCTGTATGAAATACATGTGCATATTATACAAGTGTTTGAAGCTGATTTTACATATTACAGTGCTATTTTTATTAATATATAAACTATAATTTAATCTAAAATAAATCAGTTATCTTTATTAATTAGGCAAACTCACTGTGTTTTGTGCAGAATATTCGGTCTGCTGAATTTCACTGATATGACAGGCAGTAACAGTTCTGTTAGAACATCACAAAAAGATCACAAAGAAAACAAGAAAGAAATGTGGAAATAGAATTGAAAAAGGATAGCACAGTTTCTGTCAGGGTAAGAGAAAATGATGATAAAATGATAGCTAGCTCTTACTCAAATACTCAAATGAGTTTTGAAGGCTTTTGTTGCTTGTAGGGGCAGCAGTCCAGGGGAATGCTGCATCTCACCTGCCAGCAATGCAGCAGGGTACTACAAGGAAAAGCTGTGGGATTTACATGTAGCAGCAGAAAAAGAGATGTCACAACTAAATTGCTGATCCTCATCTGCCATATTTCTGAGAAATGCTTGTCTGTTAGTGTCCCCATGCTTGGAGTCCATCATCCTACCCTCAGTTGCCTTAAAGACTACTGTCTGCTAATGTGGTCCCTCTGCACTCAAAAGGCACCTGAGCAACTTAATTTCCATCCATTTCAGATAGTATTGGATGTGTCACTGTCCCTTGCTGTCAAGGGATTCTAGCCTTAGAGCAGATGCTTGACGCTTCTTGCTTCAAGTAACCTGTGTGTATGGATGGTGGGATTGGCTGTGCTGGTGAGAGCAATGATTTCCTACTCAAGTAGGAAATCATTGTTGACAGTCTGTGACAATTATATCCATGTTTTCCTAATACTAGATGATACTTTAGCCATGACACATTGAGCAGTGCAGAAGAAATGGCATACCCATGCACAAGGATGCATAGGTATGTCAAGTGTTTTTTGGAAGTAAAGTAACTGTATTTTTTTTGACTTGGTTTCCTCAAAGTTTCTGGTTGTTGCACAAGAGAACATCAAACACACCCTTTTTCTTGTGAGAAATGCAATGAAAGAGAAGGCTAAATGGGTCTGATGCAAAATAACAAAGTGCTGCACATTAGGTGATTATGGTAAGTTTGTCTTCCTTACTGCCTAAGGAAAATAACTTAGCATGGGTCAGATCCTCAGCTGACACAGTTGGTGCAGATTCACTGAAACAGAAAGAAGGCTGTATCTATGAATATTTTGCCAGTTCAGAGTAACTCTGAGATGAAAAATAATATAGCAGAGGTTATTCTTTACTAAGTTATTCTTACTCCACATACCACCTCTGGTGAACTCCAGGCATATTTAATTATGTTACCATATGTTGCCCTCCTCAACAGACATGTTTTTAATAAGTTAACTCAGGACTGTTCATGAATAATTGAAGACTGGAAGGGGTAGAAGCAGAGAAGGTTGGGTTTTTCTTTATTCTTCAAGCTGGTCCCCCAGCAGACTCAAGACTTAATCTTTACCAGTGATGTGTTTTGCTTCCTTTCTAGCTCTGTTCCTACCCCTTCCCTCAACAATCCTCTCAGTTTTAAAGTATCTACTGAAAACAGATTGAAGTGGGTTGCAAACAGCAGGTAGGTGTATCATGCCTCTTTTAACAAATTAAAATGTATATTGCAGTCTAAGCTAGTTCTATGCTTTTTCTCTGGTCAACAGTAGAAGAGTTTAGGCCAAGAGCAAGAGGGCTTAGGAAACCAGTTTATCCCACCCTCCCCTGGGTGTCTAGGACCAGTGTGATGGGCTAGGGTGAGTCTATGTCCAGTCATGAAAAGAGTCAAGGTGATCAACTTGGACTAGACAAGCTTTTTACTGAGCCATTGTGTCAGCTCAACTCCATTAATAGCTATGAAAAGGAAGTAAAGTAGAACAGAAAAGTTTCATTTAATTAAAAAAAGAAAAATCTAGAAGCTTTGATCTTTTGTAATCCTGGCCCAGTATAGCTGCTATAATGGCATGTGGACTAGGACCTTAATCTGCAGGTGGCTGTGGATTAAACCATTTTGCCACCTGGCATCTTTCTTTTACAGCATCTATTGCTTGCAACAAAGCAGTCAGATAATTTTTCTCTGTGGCTGGCACAGCAGAAGATGTGATAGGAGCTGGTCTGACAGAGCAATGATGGATGACCATAATCATCCCTGTCTGGATAGAAAGTGTATCACCTACCAATTTGTTCTGTTCCTGCCAGCTAGAAAAGCAAACTAACAAAATAGCTGGATGGCTCCAGCATGGCAACAGACTTCTGCACCAGCTACTACAATTGTTTGACAACCTATTTGCCATGTGAATAAAGAAACCTAAGCTTCTTTATCTGGCTACAAACTAAGCAGGTTGTCTGTTAATTCTGCACTGTAGAGTCACTGAGCAGGCAGGAAATGTAAAGAAACAAAAGGAGCTAATTCTGCAGCACTGGATGTGCCTCACATCTCCCTATCTCATGTCATGACCAAAGCCACAGCTTTAAAACAGGAAGGATACTCTTCAAACTCTTTTCTGTTCCTCAGGCTCTTGTCATATTTTCAACACATTCAGTTTGCCTTGAGACAAATGGTCATAAAGTGACAAAGTATTTGAACTTGGAAACAAAGAATTTCTCTGAGCTGTCCCTCTAAAGTTGGGTGGGGTTTGAGGGCACCAAGATGATGTAGGAAGACAGGACAAACAATCTCAATTGCTGGTTGCTTGTTGCCTAATGAAGCAGTTTGGAAAATTACTCAGTCCTGCTCAACCCAAAACATACTGGACTCACTGCAAGGCTCCTCAGCAACCAATGTGTCTACTCTGAAAATCTGATAATTTCTTTCTTGCAGAGAGAGGCTTGAGACATCTCACTTTCCCAAAGACCAGGCCCGCATTCAAGGGGCTGCAGGTTCACTGTCAATATTGCAAACTCTCATTAAGAGTTTTCTCACATTCAGCTCTTCTAAAAGATTCTGGAGCCAAGTGATAACATGCCAGTCTTGGATTTAATTTTCAGCATCACAACATTTTTATTTCTTCGGACTGGGAAAAGAGCTAGAAATCGGAGATTCAGAAGGACTGATGGAAAAATCCCCCACTAGCTTTTTAAATTATTGGTGTTTTAAGAACATCTCATAATACCTTCCAAGCTGACTTGTAGCTTTGTTCAGTTCCTAGCTAAATGCTTCCTTTCAACAGTTCCAGGTAAGGTGCAGAGCATGTGTCAGGTGCACAGTGATACAGGCACTTTGCCCAGGGAAGAAATATTTTTGTGGAAATATTGAGTGCACAGGATGGATAAAAATCAGTGTCCTTTTTGAAATATAAACATGGAAGCATTTTGTTTGGGACAGCTTTTAAGAGTCAAATTTTCTCATAAGTACTAACAAAAACTAAAATATTAAAAAAAAAAATCACATCAGTTTTACACAAAAAACTTATAGTGGCTGTTTCATCAAATTAAGGAGTACCTAGAGGTCCAGAAATGTGCTGTGATCATTACTGTGTTCAGTGAGAACTCAGTTGCATAGGCCCTTGCTTTTCTTTTTATGTTTGGGGGTGACCTATTTAAAATTAAAATCTTCCATAGATGCTGCATAATATATTGCAAGTCCCCCATGCTGTGACAGTCTGGACCGTTCCCAACCACTGTGCAGGTTTTCCTCTCAAATCAGCAAGGCTTTATATTCTTTCCTAGTGAAGGTTCTTGAAGCCATTGAATACATTCTCTGCCCCGAAATCTGCTACAGAATAACCTATTTTCTCTGAAGCACAGGGGTATTTTCAAAATCTTTATTTCCTTATCCAACGGCTCCCATTTAATTTTACCCTTTTGCAGAAAGTTCTTCCAGTTACTGGTTGATTTGGGTTATTCAGGTTGTTAATTACCTGGGATTTCACGAAAGTTTAGACTTCATGGTTATGTTTTTATTTTCGATTTTGTGAAGTTGGAAGAATTACTTCACTACTTAGAGGTATTTCCCACAACCCCTGTTGATTCTTGTTCGAGACCAGGAGTAACTATTAATTATCCTGCTGCTTCTTATCTGGTGGAGGAAAAATTATCTTAATGCACAGATTATAGCCAGGTGTGTCTGTCCAGCAGAAGATTCTTGCAGGACAAAGTGCAAAGTTGGAAGGAAATTGTTTTCTCATCCTTATTCTCTGTGCCTGCTTGCCTGGTTTTGGTTTTTTTTTTCTCACAGTCTGCCTTTTGGCCATGGACCTCTTTTTTCTTACTTTTGTTGGAGGATGCTGCTTCACCTTTGGTTTTGTTCCAGAGCCCTCTCTTGCCTTTTTTTTTTCCTAAAGCCCATTTATTCAAGGAATATCATTATAAAATCGTTGTTGAATGACCTCCTGTTTCAGATGGTGAGTGCATTGCTTTAGAAACTGATCCAATGTAAAAGTAGAATTCAGTTATGTAGAATTTTCCCTCTAAAATTTGATTCTGCAAAGAATTCACAGAATGGTAACCATCCTGATCCCAAACTGCAATGGAAATTAAAAAAACAATAGCTTAGGGCACATGATAATGCCTGCAGCCTGCTCCTAAAGAGTTGTTAGCAACCAGTGCTCAAGACTATGAAGCTGATGCTTGGGTTACCAGCCCTGTCTGAGGATTTCTGTGGCAGCCCAGCTCACTGGGCTGGTTGGAGGGGCTGCCTTGTGGGCTGTGACTGGCTGAGCATTTTGGAAGGAGTGCAGCAAGAAAGAGTAGTACACTAACTAGTACTGAGAAACTTACAGGTTTTAAAATCAGACAAAAAAATGGCTTGATACCTGCCCAAACCCATGTGCCTTTCTATCCCAACTGCATGCAGATATTTTTTTTGCTTTTGGAAATAGACTGTGCAGTTCCCTACTGTTTTCAAAACCAACTTACCAACCAGCCTGAGGAAGCCTAGCATTGGTCACGCCAAATGCGTTGCACTTCATAATCACCCAGTCAGCTCACCACATGGGAGGGAAGCTGGTGGCCTTCTCATCTGAGTAGAACTGCCTAAATAAAATGTAGGTGTGTGTCCTAAATTACATAGGCTTCCTCTACAGTCACCACGGAGAAGGACATACTCCATTCCAGGTTAAGCACTGGAGAGACAGATGAATGGCACTCAGATAAGTACCTGTCTTTCACTGATAACTCTGTGGGGAGCAGAGATAACTAGACTGACTGCCCAGCTTAGACTAGGCAATTAGCTTTCAGCCAGCTATAACGCTGTGCAATTAATCCTGCATGATATTTAGAGTCTGTCAGTCTGCACCTTTGCAGCACAGGAGACACGAGAAATATATTCAATATATTCAAAATGGAGTTTACTTTCTTTACATTTGTGTTCTGCTTACATTATGTAAACAAAAATATAAAAGAGTTGCTGTTTGGTTTTTTTAATGTAAGGAATAATTTCACTTCTGATCATAGTCAAAGAACAGAAAAGACTGCAATTTTTTTTGCTGATTACATGTTTTTCTCTTTGCCAACTCACACCTCTAGTAAAGTCAAATCAGCTGCACACTTTGTCTTCATTAAACTAAATATTCAGTTTGATGTTAGAAAAATAACCAAGTAAATTAGACCTGCAGCGTTATTTGGGGATACCTGTCATGATATAATACATACTCTTCCTTGTTTGTAGTAAGTAAAAAAGTAATGGATTTGCTTGAAGTTGCTCTCCATGCAATTTGCAGCTGACACAAATATTACTTGCATCATTTATTGGTTGCTACCAAAATAATGTTGAAGAACAATAGTTTGCAGTATTTGCTTCATATTCAAGACTGCTGTACATGTTATGTCACTGACTTTGTGTGCAATTCAACATGTCACACATGTGAGGGAATAGAAAAAAAATCATGTCTAGTTTGGCAAAAAAATATTTTAACAAAAGAATAGCTTTTACTCTTTGAAAAAAAAGCCCACACTGGACATTATTTTGATGCTTTAGCTTCATTAGAAAGAACAATCATTGTCCTAGGAAGTGGTGTACAGGGAAATAAGCCTGCCTTGAGCTGTGTGCTACTGCATAGAGGCAGCTTCAAGGTTGCCAGCTAAACTGTTCAACAAGTCTGTCAATGAGTCAGATCCTGCTGCTAAAGAGATATCTTTCAAAGCCCAGCATCTGAGTCCTTTATTGCATTCCAAGAAGATTGGGAATGAAGTTTTAGTTTGACTGTATCTGGCTCAGAGCTGTCAGTTACCCTTGCCTTTATCTCCTTTCAGTTAACTTGTTTCATTTCAGTTGCTTATTTCATAGATCTAGGATATTTATTTGACTATTTTGCTTTTTCCACTTTCCCCAGTATTGCTTTCTATTTTATTCTAAATGTTCTTGGTTGAAAGAGGCAGGTGCAGCTTTACAATGGGTTAGGTGCAGAAGCTCCCTTTTCTCCCATGTGTGTATATGTAGGAGAGCCACTGAGTCGAAACTCATGTTTTGCATCTGAAGGCTCAAGACAGGATAGTTGCATCATTATATATCTTGGATGTAGCTTTTCAGCTGAAAAGACAAATAAATCCACTTCAGTCTGTGTTAAATGGATAGGAGTACATTTGGCTTTTCCAGTTGAATTCTAGTCAGAAATAGGGTTATATTCTGATTTACTGATGCTGAATCCTCTTAACTGAATAACCTATTTAAGGGGATCCACACCGTGTAAAATATAAAGTTTGTCTCCATATTCCAAGATTATGACTTCCTAGATGTCTTCCCAGAAATGAACTCTGCTGGCTCCCAAGGGCTGGGGGCTTTGCTACTCCGTCCAGCTCTTTGTGCCTTCCCTGGTGACACCTCTCTTGAGCAGCACCTATGCCTGCAAGGCCTGCAGGTGACTGCTGCTGTCTTGACAACACTATCACCATGTAATGTTGTAGCTTGGGACAGGATGCAATAAACCCTAAACATTTGTGATCCTGTGCACGTTCTTTCACACAAGTGAGATTATAAAACAAAATTTAAATGCCAGTGTTTGTGAGACCAAGGTATTATAAATTTGTGTTTGGAGTCTTTGAAAGGGTCCAAATTGTTCATAAGAAAGTAGCAAATTTGAGGAGTTATAAATTTTTTAGAAATATTTTTGAAATATTTTGTTAGAAATACTTTTTAGCTCAGGAAATAATTCCAAACCTATATTTAATCTTCCAGAGAAAAGTGATTTTTTTCTCTGAAATTTTGAGGAACTGCACACATATATGTATGCATGTTTTTGCATTTCCTTTATAGTCTCTGTTGTGCTCTTTAGTCATTCATAGGCACAGATTTACTATCTGGGCTAAGGGTGTATTAATCATCCAAAAACTAGCCTAGAACATATGCTTCCTTAAAGGTATGATTTTAGCCAAGTGACCGCAGGTCCCCTGCTTTTATATAACCTCTGTGTCTGTGCCTGTCTTCAGGTGATGGCATGGCAGCTCACCAAGCAATATACTTTAGTAGGGACAGGCTCTTTTGCCAATTCTTTTTTGATAAAACATCTGTACAGGAACAAGTCTGGCAATACGCTTTTTCCTCCAAGTTTTTAAAAATCCCATTCTAGAAGAATCTGTGGAGTTCCCAGAAGGTTGTCTGTGTTCATGTAAGACAAAAACCTGTCACTTTATAAGTGTAAGAAGCATTTCATGACTGCCTTATGTTAATTTCATATATTTCTCTGGTTTTCCCTTTTCTTTTCTCTATTTTTCATTTCCTTTATATGTGCAGATGAACAAAATATCAATACCTCTCTTCCCTGAGACCCTTGTGGTCTCTTTCTGACAAGGGGAATTGCAATTCTGCTTATGGCATAAAACAACTGCAGAAGTGGCTTTTTCATTTTGGGTAAACAACTGGCTTCTTCTTATCACCCTGTCTGAACTAAAGCTAATGAAGTTTAGTAGAGCCTAGCTGTAGATCTCAATGTCCAGTCTTCACACCTGTAGATGCATTTTTTCTTCTCCTACCTGATCAGATAATTTTTTCCTCAGACTGTGGAAAGTAAAGGACAGTAAGGAGTTGTGATATCCCAGGGCAGGGACAGCTTCAAGCAGCAGGAATCAAAATTGAAGGCCACAGAATTTAGATTAGAAGCTATTATATAGGTGAGGAAATTCCATTTTCTTAAAAATGGGGATAAATTTATTTAAAAGAAATTTCTGGTAATGTTTTAGTACTGTTAATTTCTGGGATAGTTTTATTACGTTAGCGAAGAATCCATTTTGTTTTCTACTCACACAGTTAGATGATTACTATAGTAGCAATACACCCATCCTTACCTTATAACAGGTATATCTGATCCTCCCTGAATGGATAGAGCCCATCTCCTAAAGACTGAATTGCTCAAGATATAGCAGTAGTTTGCAGGGCTTCTGCTATTTTTTACTGTTTAAACTGTATCACCAAAAGTATAAGCAATGCCTGAGCAAATAGTCATTTCTTAAAATACTCTAGCTACTGACTCTCTTGATTAAGAGAAGGATTGCTCTTCGGCTTTTCACATTATTGCACTCTTGATGTGACTAGTAGTGGGTGGATGTTTCAAACAGAACCTATTTGATTATGAGAGTGTAGGTGATACACTATTTTCTCATTTCCAAATAATCTCCTCATTAGAGAAAGTATGAGTGGTAAATGAGGAGTTTCTCCTCCAGGTGCCCACTGTGTATATACAGCATGTTTCCCAGGCAATGCTCATTGGCATTTGTAAATGATCTGTTCTCCATCTGAGAGCTTTAAAGTATTGGATGCAGCTGCTCATGCTTTGCCCCATTTGTAAATAGTTTTAAATATGCATGATCATCTCTGGCAGATTGCTTTACTTGCAGGATTTATGAGTTTTTTGACTTCTCTCTTATAAAATAATTCACCATAGTGTCTCCTGCATCCTCCTTTTGAAATAAACTGAGAATCTGCACATTCTGAAATCCAGGATTTTAGAAGGAACTGTCAGAAAATGTAAAGTCATGGAATGTCAGTAATCCTCATGTTTAGACTGCTAATCACTTACCCCCCAGGAGTGCTTTTCCCTCCCCTCCTTATTCAATATGCCATATGTCAGCAATTAACAGTGAGTCAAATTACAGCTCAACACAGTTTTGCTCATGCAGTTAGCGGAGTAGGCAAGAGTCAAACTTAATCCAACAACTATTCATAAATGTAATGCAAAGGGCAAATGGAAATTGGCTGGAAAATTATGGATGGTGAAATGTCAATGTTATAAATTATTTTAGCTTCAGAGTTCTGAGAGGCAAGAAGGAGCTTAGTAAATAATAAACTTTTCTAAAATTCTTTGGCTTTTGACAAAAAAAAAGGTATTTTAGAGTCAAACCCTGCTGACTGAAATTGGGACCCCATAGTGCTGACTGCATTGGTGTGAATGACCAGGATAACATGCTCCATTCTGACCTGCATAGTGCTGTGCTCAAGGCAAGGTGCACTGAGTGTGGTGTATGGAAGAGAGGACTAAGAGGGCATAAATGGGTTCTATTTGCTTTTTTCTCAAGTAAAGGTCAGGTGCAGATTGCTGTAGCCACATGAGAGCAGCTCAGACCACACAAGAACTCTGCTGGACTCCGTCCAAAGAGCAGGTCTCACCTCATTCCAGTTCAGGATTTCCTGGTGATTTCTCAGAGTTGCCTGCAGATTTTTCAAATGTGCATGCGTGTGCCTGTGTGCATTAAATCATTTCTCATGGACTGTTCAAAAGCCAAGAGATGAAGTGCCATAGTTCAAACAATGCTGTAAGGATTAGAAAGGTAGTGATAACAACAATCACTAGTGATAAGCAGAGGAGTTACTGGCAGAAGCTTAGTTTTTTATGATTTCTAAGTTTTACCCAGATTTCAGAATTAAAATTTAAGGCATAATTATTATTCTCCCTATCCTATTTCTCAAAGCCTAATTTTTATAGAATCAATATTGATTACCAAAAATCATCAAAGCAAAATGTGATTCATCACCCTTACAGACTACAATTTTTTTCAGACTAAGATTTTCCACTATTGTTTGAGATGTTGTAGAATTTATATTCATAAGAGAAAATCTGATAAGCCAAGAAATACTGTAAATGTATTTCAAACTTATTTGTGCCCGGCCCATATACAATTTGCAGGAGATTATATTTCAACCTCTCTGGTTATTTTGCCTTCAGGAACCAGAACCTATATAATATTTTCTATTATGAATTTATTTCCAGTTCATCAGCTTGATTTGTTAGATAGCAATCTAAGAACCATCATATGGATAGTACAATGCTCATCAAGTGTTATCTCAATTTTTTTCAATTTCTCTATAAGCCACTTATAATCATAAGTGAGAGATTTCAAACATTTCATCCATTTTATTCTGAATTATATCTAACCTTGTATTCCTATCTTCAAAATTTTCAGTAAGTATATTTCCTATGTCTTACTCTAAAAAAAAGGGAATGAAGAAACCAGATTAGGAAAAAGTAGTATATATCTGTACATGATTTAAGAAGCTCTCAGCCAATGATTTTTCAAGTGTGATGAATTGCAACATTCTGAATGCAGTGGCATTTGCAGGACTGTTCTCTGACAGAACTGGATCTCCCACAGAGGTGTGCCACTCAAATGGATGAGATGTGATTGCAGACAAGTCTTTATGACTGAGCTTATTTTGCTATTTTCTATATTAAGGAAGAACTTCTACAAGGTTAGTGTCTGGATATCTTCATCTTCTGACAGGATTATTGTGTGACTTCAGATAAATTATTTCCCAGCCTGTGTCTCAGAGTGCTAGTTCCCTGACTATCCTCTAGTTCCCTGACTATCCTCCACTTCATGGAGATATTTTCAGTCATGGCAATGAGCATTTGCAGTAATGAAGCTATAATATCATTAATCCACCTTTTTTATTTCAATACTACTGGAAACATTACGCTTTCCAGAATGCTTGTCTTATGTAAAGGAATAATGGGGAAACAAAGCTCAGCTGTTTTGTGGTAAAATTTGTTGGAAATAGTCAGAATTTATTATCTTCACCAGCAGATATGATGATCTACAGTTTGACTGCAAGACATTCTGTGCCTGGGTCCTGCTAGGTTTTCATGGAGAGAAAGGAAACCATTCCGATTCCTTGTCATCACTGGATGTTTTGGAGAGACAGCTCATGTGAACACAGGAGGTATGTCTGAAGCGAAGAAACAGGCCTATAATATACCCTTCTTCCCTGGCTTTACCCCACAGAACTGGATGGTGAAAAGGGCAATCCTGAGAATAACACACTCAGGAGAGGACTAGAGGAGCTGAAGGTACAAAGGGACATGTACAGTTGGAAGACACTGTGACAGGATCAGATATTTTGGAGAAGTTTTTAATCATTGCTACCTACCTATCCACCTACCTACTGAAAGAAAAGAAAAGAAAAGAAAAGAAAAGAAAAGAAAAAAGAAAAGAAAAGAAAAGAAAAGAAAAGAAAAGAAAAGAAAAGAAAAGAAAAGAAAAGAAAAGAAAAGAAAAGAAAAGAAAAGAAAAGAAAAGAAAAGAAAAGAAAAGAAAAGAAAAGAGAGAAAAGAGGAAAGGAAAAGAAAGAAAGAAAAGAAAACACTAAACCATAAGATTTTTTTAACATAATATATAACATTTTTTTCTACATAACTTTTTCCTAGCAAAAGCCAGTATTAGATCCTTTAAGGAAAGAAGAAAAAGCATATTAGCAACTAATTTGGATTGGAGATGGAATATCCATTGGCAGAGCACCACATAAAGGGACAGAGAGGCACAGACCAGTGCTTCTACAATTTGGAATTAACGGGAGTGAAAAAAGCAGAGAAAGAAAAACTATTAGATGTCATCATAGAAATCACAGAACTTAGTCTGCAACTTGGGAGGGAAAATAAAACTAGCAGGAAAATGTAGTAGAAGAGGAAATAACGTGATTTGAGAACAAAAAACACCCACAAATAGATGAATAAAGTAGAAGCTGGTAAGAAATTAACAGTATGAGATGCACATTTAGATCACAAAGGGTGAACATCCAGGAAGAAGAATAATTTGTATTTTGTATTTCAGAAGGAGAATCAAAAAGGATTGTGTTGACTTTATCCTTCCTTCTTCCCTGTCTTCTTTCTCCTCTACTATTTCTCCTTAACTTTTTCCACATTCTTTTGAAATTCTGTTTTCTGGACAACTTTATCTTGTGATTCACTGAAAATAACAGTCCCTACATCAGTTTTGGGCCAGAAAGGTGAAAAGCAGATTTGACAAAGATGCCTGGGTGTTAGGGACTGAGTCCGGAGAGCTGGCCAGATAAACGACACATATACCGATACGATTTGAGCATCGTTCTCCGTTTATTGTTCAACTATGCAAGCTTATATCTACTTTTGCAAAGATTCACGCCCAGTCCCTCTAGACGGCCTCTAATCAGCGGGGGAGCCGACCAGTGTATACCTTGCCAAGGACTCTCAGGGCTGCCGGCAGCCAGGGGCCTGTTCAGGGGCTTTTCCTCAGCAACCCAGGGTTGTCCAATCTTTCCAGGGGTATCATATGCCCTTGTTCCATAAGGAATCCCTCTACACCTGGGAGTGCTGGGGGACACTAAGTTGAACATGAGCAAGGAACATGCTTTTGAAGCAAAGAAAGCCAACAGCCTCCTAGACTGCACCTTGACTGGAAGTTGAGGAAGATGATTGTTCCCATTAATCAGCACTGGAGAAAGAAACCTGGCGCCCTAGCTCCAGTTGTGGGCTCACTACCCGAGAGACATGGACACACTGCAACAAGTTCAGCAAAAAGGCACAAATATTATCAAGGGGCTGCAGCACCTGATGTACAAAGAGAGGGTGAGAGAGCAGGGAGGGTTCAGCAGGAAAGGGAAGTCTCAGGGGTGCCTTCACCCTGATGATCATACCTGATGGAAGAGAGCTCAGAAGACAAATAGATCCTCTTCTCAGTGGTGTCCAGTGACAAGACAAGAGCAGTGATCACAAATGGAAACAAGGGAGAATGGTTAAACATAAGGCAAAACTTGTTTTGCTGAGAGTGATCAAGAACTGGCACATGTTGCCCAGAAAGGCAGTAAGGTCTTCATCCTTGGAAATATTAAAAACCTTCATGAGGTACTGGGCAACCAACTCTAGCTGAACCTACTTGGGCAAAGAGTTGCTGTGATTCTGAGATTCTTTTTCTCTTTTCTTTTCTTTTCTCTTTTCTCCTCTTCTCTTCTCTTCTCTTCTCTTCTCTTCTCTTCTCTTCTCTTCTCTTCAATAAAATACATTAAACTTTCTTCCAATAAGTTTTCGATTTTCTAGATAAGCATGTGTTTAAATTGTATTTCAGGATCCTGTATCATATGCCTGGAAAACGGGTCCTAATTTTTTGTAAAAATAAATACCAGCTTCAACTGCAGAGGTAGTGCATGAACTTTGATTATTGAGAAGCTTTAGGGTTTTTTTCTGTGAAGGTATTTTAAAGACTGGATTTCCTCCAAGTAAAGAGAGAAAAATCCAGCAATGGAGAAGCTTAAAATTTTTCACAAGGAATCAGCTTTTGTAAGTTCATTTACAGGGCTGGCATCAGTAGAAAGTGGAAGAAAGAAAACCTTATAAAGTTGATATTAATGGCTGTCACTGTACTTAATATTTTGGTAAAGAAACTATGACCTTTGCACAAAAAATGTGGAACTATGTATATGGCTAATTTGTTCAACAGAAATAGGTAAGACTGTGACCTTTTTCTGTGTGCTTTTTTGGGTAAACTATTTGGGGTTTTTGTTTGGTCTTGTTTTTTTTTTTCTCATGGAGACTTTGCAGATTTCTTTTGAACTAAAATCTGTTCCCTCAATCTCACTTTTAAAAGGACCTGTGATAACTAATATATGACTAGGGCACTTCAAAGGAATGTATGAAGGGCTTAGTAAATAAGACACTGTTTTATTGAGGAACTGTCTTTATTTTTCACATTAAAGTTCTTTAGGTACCTGTGTATGCTCAGAACTAACTCAGTGTTGTCATGACTCGGTGATTAATATGTATCTTTGGAATGGTAGGATCAATAAAATGCACACTTTTAGAGCACATTATCAGATCAGAGCACTCCAATAATAATAAGGTGACCTTTACATGTTTTAAAAAATGTATTTATGGCAATCAGCAGTTAAAGACCTGCTTGAGCTTGAGATAGCATTTAGAACACTGTTTTCAAAAGCTACTAATGGCCTTCATCTTTGTAAATTTGTTTTATGTATTTCGAACCATTTATCCTATGACTCTTTGTGAAATTCTGTGAAAATTCAGTGGCAATGTGATTCCAATTTTAATAGATTCATATGAAAAATGTAGTTCTTATTTTAAATGTGCTACCTGATGATTTTGCAAGGGCTGCTTTCCATTTCTTCCGTGTACTCTGAGGAGCAATAAATGCCCTTCTCCCTAGAATTCCTAATTCTATTAAGAAACATCATATCCTCTTCACTGACTTTTTAAAGCCATAAAGCCCTCTTATTTACACTTTCATATAATGTAGAATGTATTCCACAAATCTGATAGTCTTTGCTGCCTTTCTCTGTCCTTTTCTAACTCCACTATTAAGTTTTTAGAAGAGGTTTGCCAAGAACTTCATGCAACATTTAAGATGTGGTCATACTGCAGTAACACAGTGATGCTTCCAGTTTCATTCTCTATTTCTTTGTCATTCCTACTCTTCTATTTACCAGTCACTGAGCATGAAGTTAATGGGTGTAGATTTCAGAAAACAGTAATTTTAGGATTTCTTTCCTGCTTAGTAATAGCTAATTTAGAAGCCAAGCTTGGGAAAACTGGGTTATTTTACACTGGAAAGACCAGTTACTAAATCTGCTGATAAACTCTTTATAGGCTCTGTTTGATGATTAATTCATAGAGCCCAGGTTTCAGACTAGACCTGTGTTTTAATTTCTATCAATTTAAACTTTTTTACTTCTATTAAAATAATCTGTGAAAGGACCTTCCCAGTTTGTCCATGGAAATCTAGTTTCTTTAAACTTCCCTGTATGACTCAGAATGTAACACATGATCATTTCCTCTTTGCCAGAGGAAAGCTAACTCAGATTTGCCATTCCTAAGAGGAAGTGCTCCTACTATATCCTCTTAAATCGGTCCCATTTTGCATGAAATTAATTGCTAAAGGTTTTTTGGGTCCAAAGACAGTGCCTTAGCAAGAACCAGAGTGACTGTGAGTCATGATTATAGCACACAGAGGAAAACATAGCTCCTTATTACTGAAATACTTTCTGTCATCACCAAGGTCAAAATATGAACCTTTTCTTGTGAAAGATGTATTTGGCTTCTCTTTTGTTATGAGTATTTATGCTCCAGGCACTTAGGAGACTTTACATACTGGAGACAGCTCCAGTACCTGATGACATTAATCCAGCTGTACTGTTTTATTCCCAGTAGTATGGGCAGTGGATTGCTGAGATTCCAGACTGAGATGTAGTGAGGTGTTCTTTCTGCAGCTGCAGTCACCCAGTAATAAGAATTTTTATATATTTCAATTTGCAGAATTAATTTAGATGAATGTAGTAGCCAGTTGATTTACTCTAGTTTGTTATTAAGATAATAAATTAAGTTTTATTAATAAGCTTATTTTTTTCAACATAAGATTAAAACATATATAATGTGTCTATTCATTCAATGCATCACAGGAAGGCATCCTGACAGTATGAGGAAACACATCTCACTTTTCATCCTGTACTGCCAAGGAGCTTGTCAAAAATATTTGTTAATAAAAATTGCTGTAAAATTTTAATGTCTCTATAGAAAAAAAGTAATGAAATATTTGAATGCACGTAAGAGTTGAAGTACAGATGAGAATATAGACCATCAAGCCTGGAATTTTGTCTCCAATAATGAGCAACACCAGATGCTTCAGAGCAGATGAATGGATGTTTTGGAAATGCAAAGAAAAGTTTTTGCTGAGTAGATTTCTCCCTAACCCTACACACTCTTTATTGGCTTTGTCTCACAGTGGGATATTTATATATCCATCCATTTCTCTGGTTTTTTTTTTTTTTTGGTCAGTGCAACTGGATTTTCTTTCTACCTGTGGAGACATTACAATCTTTGGGAATATTGATGACATCTTGGCAAGAAGTCAAATAGGTCAATTATTTGCATAGGACAGTTGAGTTCTGTGGGGAGAAAGACCAGCATTCTGACTAATAGCATTTCCAGTTTGGCTAGGTCTACCCCTGTGAACTTAAGATTGTACAGAATATATTTTTAAAAAACCCTAGGGAAAACTGGCTTTGAAATTCGCATTTTGGTACAAATATGCTATTTCTTTTTCAGGCAAGTTAATGATCCTGGATATTTTCAGGTTTTTTCCAGTCTAGCAAATTAAGTGTTTTATTGTTTTGTCAGTCTCTAATATAACTCCTCAGGTCCAATTTTTCATTGGATTAGGGTAAAATGAAGTATTTTCTGTTGAAATCTTGCCTGACAGTTTCTGCTAGTGTTGACTGTGTTGAAGAAATCTTTATATGAGGGATTTCTTGGAGTTGTGTTATGGTGTCCCTCAAGTTATGGGTATCACCCAATTCAATTTAACTCTCTTTGGAGTCTGAAAAATCATCAGCATCATACTGACTTCAAGTAGTTTAAATTATGGAAACTGTCTTTGCTCTCTTCTGTAGAAAAATACTAAGAGGAATGTCTGGCAGATGCATGTTTCAATTCATGATCATCCTACATACATCCTGCTTTGCCTAGTTTTATATGGGCATGTGGTTTGAAATGCCCACTGCAAAGTGAGAGAGGACAAGTCAGGAAAGGAATTCGTGCAGCTCTGCTTTGCAAGTTGTTGACAGAATAGTTCGAAGGACAATCTAAGCTCTGGCTATGCAACCTCATCTGGTTTTCCAACGTACAGACAGAATACCTTAAAGAAATGGTAAATTTCAAAGGGTTTTCCAGGGTAGAAATCCAGGAGCTTTCCCTGTCCTGGCTAACTTAGAAACTAATATTTGCTGTCCTATTGCCTGCTAATGCAATTAAATAAGTACAATTAAATAATGCAACTAAATAAAATAATGCAATTAAATAAGTACGTGATACTTTGTTCCTTAGTTTGATTCCACATTTCATCCCTTGTATGAGCTTTGATTACTTTTCAATAGATTTTATTTGTTGGAGTCCAGGGCTGTTATGGAAAGAGAAAATAGTGAAAAGCATTTGCAACATATGCATGGTGCAACATAGCTGAGCAGAGAAATGGTCTGGGCTCCTGGGAAAAATATCCCCTGTGGATGATCTCTTTTGTAAAGGGAGCTGTGTTGGTGACACCCAGAGAGAACTGTGGCAGAAAGAGTAACTATTTGGAAATTGGTTTATATCAGATTTTAAAAAGTCTGTAGGTCTTCTGGGCATGATTCTATGAGTATTTTGGTAAATAAAGGACTCAGCAGGTGTAAATCATCATACAGCTCACTCCAGCTGACAATGCAGTATAGCTACTCCAGCACTATACAGAGGAACTAATTTGCCTTCAAGTAATGGTTGTGTTTCCAGACATAAAAAACACAGTCTCAAGGAATGATACTTCTGGAGGTTTGGATTATCTAAGTCCTCAGATAACCCACCTTCTCAGACAACAGTATTAGTGAAAGAGGCAGAAGAAGGGAGTTTCTGCTTGAACAGAGTGGCAGTTTATGGTGAAATCAAAGCAGCCCTGCTGGACAAAAGTCAGCTTTTTGCTGTATTTACTCTTATACTGCCTGAACATTTCTGCTGAATCATAGAGGCTTCTACTCATACCCCAGGAGTCACTCATGCAATAATTCAGAAAAAATGCCTTTTCACAAGAAAGGGAATGTTAGGAAATACTATACTGTCATAAAGCAGAGGCAGAATTTCCCCAGTGACTTCAAGTGCACACTTATTACTCTATGTACAGTTTAAATCATTATATTGTTATATTTTTTTTTCTGAAGGCTGCTGACTATTTGATTTTTTTTACTCATTTATCATTCTACCACTGCTTGGGTTGACAAAGTCCATTAATTCCTTCAAAACCATTTAAATTCATGATTTTACGACATGCCCTGCTTTATAGGACTTCTCTGTTTCTGTTGCTTCCTAATAAAATCCTGCTAGAATCAGTCTGATGAAAAGCTTCTTGGTATAATTTTCCAGTAGGTAGTTTCTGGTTTATCAAATTGAAACAAAAGTACAAGTCTCTGTGAAATGGTAATATCAAATACTAGCTTACATGACAAACTTAATAATCCCCAAAGCTGTATCTGTGAGGCCTAAGTGGATGGATCTAATCAGTTACTTTGCTTGTATTTTTATTACATCTACCCAGCTTCTTACAAGCAATGTACTTACAAGTTTAGCAGTGTTCGGATGGAGGAAATCTCAGCTGAGGGATCCAGAAAGACTGTGTGGAACAGCTTGGAGAGAGCAGTTTGCCGAGAGTTGTCAGGACAAAACCTCCTCCCAGAAACAAGCTTGGAACCTGCTGTCTCAGCAGTGCTGTCACTTCTTTCCCTTCCCTCTCCCATCATCCCTTAACCAAAGCATAGGGACGTAGCACTGAGGTGTGATAAAGTCATAACCATACCTCGACGAGCATTCATTGATGACCACTTGTGGAATTTGTTCTCTGCAAGCGAACGATGTTCGCCCAGCAATCGTGTATATGTCAGGTGTGACCGTCTGGCCATTCAAGTATCACGCCAACATGTTCTCCAGATAATCATTCCAGAAGGCAGTCAGAGACTCTTGCAGTGGTTTCCATCAATTCTTGCCCCCTCTAAATTTATTAAGACTCCTGTTGTGCATGTGGTGCAGGCTCAATGGGGCTGATCTCTGAAAAAGAACTTCTGTAGAAATCATTCCTGAGGCAGATGCAGCAAAACCTTGTATGGCTTTCATAAAACCTGCAGGAACATGAGGACTGGTGCACTGAGAACCTCTCAGAAGTGGAGACTGAGACTTCACCTGTCAGCTTCAGCAAGAACTCCATAAATTCATCTCACACCTCCAACCTGGGCAAGGCTACTGGGAGCCCTGTCTGGTATCATTGCACAGCTCCTTTCAGTTGTGACTAGGAGGGTGGGGAGACCCTGAAAACAGCAAATATTATTTCCATCATAAAAACAGGTCAATAAGAAAATCCTGTGACCAATCCAGATTTGTCATCCTCCTTTTGATTCTTGGAAACATCATGGAGTATGTCCTCTTGGAGCACATTCCTTAGCGCACAAAGGCAGTTTTACTTGGGAACAGTCATCACAGATGTGCCAAGTGTAGACTTTGCCTGAGCAGCCATTCTATGACAAAGTGACTGGATTTGTGGACAATGGAGAAACAGTGAATGTTCAGAATGAGCTTAGTAAGGTTTCCAACAGAGTCTCTCATGGTATTTTTTAATTGAAACTAAGACTTTATGGTCTGAACTGATGGAAAACTAGCTTGGTAAAAACCTGTTTGAGTGAAGTAGAATCTGTAGAAGTGAAGCACTACAGGCTGTATCCTGGGACCTATCCTGTTCAGCATCTTTATCAATAACCTGGAGAAGGGGGGAAGAGGAACGCTTGGAAGAATGGCCTGGTGGAACCCTCATGCACTTCAGCATGGACAAATGGAAAGCCCAGTAGCTGGGATTAAGCCTCCCACCCCACCACAATGCTACATACGGTGGATTGACTGTGCAAGGGCAGCTCTGCAGACACAGTCTTGGAGGATGTGGCAAGGAGGAGCTGTACAAGTCCCCATGACCCCATCAGTATCAAGGATCAACAGCACCCTGGGCTACACGAACGGGAGCACAGGTGTTCACATCCAGGGAAGTGAACACCCCCTCTGCTCAGCACTCTTCAGACCACATCTTAATTACTGAGGCCATTGTGGGGCCCTTCAATACCAGGCAGGCACAAGCGAACCTGGGAGCTCAACAAAGGGCACTCAAGATGCCCGGGGGGTATATTTACTCTGTGAGGAGAGGCTGAGAGTTCAAGGTTTTCTCAGCCTGGGGAAAGGGATGCATTATGAGAAACCTAGTAGCTGTTATCTAGAACCTACAGAGAGGTGATTCTGAAGACGGAGAGATGTTCTTCACAGTTTTGCACAGAGAATGACAAACAGTGGGGTTAAAGTCAAAATCTTATTCATATGAAAAGAGAGAGAACACCTTATACATCTAAAACTAAAAACTTATCATTTTAATGGATTAGGTCCTGTACACTTCAACATCTTCATAAATGGGTGCAGGACTGGAAGGGATACTAAGCAAATTTTGAAAGACAGAACTGGGGAGAGTTGTTTACTCCCTCAAAGGCAGGGAGCTTGTGCAGAGGGACCTTGATTTTGAACAGGAGGTTGGACTAGAGGTCTCTTTCCAGCCCCTTCCAGAGTTATCCTGTGATACTGCCCAGTCTACAGATGAGCAGCTCAAGGATTCCTTTAAGTACCAACATGACAGCCACAGACATTGCCTAGGCGGTGCTGCCCCTGGCCTTTGACTGTGATGTGAAGCCCAGCTGTGTGGTTTATAGCTGTGAGAAACAGTCTGAGAGGATAACTCCATCACCAGGGCAGGAGGATCCATGGCAGCTTTGCCCAGTACTTGGGAAGCCAAGCCACTCAGGAACACATACGGTCACGTGCCTTTGGTTTGTTCCTGTGTACTTACTTAGCACAACATTTCTCTTTACTTATTTGACAACCTTTCACCTGCATTGTCTGCATTATTTGACAGACTATAATAAAGGGGATGTTTTATTGACCTTTTGAGAGCACTTGAGGCCTGAAATGGAGGGCAGAAGGCTATTAAACTTAATTCATGTTTACTGTAACAACAACTGTTTCATCTGGTTTTTTAACGATATTTCTCTGAGCCATCAGTGCCAGGGCACTCCTAAGAAAATGTCTTTAAAAATACTTTTATTCTGAGTGGACATTGACAGTTTTAGTACCATTCCTTGTCAGCTTTCTGTCGGTGCTCTGTAACAGTAAAAAGCTTATCCTGGAAAACATGGGTGGCCTCTTTGAAGATAATGCCTCACTGTACTCTGCATATTTTGACTTCATCCCAGGAAGGAAGACTGGTTTCTTACATATTTCAGTTAGGGGATGCATAGAAACAGGCTATTCTATCACTTTGTCCAGGTGGAAGAAAAAAGAAAAAAGCCCCAAATGCCCGACAGTTTTATTTGTTTTGCCTGAATAATTAATGTTTATGACAAAAGATGACAATCTGGCATTTGGAGGTGGTTAGAAAGGTAAGTTGGCTGTAAGGCTGGCAGACAAAATGTCGGATTGCTTGCAGTGGAAAAGAAATATGACTTTGTAAAGGGGGTAAAGATTTAAGTGTTTTAGGGGAGCTGAAACCAGACATTTAAATAACTAAAGTGCTCGGGCACCAGGCAATCTTTCCAAGGCAGACACAGATGGCCTCATTCGTAGCCTTCCTTCCCTGCTATCTCTAGCCATGGCGGTGTCCAGCCTGGCTGGAGCACTTGGACTGGCAGGATAACCTTCCTCTTTTTATTCACTGGTAAGTGCAGAGTAACCCACAATGAGTCTGACATTTTGTATCTGGCATCAACCTTATTCATGAGAAGCTATTAAAGCAAAGGTGTCTGGTGGTAATAATGGACCCAAGTGAACCCCCAAGGACAGAGGTTTGTGTGATTGTGTGTGACTCATAGGGCCAAGAGCTCCATGTGCCATGGCAACAACCAGGACATCAGAAGTGATTATGCAGTGTAGCAGTGTCAGAGTATGAATGTTGATGTCATGAGGCTTGTGAATAAGTGCCAGCAGTGCCAGATTTCCCTGCAGGGAGAGCACCTGCCAGGCCCCTCAGGTACTAAAACTTTTGGTCAAAAGCATGGAAGATATGGAAGAAGATGCTCAGCTCTGGAAGGGGAAAACCAGATGGATCACATTATCCAGGAAACCTGATAAGCCAGAGGCAAAACTAGAAATGCTCTGGATGTTTGACTTTGCAAGAGAAAACACCAATTTTATTTAGAAAGAAAAGGAAAAGGTATTTCCCTTGAAAATAATTTTGTTGAAACACTTTTCATTCAACCCATCATACCTGTGAGACCTCAATTTGCTATTATGCTCTCTTTTTACAGAGAATGGTGGGAAACAAGTTTCTTTTGAATATTCAAGCACTTCAGATACTGTCTCATTTCAAAACAGAGTAATTGCAGTTTTTCAGAAAAGGGAATAACACAATTCAGGAACATACAGCATCTCCTCTTTCTACCAGGTTTTCAGTCTGTTGGGGTTGCCCCTAGGAGGCACAAGAAAATTCCCAGCAAAAGCCCAGACTGCAAGGCTGGCTGAATGAGAGGTGGGAAATCCCACCTTCTTCCTTCTCTGGACAGGAAAAACCCGTGTCTGGAAGTACCTGGGAGTTCTGATGCCAGGTGGGCTGCTCTGGCGCTTGGGACCACTTGGCTCTGAGGTAACTGAAGAGCAACTGGCCTGAACTTCTCAGCCTGGTTCTGGGATGGGCATAGTACCTGACAGCCTCAGAGGCCACACAGCAAGCAGGAGAAGGGGTAGGAAGCCCATTAGCAAGGCAGGGGATGATACCATATGCTGCCAGACCAGTACCTACATCTTCACCTGCAGCTGACCAGTGCATATGGGATGATTAGTCAGGCTTGAACTGCTATTTCTGAACAGAGAAATATTGTCAGAATGTTTTTTGCTTGCTTTTACCTCTGACATTAGGAAGAGAGAGATGGAAAGTGTGATAGAGCCTTGTCAAAGCATTATTGAATGATTTCATGTTTTCAAGGCAATAATTCCCACAAGGACCTCCTTTTTATCACATTAATCATTCACCAGCACTGATGCAGTACTGTGCAAAAGCTGTGATGGAAACCAGTATGGTCCCATCCAGGGAGCAGGTGCCCTGGCTAATTGTGGGAGCTTATATATGTACATATGGGCAAGAGAGAATACTTCATGCACATGGTGCATTGGGAGCTCCTGACTCTGGCTGAGAACAATTTCTAAGATATAAGCAGAGCAAAGAGAGAGAGTGAGGCTGAACAAACCTCAGGGCATTACAGACTAGCTACAGACACACATTGTCCCAATGAGGTGAAAGGAATTTCAATGGCTCCCCAAGACAAGAGTGGAAAACCATGCCTGTGGATCTTATAGCACATTTTCTCATGTTGAAGGAAGCAGGAACTGAGAATTGCTGGTTGTATCTTCTTCATCAACACTTTCAGCTTGGCATCCTGCAGAGAAGAACTCTTTTCTCTGGCTTTTTTTCCCAAGGAGTTTTATGCAGTGGACATAGATGCTGTGGCTTAAGCAGGTATGACCGTACCTTTAATAATGCAAGGTAGGTTTGTACTGTGATTGGGGAGAGAAGAGACCTGGAAACTGTAAAGGACTGCTGTATCTAAGAGGACTTTAAAGACAATGAGGTTCAGCAAATTAGGCTAAATTGCCACTGTAAAGTTTGCAACAAAGCTATGTAAAATTGTGACATTAGAGGATGGTTATAAGAATGAAACTATGGTGTGCATAACTGCAGAGTGTACTGCAGAGTCCTTCACAAGGATACCTGCGTCAGAAAATGCTGATACTAAAACTGCAAGCACCTTCCAGAGAGACACTACTGTTAATAATAGGTGCTGTTGCTAGCAAATTTCGCATCTTCATTCCCCATCAAACACAAACCAGAAAACATGTAAACTATAGCTAGACAGAAGCAGTGACTCCGAATAGCAGAGCACTCATGTTAGCTAACTCCCACACCTGAAATTGTTCTGGAAGGCTTACATTTCTGACAATATTTGTCACTCTTCATGTACTTGGTGTATGGAATTGAAGTACAGGTAAAGCAAGTTTGTATATCACTAGCAGTAGTTGATGAAAAGAAAGGTCAGCAAAACATGGAGGCTGAAACTGCATATACTAAAATCAGCAAAACCTGACTCACTTCACCCCACTCACTTCTGGAGGCCCTCCCACAAACATTTGCATCTGTCAGAGTAACTTTTCTTGTAGAAAATACTGTTTACAGAATAAGTTAGAACAAATAAATCTGGAAGCATATAATTAAAGCTGTGATCTGTTTCTTTATGCATGTAAGTTTAATTTCTCATTCTTAATTCTAAGGAGCAAGCGACCACTGTTTTAATCTCTTTAACTTTGTTCTTTTTACCCCAAAGTGGAAGTACTTCTGTAGCTATATGCATGTTATACATGTTGTCAGATATGTGTTAACTTTCTTCAGGTAGATTTATATCAAAATACTGGAGAGCTCTATAATTTTTCACATAATGCAATTTATTGCAGGCAGGGGGAAAAAATGATATAGAGGGAACCCATGTTGGATTCCCAACAGGGTGTTGTAACTTTCCTACAAGCATATATAATTTACTGGAAATTAGTATTTTTATATGCTGGAAAGCAGCCAGAACTAGTATGCTTTGTTGAATAATGTGCTCTGGTTCTGTACTTATAACCTATGATGAACTGATATCTGGTGAAAAAAATGGAGTATAGCCACTAGTGTGTCAAAACTACAAACCCCAGGTTCACATGTGGGGAAGAGAATGGGCGAGGACTCAGAGAAGAAATCTGAGTCTATGGGGAATGGAAATGGAAGCAGGGAGGAAGCTCCTGGCAGGGAAGGATAGGCTGGATAGGGCATGGTGGCATGATGCATGGGCAAAGGGAAATGCTGGGGCAGGGCTGGCTCAGCAGGGTGAGGGCAGAGCTCAGAGTCAGGATCCAGAGAGGAAGGTGCAGTAGGGGCAAGATGTGGTGGGGAGATGTGCAAGGGGCTGTGCCCACCTGCACAGGATGTGAATCTGCCATTAGAGACCTCAGGATAACACATTTGATGTCTGACACTTCTTTCCCTCTGAGGGTTAGATGTTATAATTTTCACACTAATTCGGCTGGGTAGGAATAGTTTTGGTTGTCTATGCCACACTGGTATTACTTCACTGGTTATGACACAGCAAATCTTCTTAAGTAAAAGCTTTCAATAAGAGAAAACCTTTATTCCAGTACAACACTGTTTTTTAAACAGATGAAAAGATGCTCTTTCTATGAAAGATATAAATTTTTATGTATTTCTGTCTGCCTCACATTAGTGAACTTATATGCAGACACAAATGTTCATGGCCATTCTCTCCCATGGTTAATAGGGGACTGGAAATCCTTCGTCTGTGGGGAAACTAGCTAGTGGAAGAAGGGCTCAGGTAAGAAGGTATTGACAGAAAACTGCCACAAATAAATACTTCTGCAATCTTCCCACAAGGTGAAGAGGATTTTTTTCCATCCAGAACACATACTCTTCAAGGAAAGTCCCTAATGGGAATGTGGGAAATAAGGAAGCTGGAAAGCAGACTTAGTACCTTTCTCTGCATGTGGTTTCAGTCCTTTTCATGTTTTTGTAGCTATTTCATTTCAATTTGCTGTCCTGCAAAGAGAATATGTATCTCCCCAGTGACAACTAATGGAGATTCTCCATTTAGCCCAGCTGGGAAGGTTCAGTGCTTCTGGAGCCAATGATTACAGGTTTGCTCTGCTGTGTGTAGCTTAGCAGGTTATTGTTTTTTTCTTCATCTGTGGAGAGCCTGGATCAGTACAGAAACAGGAATTGTTGTATACTGCTAGCTAATAATTAATTTTTTCTGTTCATTTGAGAGGAAAAAAAAAAGAGACTATAAAGCTTCCTGGTTTTTCTTCTTCTGAAGCAAACCCTCCCACGATTTAATCTGACATGAGATTTTAAACTGATTATGAAGAGAGAAGAAACAAAAGAATTCAAAAATAGCCAAAAGGAATAACAAAATACAAAATGTAGGGTGGCTGGTGACAAAGAAAAAAAGAAAATATTAAAGTGTCAACTAATGGTGGTCAAGAAGATTTGAGCTGCAAAAATGGTAGCAAGGGTAGAAGGGTGTGTATTTGTTCAGTGTCCTGGTGTTAAAGCCACAGCATGCAGAAGCAGAAGATTGTGATTTACTGGCCTCCCAGGAAACCTGAATCCACATCAGTTGCCTGCAGCAATGTGGGAAAGGTCTGCCCAGCACATTTAAGTGAGATACAGCATTGCGCTGGAAGCTGGGAACCCAGGTTCATAGTTACTCTGTCAGCCTCAAAGCAAGGATTTAAGCAAAGCATTTATTTTTTTTAATCCTTGTCAAAGGAACAGAATAAATTAAGGAAAAAGAGGAAAGTCAGCAGTATAATCGGTCCTGTCTTGGACAACGAGGATTTGGGAATCTGTTGAGACATCACTAAGCCCAGAGCTCTGAGTGTTTTAGAGACTTGTGATGGAGACAGTTACTGGTTATCACTGAAAGACTAAACTGCTTGTTTAAATGTCATAAGAAGACATTCTGTCAAATTTTAATTCAGGAATAGTATAAGATGTGAGTTATTGAAGTTTTTATTATGAGGAAACAAAATATCATGGGCAGTGCATGACTTTTTTTAAATTAGAAAATATCAAGAAAAATTAGAAAAAAACTTGGAACAAATTGCATTTCACATTATTTTGATTTAAACATTTTGTAACACTTGATGCTGTATTGTAAAATGTTTTCGTTTTGGTAAAGTCTTATTTTTCAACAAAAAATTAAATCTTTAAAAATTGTTTGCAGGATGTTTATTTAATGAGGTTTAAATGAACAGAATAAGCTTTTATGCCTCTTTCTTTATGAGAGGAAAGCAGAACATTAAAAAAAGGTGACCACGATTCCCTGTTTATCATATGCAACCAAGAAATAGTGTTTGTACTAGACAATTTTAGGAATAATTAGTGTTTGTAGTAACAATAATCACTGGCTTAAATCAACTCAAAAGTTGTTTCAGTGTGTAAATTATTTTGCCCAACTCCACCTGAGGGGATTTGAATCAAGGAATAGTTCAGAATGGACTGCTCATTGCTAATTGGTTTTACAGGGTGGATCCAGATGTATTCTTTGGTTTCTGTTGCCACACGGCAAAATGTTGTTTCTGCATTTTTAACTCCATGTAGGTGAAATGTTTTAGTTACTTATTGCCCGTTTGTCTCAATAAAACAATGAAGGCTGCTGAGCAGGGTGGGTTGTGAAGAGTGTCTGCTGACACAGAGTCATTTTTCATACTGAACAGCCATTTGGGAGAGAAAAGAGAAAGAGAAAAAAACACTTTAACAGCTTGCAATGTAACTAGAATTCCCTGTTCCTTTGCTAGTTTATAGTGGGTAAATAGCTTCTAGAAACTCATTCCCTTTGGCCTCATTCCATTGTTTCTTGAACTAATAAAAATGTTTGCAGAAACAGCAGGGGTTGTAATACCTGTTCTCTTAGTTCTTCACTTAATGCAGTCTCTTACTGTTCCGAATATTTGTAATTATAGCAGAATTGTTTATGATTTAATAGTTACAGATTTTTACTGTTGTTTTGATAGCATAATCATATTTTCCAAGGTTCACAACTTGACTATCAACTTTGTGTTGGAATCTTGGCCTCATAATTTTTAAATTGTGAATGAATGGTTGCTTTTAATTTTATACAGCTGATTAGAACGATCTGATGAGGTGCTATTAGTACAATCTTATTTATAGTTATATTTTTCTGTGAAGCTTTGGGAATGGAACACACTTTACTCCAAGGGCTGATTTCTTAGTCTGGAGAGATTGAGAAGGCTCGGAGCTGTCCTGTGGTGCACTCCCATCCAGAGGAACTCCTCTGGCAACTCAGGTTTGGGCAGAGCATGATTTCCTGCAAGCACTGTCAGATACTTGGTGCGGAGAGAGCAGATGAAAAATAAACTTGAGCTAATGATACTTGGGTTAAATATTTCCCAGTGGTAGTAGAAATCCCTTCTGTTCACTTGGATGCCTTCCTGCCAATGAACTCCAGATATCTTTTCAAAGTTAATACTGGATTTGAATATGCACACTTTATTTAAATGCTCTGCCCTCTCCCACCTTAGGAACCTTATAAAAGTGGTCACGGTATGTCATAATTAGACTTTTCTGTCTTGCCTGATTATTTTCTCACAATTGTTTCTCTCTGTCTTTCAGCTGAAAGATTTTATTCTTCCCAGTTAGAAGACTTCAAGTCTGTGATTTTCCTTTCCTACATAGCACAAGTAATTGTTTATTTTCACAATGTCTCAGCTGATATTTGCCACTGTGGGATTTACCTTTTCCCCGCTGCCCCTTGTTACTTTTCAAGTTTTTGTGCAATTGGAATATTATTTGTAGTTTCCCAGCTAAACTGTTCAGCTGTTCTTTTATACCACTCTCATAGCTGTGGTCTTAAATTCCTGACTGACCCACCACTTTGTTTTCCATATCTATTGTCATTTGTCAATTTGTTATCAAAGGCAGAGAAGCCTTTTAAAATAACTTTTCTCACATATGGTATGCTGGTGTTTGGAGAGATTAAAAAGGTTCTTAAAATGTAGTTTGAACTCTAGGACTGTGTGCTTGACAGTAGTTATGTTCTTTGGGAATATTTGCAGTTTTAGTTTGTATTTGACTGCTTCATCACTGGACACTCCAAATGACCATATTGTACTTCATTCTCACAAAACAAAGAAAGCAAGAAAATTTAGGTTCCTGTCTGCCCACTGGCAGTAAGAATGAGATCTCTCCTGTACTTAAGAATGTAAGTAATGGTCTATCGGATTGGACCTTGATCTACCATCGGGAGTGCTCTACCTCTGACAGGGCACTAGGAAAGTCATTCTAGGGTCAACATGAGAGTCTGGCCACCATGTGATCCATTCTTCTTGCAAACCACCAATATCAAATTTAAAAAAAAAAAAAAAGGAAAAAGAAAAAGTAAAAAGGGACATTTCACTTTTCATACTGCTGTGAATGTGAAATTTTACATCACTGGAGTTATAAACTGCAAATATCACCATTATTGCTGTAGCTCTACTCCAGAGCATGTCTTTTATGTGAAACTACAAAGTTAAACTGAGGAAAGCACTGAAAGCAAAAGAAAATTATTTTGAATACTTAGCATTTTTCCTACAAAATCTTAAATAGCACTCAAAATTTCGAAATTCCCTTTGTGACATCCCATCTAATCATGAGAATTGTTGAGCAGAAAATTATTATTTTCAGATTTGGTAACAGTGCTATCAGTGCCTGAACTTTACCTTCTTCAATATGTAGCAAAAAAACATTTGGAGGGACTTTGCAAGTCTTAGTAAATATGTTCTAATCTTTCCAGCATATATTATGTGTTTCAGAAGTTATTATTTGTCTCTGGTTTTTCTGATAGTAGTAGTACCCTTATGCTGACCAGACTCTGCTGTGGTAGATCATTTTGGCTTCACTCTGTACCTGCTGCTCTCACTGAGATGTCTGCACTAGCTTTTCAGTGCCACAGAATTTCTCTGCACATGTACATGTAGCACTGAAGAACCCTAAACCATGCTCTTTCAGACAACTTCTGTACAAATAACCAGTGAGAAACCTGAGAAGCCATGGGAACCTGCTTCATGATATTGCCTGATATCAAAAGACAAAAACCCTTGCAAAAGTATTAAAATGGTAAGATAAAAAAGCAATTCTTTATTGCAAGCTTCCAGGTGTGTCCATAGTTATGGGCACACATGATAGTGGATTTCTACAATTTTTATACGTTTAACAAATTATCATATCTAGCAAGCATTGTCCAATTAGAAGAGCAGTTGATTATGTAATTTTCCCTGGGTACTGCCCCAATGGACTTGGTCCAGGGCTTCTTTGCCCCACTCCTTTTTATGTCTTCTCAGATGCTAATTAGAAAACAAAATGTTCTTCTTGTAGGTCCTCTACCTCAAAATAAGACTAAAAAATATTTCAGGAATGTGTTATAAGGTTAGCTTATTACTCTAAAATCTAAGAGAAAGGGTAGGAAAAATATCAGGAGCTGTATGAGCATGTATTAATGGTCTACAAAGCTAAAAATATATGAAAAATACATAAAAAGCAAAAATCTTTAGGCATCAATAAAAGGTGGGGGATATAGGCAGGACTAGGAGCTTTACTGGGCATGAATCAGCTGGATGTGCTGTGCTTAAAACCCCTTATTTTAAGCATGTTCCATATTAGAATTTTGTATGTACAACTTGAACAAAATGTTTGTCTTTCTCACCCATTTCAGAGTTTCAGGCCTCCTGCAGATTTCCTTGTTTGCTGGCAAGGGAGTAGAAACTCACTGATGTTTTCTCAATTTGTGAATTTCAAAAAGCTGGTTTCAAAAGACAGACATTTCAAATCCCCATGCCAAAACTTCTACCCCTTCCAATGATAATATGTGTAAAATGAAGCAAGATAGCATACTTATACCAGTCCAGAAAAACATTTGATATTTTCTGTTGCCCAGTTTTCTTTGGAAGAAACAGTATTTGGCTAATATTGGCCTTATCTTAGGAGAGCCTATTTTTCAAATATATTATCTGATGAATTTCAAAGGCTGCCTCATAAACTGTGTGATAATTTTCCTTGATTGTATCCCAGAGTGGTGAAATCTGTGTTTAATAAAGTAGTGATGTATGAAGAACCAAAAGAATGCTCACTCAAGAAGCATAAATCCTTTGCCCAAGCTTCTAGACAGAAGAACAAATAGCTATGATCACCACCTATATGAAATGAAGAACTTTGCTGATGGAAGAGAAAGACAAGACAATCACAGCTCCGTTTTGAATCAAAATATTTGCTTTATTAGCTCTAGTTTTTTGATGTTTTCACTTTTCCATAAAAAAATAAATTTTATGGAAAAAAAGTAGTTTTCTAATTTGTTCTAAACCCCAAATTAATATCTTTATGTAACCAAATAAAGTGGTGTTGAAATCACTGTTTCTACATCCTTAAGTATCTACCACTATGTAAATAAAACAAAATACTGTGGTGGAGGAGATTATAAACCAGATTGGTTGTTCATTTAGAAACATACTGAAATGTTTAACAGCTTGTAAATCTAGTTTTGGGTTCCATTGTTACCTGTAACATATGCTGTTAATTAAAACAGCTGTTTCTCATAGGTAACTTGACCCACGTATTTTGAGCCACAACTTTGATAGCTGTGCCATTCATCCCACTGTTTGCAAGTGGAAATTTGATTTTCTTTTCTCTCCTGATCTCTGATCAGGGTATTTTACTGGGTATCATTTGACCTTTTACAGAGAAATGGAATTTTTTAACAGGAAGAGTGAGATCTAGAAAAGGCAAAACATTTCCGTGAAATTATTTCTTTTAGAAATTCTAACGGGAAGAGTTGTACTTCACATCTTCTGTCCTAGGCAAATTTCCCGTTCTGACTAGGCTCATGCAACATTTGTGTGTCTGCCTTTGCAGACAGGTAAGAGGACAACCTCTGAATCACTTTGTTTCTGAGATCTGGGACAACCAGTGAGCAAAATAATCCCACGCAGGGAAGCCCAGACCATCTGGTTTTCCCATATGTTCAGCTCCCACAGCCTGAGACACAGTGCCCAAAGAATCAAGCCCCAAAATTTTAAGTTTGAAGGCATGTTTTCAGGGTTCAGCTTCTGGGTCTGTGACATCTTCTACATCTCACTTGTCTCAAGCATGGTCTAGGAAACTAGTGCTTGAGCCTGAGGAAGCAAATGGGTCTTGAAGCCCAGAGTATTCATTTCTGGAGTATTCAGCATGTTCATACTTCCAGCACATCATTTTCTATCAGGCAAAAGAAGACTCAGATTAATAGGTCTTGTTAATCCCATTCCTATGGCTCACAAGTGAAAAACAAAGACTTAGGTAAAGAAGCATGTTTGCATCCAAGACACCAGAAGAACCCTGTCAGATACAACACAGCAGCTCTGTGTCCTTGGGCAGCAGCTTGAGAACAGAAAGATTTCCCTTGAGAATCTGAAATAGCTTCATTCATCTGAACTGTGTCTCTGGTGAGGAGTGCACGGCCTGGGGAGCAGCTCATCTCAAGGTGGACAGTGATGGCTCAGCATCACTGCAGACACCTGGTCACCCAACAGCAGAGTTGACATAAAACCCGTGATAGACCACCTCAGCTGTGTCCCCTAACTCGGAGAAAAACACCTGCTTTGATAGTCAAAAATTTAGGTGGTTTAGCCTCATTAACAGCCCAGGATTTCCATTCCACAGATAGAGTCACTGTTTCAGTGTTTCCTTATGGAAATATTGTAGACTTTTGGTTCCTTCAGTTTTATCTTTCCCCTCCTGAGCCATTTCAGTGGGAAAGGCTAAAGACTATGTCCAACTGAGCCATGTGCTTGGTGAAATTGTGTTAGCTGTGTCCCTGTCTTGCTTTCCCGACTGCTCCTGTCCTCCTTGAAGCCTCTCCCAATGGGCCTATGTGGTGTACCACATAGTCTTCAGGAGACTTACCTGAAAATAGAGGGATGAAATCCTACCCTTCCTCTTTGCTGTACAAGTCCTTACTCTATACTGGAATACACATGGGTGCACCAAAATATGCCTTTATTAAGTAAACATACTTAAATACCTCTCTGAATCCTTCTTGTTCTCCTCCCTGGATGGGCCTAAATTTACATTTCTTATGGAGAGCTGATGTTGAGCAATAGTGGCAGCTTCCTGCTGTAATTATAAAAGAATATAATGACAAAGAAATGAGGAACAAGGAAAGGATCCCAAGGGCCATATGGCAGTAATATGCTCTATGAATTGATTTTCAAAATATTTGTAAGGAGGAGGAAGGATAATTAAACTTGTGTATCTTTATTTCTCTGCAACACAATCCCAAGGGCTAGTTTAGGTTAAAGCATGCCCCACTCACTATATCATACAACAGGATTTTACTTTGTACTGGATTAGATCTCACAGAACCACAGAATATGCTGAGCTGGAAGGGACCCATCCGGATCATCGAGTCCAGCTCCTGGCCCTGCACGGCACCATCCCCAAGAGTCACACCATGTGCCCAAGAGTGTTGTCCTAACACTTCTTGAACTCTGTCAGGTGTGGTGCTGTGACCACTTCCCTGGGGAGCCTGTTCCAGTGCCCAGCCACCCTCTGGGGGAAGAACCTTTCTGTTACATCTAACCTAAACCTCTCCTGACACAACTTCAGGCCATTCCCTTGGGTCCTGTCACTGTGCCCCACAGAGAAGAGATCAGTGCCTGCCTCTCCTCTTCCCCTCATGAGGAAGTTTTAGACTGCAATGAGGTCTCCCCTCAGTCTCCTCCAGGCTGAACAGACCAAGTAAACTCAGTTGTTCCTCATACAGCATCCTCTTAGCCCTCCTTTGGATGCTCTTCAATTTCTTAACATCTATTTTATATTGTGGCTCCCAAAACTGCCCCCAGCACTCAAGGTGAGGCTGCCCCAGTGCAGAGCAGAGCGGGACAATCCCCTCCCTTGCCCGACTGGTGATGCTGTGCCTGATGCCCCCCAGGACACGCTTGGCCCTCCTGTCTGCCAGGGCACTGCTGGCTCATGTTCAACTTGCCATGGACCAGGACCCCCAGGTCCCTTTCTGTGGCACTGCTTTCCAGCATCTCCTTCCCCAGTCTGTACATCCAGGGTTGCTCCCTCCTAGGTGCAGAATCCAGCACTTTCCCTTGTTGAACTCCATGTGGCTGGTGATTGCCCAGCCCTCTGATGTGTTGAGGTCTTCTGCCTTGGAGGGAGTCAACAGCCCCTCCTGGTTTTGTATCATCTGAGAACCTGCATAGTATCCCTTCCAGTCCTGCATTCAAGTAATTTATGAAGATGTTGAAGAGGACAGGGCTGAGAATGGAGCCCTGTGGAACCCCACTAGTGACAGGTCACCAGTCTGATGTAACCCCATTCACTTAACTCTTTGTGCCTGACCCCTGAGCCCGTTGCTCACCCATCACATGATCCATTTATCCAGCTATGAGCTGGACATTTTGTGCAGAAGGACACTAGTATCAAAAACTTTGTTGAAATCCAGAAAGATTACATCAACTGGCTGTCCTTGATCAGCTAGGTGTGTTGACTTGTCATAAAAGGAAATCAGGTTTGATAAGCAGAACTTTCCTCTCATGAAGCCATGTTGGCTTCAGGCTGTCAGGCTCCATAGATTTATAGGGATCCAGCTGGAGGCCCAGGTTGACTGGGAATTGATCATTTCTGCAGTCATGGTTCTCCAGCTCAGGGCACTGAGACCTTCTTGGTCCATCTGGTGTTGATGACAGAGGCAAAGAATACATTAAACCTCTGCCATGTCCATGCTCCTGATTGTGAGGAGACCACCCTCATACTGTAATGAGCTGCTGTTAGTTTTACACTGCCTGTTGCCATTAATATATTTGAAAAAACCCTTTTTATTGTCCCCCACAGCTTTGACCACCTTCAACTCCAGATTTGGCTGCCTGAATTTCCTCTCTACAGTATCTCTGTATCCTTGCCATGTTACCCGGCCCTGCTTCCACTGGGTATACACCTTCCTTTTTGCCTTATTCCCAAGAGAAGACTCCTATTCAGCCAAGCTGGCCTTCTGCCTCTCCTGCTTGACTTCTGACTTTTGGGAATTGCCTGCTCCGGTGCCCTTAGGAGGTGATGTTTAAAAAGTGACTGTTGGGGTCCCTCCCCCGCCGTGTAGCCCTGGGAGAGGGGCCCTGAGGGCACAGACACGGAGCTTCCCTGTCCCTGCTCAGCCTCGTTCCCATTGGTTGGTTTGTGTTCCCTGCGCGGGCAGAAGGACCCTTGGTCCCGTGACTGGAACAGTTCCTGGGCAGAGCCCCGGCCATGTGGCTGGAGAAATAAACATCTCTGAAACAGCTAGCAAGAATCTGTCTGTCCATATATTTCCTTTCCATGGGACTCCTGATTTGGTATATGCATGTTGCAGTATCCCCTCTGCAACAAGTGACCAGCACTGATGGACCCCAGCACGTGCAAAAACATTTTCCCAGGGGACCTACCTTACTTCCTAATTGCTGAGAAGCCTGAAGCCTGCTCTCCTCATATCCAGAGTTAAGGTTTTGCTTGCACTTTTCCTCCTGTTAACAGAGATTTTAAACGTGATTTCTTCATGGTCACTGTGGCCAAGACGGCCGCCAATCTCCACTTCACTCACAAGATCCACTCTGTTGACAAGCAGCAGATCAAGGAGGTCATCTTTCTCAATCGCCTTCCTTAGGACCTGTTCCATAAAGTTGTCATCCATTTTTAAGAATCTCAGAAGAGAATGAGACAAAGAAGTCCTCTAAAGTGGATGACAACCATGTCAAAATCACACTGAAGAAATACCTGCTCTTCACTGTTGAGTGTACAAGGACCTCAAAGTTTTGGAGGCAGCTGGGTAAGAAAGAAGACAGAATAGTAGAGTGCAGGGCAAATAATAAATATGTACTTTCCTGGTTGTGCTACAGTAATGTAGTTGCCACCAGGTTAAACCACATTTAAAGTGTCACTTAAACCACATTTCAAGTGTCATATCTGTCTTTTTGCAATGTCTAGGATGCTGAGAAATGCAATTTAACTTTAATACATTCATAAATTTATTATCATCTGCAGCAAATCTTAACTGACTCTTCAAGGTTCCTCTTCAGTTCCCTACAAATGGTTATTTGACTGCCTGTCTTCTAACCTCGAGCCATACTGAATTTTAAAACAATAAAAATAATTCAGATTGCTGAGTGTATTATAAGAGAAACATTTCTATAAAGTTCTCAAAGTACAGATTGCCTGTCCTTACAAATTCTCTTGCTCTCATGGTTTAACCCCAGACAGTAGCTCAGCCCTATGCAGATGCTTGCTCATCCCCACCCCATGCTGGGATGGAGGAGAGAACTGGCAGACAAAAAGTAAGGAAACTCGTGGGTTGAGATAAAGACAGTTTAATAGGGAAAGAAAAAAGCTGCACATGCAAGCAAAACAAAATAAGGAATTAATTCATTCAGCACTTCACATGGGCAGGCAGTTGTTAAGCCATCCCCAGGTAAGCACAGCTCCATCACATGTAATGGTGATTCCTAACATCCTGCTGCCTTCTTCTTCCCCAAAGTTTTATTTGCTGAGCACGATGCCATATGGTCTGGAATATCCCCTGGTTCAGTTTAGGTCAGCTGTCCCAGCTGTGTCCCTTCCCAACTTCTCATGAACCCCCAGCCCACTTACTGATGGTGTGGGGTGAAGAGCAGAAAGAGCCTTGACTCGGTACAAGTGCTGCTCAGCAATAATGAAAATATCCCACTGTTACTAGCACAAATCCAAAAGACAGCCCCATACCAACTACTGGGAAGAAAATTAACTCTATCCCAGTCAATACCAGCACACATCCTTATTTATAAACATGATTAGTCATTATACTATAGGGCCAAACTACATGGATTTAAATAGCACTCCACCTCTGTGTAGAGGAAAGTGACATAAGACTACATAGCTGTGGTTACAGTTGATAAAGCTAATCGTCCCTGGAGATTTTTGTTCTAGGAAAACAATTATGTACACTAAATAAGCCCATACTTCCATAAGGCCTTTAGAGAAAACTTTCTATTCATTTTGAGGACAGGCTCTGTGAAGGCCATTGTCATCAAATCTAGCTTGTCACTGTGTTGATTAAGGTGAGTTTATTTTTGCCCTTGGTGTTGCTCCATTTTTTTTTTATTATAAAATTCTTCAGCGCAACACATATTATTTGTAGAAGAAACTGATTTTTTTCTTTCATCACTTCCACCCAGCTTATAAAAAGTATTAATTGGTTCTTTTATTATGCTTGAAAATATAGTGAACTGAAACAAAAATAATTGCATGTTTAATTGTCTAGCTTAGCTGAGAATGGACACTGCGTAGCTGATGACTGCTAACCTGAGTATGATAGGTTAGTCCAGTCTGCATTTTCCTTCGTGGAGTTACCTTCTCACATAATCATTGCAGATAGTATCAAATACTAACTAGCATTTGATCAGATTTGGGGTTAATTGTTTCATCTTGCATATACTGAAAGACCTCAGCTGACTATAATAGTCCATTAATTTATATCAGTTGATTATCTGGCAGTTTCTCTTCTCTGTATTTGCTGTTACTGCCAATAATGTATTTTGGAGTCATAAAAGGCTCTTTTATGGAGGGAGGAGGTGAGACTAAAGCAATCAGTAAAGAGGAAAAAAGACTGCAAAAGCATGATGGCAACCTGTCCTCTCAACCTCAGTCAAATATCTGGCAGTTACAGGAATCTGATTAGCAGTGCTACAAGATAAATGCAGCTGTCCATTCCTGGTCTGCAGTAGGTATTCCATTGTCAGACGACCAGTGTTTTCTATCAAAGTAATTATTTCCTGTAGAAAAAATAAAGTGCTAGCCATGTTTTTCTAACAGCAATTACCCACCTGTAACAAGATGGGCACTTGGAGAATACCATTAAATCACTGAGCTTCTAACTCTGTGGTCATTAGATTTTCCTTTTTCATTTCTATTTGATGTCTTCCTCACTATCTGGTTAATTCTGGCTTCTGATGCTGTGTGGTGGCTGGTGGGCCTGTGGTATAAGGGACAAAGAGAATCCACTGGTGGGACAGTCCCTAGTAGCAAAAGATCCTCCCTAGGTTAGGGTGAGAGAAAAGACTTCTCCCAGGATGCTCTCTTCTGCTATGTTAATCTACCCCAGTTCTGCTTCGTCAGTTGGCCCGTTGGCCTCCTTTCCCCTTGTTACCTTATATGTTCCATGCCCTAGAAGGCTCTCCACTCCTTGTTCCCCCCACAGGCCCTTGCCCCATCGCCACTCCCTCAGAGTTTCCTATTGGCTCCCATTCCCTAGTCCCGCCTGTGTACTGCCCCCGTGCCCTCAGATCATTGGTCCCTTGTGCTCACCCTGCTCCCGTATTTAAACCTGGACCCTCCTGTGTTCTTTCTCTTCGTCCCTGGAGCCCTTCACGCATGTGGCTGCAATAAACCTCTCCCGTGGAACTGCATATAAAGACCCTTCCTGCCTCTTTGTCATCGACCCATTTTCTGGAGCTATCCATGCGTGTGTGTGTGCATGCTGTGTGTGAGCGTGTGGTGGTCCTGCCGAGCAGCTTCACCTTGGAGATGCTTTTAGGAAGGTTGCAGCACCTCACCATCCAGCACTGCCAAGCCGGAGACCGCAACAATGCTGTGTGCTTTTGAGAGTCCTGGAGACAAGGCCTGGGCATTGAAAGGCTGGTTTGTGCAGAAGTGAGAGAACTGGCTCTGTTGCCCGGTGTCAGTGAGCACTGAAATGACAGTGCCCAATCTGTCATAGCCCAGAGAACCGAGCATCAGCGCAGTAGGAAAGGAAACGTTTTCACAGAAACCAAGCTGATCTAAAACTGCATGAATGAGGTTTTAGTCATACATTAAATGTGTTCTATCTGAAAACTTCAGAAACAACAGCTTGCAAATCTAGAAGGCAACATCATGTAGCAAATATGCCACTTATGTTCATTTCCAGGTAAAGGACTATATGTATAATTTATTTAATGTCAACCTTGCAGGCAGCTGGCCACTAGCCATTTAATGCAGAAGGGCTACTGGACCCTTATTTTTCTACCCACTCTTGCAGCTCTCAGTCAAATTAACTAGAGGTGGGAGCAGCCACTGTCCCTAAAAAATCACGTGCCTCTAGTATTTGTCACAGCCATTAAAAATCCACACACTGCATCAAACTGCATGCAAACAGGGCACTTATAATCTTCCCAAAACACAATGGGAATGGGTCCTCAGGGACCCCCCATACACAGTTTGAAGTCCAGAGGAGGCTGGCAAAAGAGATGGGAGCAGGGGATTTCATGGAATTGTGCCTGAGTTATGTCAGAAGTAAATTATTTCAAAATGACAGCATGTGCCAGATTTAGATTCGATATTATGAAGAAATTCTTGATTGTGAGAGTGGTGAGACACTGGAACAGATTTCTCAGAGAAGTTGTGGATGCCCCACCCCTGAAGGTGTTCAAGCCCGAGCTGGATGGAGCTTTGAGTAACCTGGTTTAGTGGAAGGTGTCCCTGCCCATGGGAGGGGGGGTTGGAACTGGATGAACTCTAAGGTCCCTTCCAACCCAAACAATTCTATGATTTTATCATTCTGTGATCTACCTGTGCTTCTTGGCTGCCTGTCTTTCAGGTGTGTGCCAAGGGTCAGTGGCTCAAGGTGTTCAGACCCTGAAACCATGGCATTCCTCAGTGGCAGGTGGGATACTTTGCAGAGATATACATTATTTTCTTTTTACATTATGGAATTCCATACTTCTTTTCTAAGCCAAATTCTGGTCCCATTATGTTTGCCACTATATTTCTTGTGTTAATAAGTATGCACAACAATTACAGAAACGTTAATTAAGAAGTAGTTCAGATTTTCATTTTGTGTGTTAGGGCTCTGAAATTTTTTTTTTGGTGATGCTTCAGTTCTTGAATTTGCTGCAGGAGGCAGCTGTTCATGTACGTAACAAATGGAAAACTCTTTGACACATTAATTGACTGGCATGCCAAGTTCAGTGTATGCATAAACTTTGTAATGAGTTATAATTAAAAAAATAATTAACTAAGGAAAGTAACTATGATTTGATCATCAAAGTTTAGACAGGCAAGCTGACCTAGGGGTGAACAGAAGAGTAATTATTTGAGAACTGTGATGTCACCTGCCCACAACCCTCACATGTTCTGTTAAATTAAGCTTTGCCATTACAGACAGGCTGTTGTCTGGTCTCTTCAAGCTCAAATGATCATATCTCAACTCCTTACTAGGAATAACATTGTGGCCTGGCCCAAAGGAGTTAGATAGTCCAGCTAACCTAAGGCACAAAGGTTCAACCAAGCACCTTGACTTCTTTGGAACTATTTTAAAACACTTATTTCCCTCGTGCCATGCCTCTCCTGTTAGCATATTTGGTGTAAATGCACTGAACAGAGATTTGCTCTGGATCCAAGGTGGCGTCTCTGCCTTGTGCTATACTGCAGCATAGAGATGCCCTGCATGGTGGCTGCTTCAGGATCTCTGCAGGGGCATCAATGACTAGCCCAAGATTACTCCTCTATGAGCAAACAGAGCTCATATTCTCATTGATTGTTTATTCTTATATATGCAACTGTGAATGATTTATGCATTTTTCATATGATAAAAATGTTTGTTTTCAGAATATGAATGTGACTGGTCGTCACATTATATTTGCACTACCAGAAAGCAGCAGAACATTGTGGATGATTCACCCCAGGAAGGTCAGATGAGAACCTCTAACCCTTGCTTCTTAAGAGTAAAGTTCGATGATGGACATAAGAGATTTATATCCTCAGTTTATAATGCTTAACATTTTAATATAAAAAGTTGTGACTTTGGACAGGGAATTTATATTTGAAAATAAAGAAGTATTTACTTCAATTTACATAACGGAAATATACCTCTTTCAGCTGGTAGCTCTGGACTGATGTGTAGCAGTGGGTTTATTGTTCTGCACTGAAATACATCCCATCTCAAAAAATGGCAATGCTTTGCTTACCTGCAGCTTTCTCTCCTGCTTACACTTCTCTTTTATTTTACTTAAAGATACATGACTTTGCTCTCAGAAAGTGATAGAAAATAAAACTGGTGACCACCTGATGCAGTCATTTCCCTGCATGGAGAATAAGAGAGAGAGAAAAGCCAGACTGTGTTTGTATGTTCAGCAGAGAGTAGCAGCAAGTATAACCTTTTTGATAAAACCAAGAATATTCATAGGTTGTTACTGTGTTCCTAAACAATTAGGTCTTCTGAGAAGACACTCCCAGCATTTTCTGGGTAAACAACAAGCACTGAAGTATAACTGAGAAATTAGAAGGTTGAAATTCATATCCAATGACTTGGTACAGCTTTTGTGCTTGCATAGAATTGTTATTTAGGAGTGTCTACCATAGATGTCCAGTTTTTCAGAGCAGTTTTTAAAGCCAATTCTTAAACATGTCCAAAACAGAGAAAAAAACTGATTTGAAAATCAGGAGATAAAATTTCTGTTTTCCTTTAATATGATCAGAGGGAATGTAGGAGTTGTGTTTCCACTATCCACTGAGGCAAAAGAGCCACAGTTCTGGCCTGTGTATCAGGGCAATATCCCAAAAATTGCATCTTTAGCAAGAATTCTGTGGATTCAGTCTGTGTCATCTTGTTCTGTAATAAGCTGCTTTCTAGGAAACTGGAAAACTGCATGAATACCAACATGTAGAAAGCTGTCAAACTGGCCATCCAAATTCAAAAACAGGCTCTTAGTGTCTCAAAGAGGTATTTCTCGCTTCTTTCTCACTATTCCTCACCAGTTTCAAGGCTGACTTACATGTGCATAAAGCTTAAATATTCTGTGATTAGTGCCTGCTGGTCTGAAACACTAGCAGTGAGCCTAGAGAAAAATGCCACCTTGAATCATATTATGTGGTGCCATCCTACAGGTACAGCACATTCCAGGGTGGCACTGAACAGCTCAACACACTCCTGTACTAGCTAAATGAGGAAACAGAGATAACCCATATTTTCATACAAAGTGCCAGTAAGAAAGAGACTGGGAAAGAAAAGAAAATAACTTGGCTCTTTTTCAAGACATGAGGTCTTTGATTCTCTTTCTGTTTTTATCCTTTTATTTTAAGGTACATACCCCATTCAGTGATTTTTTTTTTCCAGGAGAAAGACTAGTAGACAGGATCAGAGTAAACTGAAGGCAGAAAGATTATCCTCTCATCTATCACGGCAAGAGTCCAGGTATGAGTAAACCGCAAGTCCCAATTTGGGCAGTCTACTTGGGTTGGCTGCTGATGCAAGAAATGAAATGGGACTCCTGAGCATAGAAACACCTCTGCTTGAGGTATACCTTTTGCTTACCATGCCAGGGATCTTCTTGCTTATACATATCACTGTTTTTGTGATACCTGGTCACTTGCTCAGTTGCTACAGCCTTCTCTCTAGAGAAGACAAATAGTTTAATTCTTGAGAGGCCTTGTGTCTGGTGTCATACTATTTCGGTGGAAATGTAAAGAGAATGAAAATATATAGCAACATGTCATAGAGTAATAGAACCAAAAATAACAAGGGACAGAAGGTTCAGAGTTAAGGATCGAAGAGATGGACACAGATCAGGAAAATTGAATAAAATCAAGTTTAAGAGCTGAAATAATGGAAGGGAAGACATAGTATCTATTCGGGTGAGGAGCCTTTTCTGTAAGAGAAACTCTTCACTTCCATGGGGTTTCAGTGCTGTTTCTGACCTGCAGAGTTATTTTTCACTCTCCTCCTTGTAATTTGAGTATTTAATTTCCATGTTTCAGGAATCCATGTTTCAGCCAGCTGCTTTCAGATATATTGTTCATCATGTCTTCATCACCTGAGCAGAAAGATTCCTGCTGAAGCAGTGTATCTTCTGGAAATTAAATAAAAAGTCCAAGTTTAGCCATGTCCTTGAGGGAAGAAAATGAAGTTTTTTGGATATAATAGTGTGATGTATTTGAGAAAATACTCAAAGAAGAATATGATTTTTTTATCAGTTCATGAAATAACTTGTATTAAGTAGCCTCTTTTTAAACAGAACTGCTTACACAACTCCCCCCCCCCCCCATGTTTTGTTAATTTTAACTTCCAGTGTATTTGTATGTGTTAGGTTTAAAAAAATGTTTAAAGTGCCTTGGCTGAAATTTTGGTTCACATGTGACATCTGGAACAATGAAAAAATGTTAGAAGTGCCATCAAGACATTACCATTGTGAGGTATTTATTTATATTTCTATCTTTTTCTGCTCTATGGGAGTTACCCTCAGTAGTTCACAGCACACAGCAGAATCTTTCTTTGCTGACTAGTTGTCAAAGGAAGGGAGTTTTCATAAGCAGTAAAATAATGAGATACCTTTGGAAAATACGGCCTTTGAATTGTTCCACTTGCCCATAAAATATAAGAATTCATAAAGCATTTCAGTAAAACAATAGAAAATTATTTTAGTGCTGTTTTTAATTCCTTCTGCTGTGCTGATTTACTCCTGTGAACAAAGCGACCAGAAAGCTTAATAAGTTTGGGCCATCAATAATCTGTATGCCAGCGAAACCCAGATGCTCATTGGAAGAATTTGCAGAAGATGATAAAATCTATAATTTCCTTTATATTCATTGCAGTTTTGTTTATCGAGCAGAAATGTGTCACTTAATTATTCATTCATTCATTCATTGCAGAATCTAAGGAAGATCCTTTGCCTGCTTTAAGTAGTAGGTTCAGAGCTCATTTGAAGTGTCTCTACCTAGGCAACTCCCTCCAGTGATTGCTCAGAGTAAGAGGAAAACTATTAAGATTCTTATGAGAAAAAGTTAAGCCTGTTTTTCTACTTTTAAACAAGAATTCTTAATTTGATTGTTTCTTGTATATATTGCTTAACGTCAGTGAACAGCAGTTTCACTAGTACTAGGTCAGTGAGTTTTTCCTGCCAATCTATACTGTTGTCTTTAACAAAAATACCTTCAAACACACAGTCTAAAACAACTCTTCTAATCCCTGACACAATACAGATGAACTTCATTACTCTATGTTTAACTGACATTGGAAATGTTATTAAAACGCAATGGAAAATATTTTCATCTGACAACTAATATAAACCAGCATAATTTTAACTATTATTTAACTATATATGTAGCTATATTTTAACTATATAGTTGATTTATTGTTGATGTCATAGAAAAGTGTATATTTGTACTTACCCACAGATATATGTGTGCATCACTCTGATCCAGGACGTGAATTGATGGAGAAATTCAATAAGGTATGTGGAGCTTAGCAGAAGGAAATGAACTCATCAAAGCCTGCGTGTGATCAGTTACCATCATGCAAATTTTATTTTAGCTGTATGCATGCATTAGATGTCATCAAATGTACATGTAAATATGCCCAACTTGGAAGCCTGATATAGTGTAGAATATAAAAACGTAACACAGACTCAATTGCAGCCTCCTATTTCTGGCAGTAGCAGCCTGATCCTAAAAAACCCTTAGGGCCTCAATGTGACAGAAGCTGGTAGTTTATATTTTAAGTGTAGATCTAAAATACTTTATATTTTTGCATTATGAAAATTTACACAAGAAAGTGAGAGATGGAATCAGTGGATGTCTGTATTAAAGGATTATTCAGGTGGAAAACATGAGGGACTCAGCAAGGTGGACAGAGATTTAAACTGGTCACAATGAATTAAGATGGTAAAAATAGAACTGCAGTAGAGCTGCAAAATTTGGATCTGGTCTTAGACTTCAAACATTGCTAAATTCTGAGTAAGTGTGTTCTGCACACCTAAAGTGGCAGCAAAAGCAGACGCAGCTGCCACCATGCAAATGGCACAATGTGGGACTCTGGAACATTCCAGGAGTTGCAGAGCAGTCGTGTAAGAGTTTATGAGTTGTCCCCATCATGTTTGGGCAACAGCATCCAAAAGATGGCTAAAAGGTCAATTCCTCCTCAGTGTGTGACAGGTGTAGATTTAGTTAGGTGACTGAGGATGCACTCTAGTGATTGAGTCATTCAAATTATGAAATCAGGGTGAGGACAGAAATCTACTTCAGCTGATGCAGAAATATGTCTGTAAACAGATACAGACATATATGTGGATATTGACATCTATGATGGTTGAAGTTTTCCGCATGGATTCTGTTGCACATCTCTTGCTTGAACCTTATTTTAGAAATTATCATAATTACATGTCTTTGCATTAGCAGTGTGGAAATTATCCTGCTTACTTATTTCAAAACATAGGACTTCATGTGGTGTAATATATGCTCTGAGCACATTCCAGTGAATTGTTGGGTCCTAATGGGAGCGACCTGAGAAATTTTCATCTTCAGGCACTAACTGTAATGGCTTGGCAGCCTAAGCTTTGAAGATATCTATAGTTAATGCCATATCCAACTGCTGTTTTTATTCTTTCAAGACATAATGAGTCCCACATAGTGTATGAAGGTCTTCTCCACCTTGGCATGAGCACCATCTGCTACAGCTGTACTCAGTTTATAAGTAGTTCTGTAGGTTGCTTAAATGGATTTTTATATAATTCAATGTCACAGTTTAAAGGTAAAACCTCTAGTTATTTAGCTCTGAAAGTAATATTTCCAGGTTAGAAAATGCAGTTGAATGAATTTATGTAGTAGAAAGTCTGTATACAAAGAACAGCAACTCCAATCAAGCACAGACATTATGGCAATCAGCCCTGATTACATGCCTCCTCCACCATGGGATTTATGTGGATGTGAGAGCTGTCCTTCTCTTAGATTGTGTCTTCATGCTCGTTTAAGCACAGCAGCTCACATTAACTAAAGGGGGTTAACATGAGCCAGCTTTCTTTTGAAGGGCAATTTGCTTTAGGAAGTTGCATGGTTATCTCCATGCTGTCGTTCTCAGCTGGGCCAGGCTCAGCCTTTAAAGCCTTTTTCCACGCAAGCTGAGCAGTGCAGCTGCCCCTCAGCACATTCCTCTCATTAGCTGCAGTGTGGGAGCTTTCCTCAGCTTCCCTGCTGCATGGAAAGTTGGGTTACAGGACTTCTTCTCCCCTGGGGACTCGTTGTGCCTTCACATTTTCTAAAAGCATCCATTCCCCAGTGAAGCTGTCTAGGCACTGCAGCAGGTCTGTACTTCCGTTTGTTCCCTGTGTTCTGAAATACATCAGGAAGAGTAGAGAGCTGACCAACATGGGTGGAGAAATATCCTTTGCAGTGTTGCTTGGGCCACAGATCTGTACAATGATTTGATTCATGGAAGAAGACCATGATACATCATCGTCTCATGTCTATTTATGACTATCATTCTCTGGCATGTCCTTTGCCCAGGATTTGTAAAAGATGCTTTAATGGTTTTTCACAGAGTAAAGACCATGATCTGAATATTATTTGCTGTAGTAATTGCATCTTTTCAAAAGAAGAGTCTTTGAAGACTCCCTTTTTTTTGCCTGTCCTTTTCTTTCTGTGGTTATCATTTTAGCTACATTTGTTAATATGAATTTTTTTGGACTTGCATCAAGGATAGTCCCACACATTTCTTTCAGAAAACCTTTCAAAATGTTCCATATCTGCATCACTCATTCTTTTCTAGCAGATAAAGCTGATGAAAAAATCACAGTGTAGACAATGCTTATGTGGCATACAAAACATTAATGATTGACTTTTTAATACCAACTAAGAGCACTGAAAGCCAGCCAATCTGATGATGAAGAATCTCTACATGTGGAGAAAGAAGAAAAATGCATAAATTATAAAATTAAAAGCAAGAAATGAATATGGTACTATGTACAAATATATAAGAATTTAATTGTCATTTCCCCTGAACAAATAATATGGAACAAATAACTATTTTAATATAACCTTTTTAATTTTACAAATTGGTTATGAGTTGCTTAAAAATATAATTCTTATCCTGTATTTTTCACAAAATATTTTGGTGAATAATTCTATGCAATTTCTTTATAAATAGGTGAAAATAAGTGTTTGATATTATTTCCATTTTGCTTTCCTCTTCTACTCTTTAGGCAGGAGTAGTACCTCCATCATGATGAACTGACTTAGCTTTAATGATTCCAGTTTTCAGTTTCAAAAATTTCCAGATGCCCAAAAAAAGCAATATGTATCTTGCACTGGTGACCTACTTTGAACTCTAAACTGTAGCTCCAGTTGCCATGCAGCCACCTCTTAAACTCAGTGGGGAGAGGTAAGCACCTACCAAGGGTGATTCTAGAGATCCTGAGGGAAGTGGGATGAGCCCATGTTAAGGGCTCTTCACTTTTTGGCGAATACAGAGAGGAGTAGACAGCTAGATTTTACACAGTCCCATTTAGATGGGAAGATCCTTTCATGCTGTACGCAATGAGTTGATTGTGTGTAATTTCCACAATGCAGAGAGCTTTCATTGCAGATCTGTTAACACAGAGTGTCAAGGGAGCACTGAGGTGTATCTATCACACCTACAGGAGGCAAGTGTGGCCTTGGCTTCTGGTCTGGAAAGCTCTAAGCACTGGGTTATGAAGATGGAAGGAACCAGACACAGATACTGGGGCAGTTTTTAGGCCACTATGTAGGCACTATGTGCAGTGCTTGCACAGTAGCTGGGGTGTCCCACAATCAGAGCATGTAAGGCTAAGCCAGTATTTGACTCAATGTTAAGTTTTTCCATAAGTACTGAATACTTATATGCTTAGACCTGAAAACTGTTCAGCAGGAGTGCTACGTGGTGCATTTACTCCTGGATTTTTGAAGACCAAAGAAATTCTGAGAGAAAGTTAAAACTTTTCTAACAGGAGTTGACAGATAGGACTGTGCTATAACTTTTGTGCAATGCTTTCAGTTTTCCAAGCTGCCAAGGAGGCTTTCTCAGTTTGAATCTGTCTGATCCTGCTGGTCATACTTATATCCACTTTGAATTTCTAAAGCAAATTTCCTGAGAAACTTTTAGGAAAAAATGAAGTTCCACATTAACCCATGTCTTCTAACCTACAGGTCACAAAGTCTTTCAAATGTATTACCTATAGTGGGAATTCTGTTCGAAAATAGATCCTTAGCAATAGTCTTAACTCTTTCTCTGCTTCCAAATGCAGATGAGTGACCTCAGAAAAAAGAACTGCAGAAACATTTACTTGGTAGCTAAACAAGTCTTTGTGTACATTATGAAACACTTGTAGTTATCCATCATTTTTCATCATTATCCAGTGCTATTTGTCCTAGGACTTGACTGGGAGCAGACACGCAAAAAAAATATTTTTGCAAAAGTTACAGCCTATTATGAGTAAAAAACCCCACCAGAAATGTTTGTCTTAATTATATTTACTTCAGTAATTACTCTGCTCTGAGATCTTATTTGAGCTTTCAAGTCTCTTTAGCTTTATTCATCATGAGTCTGACCTTTCCTTGGGGTTCTCTGCACCCTTTGGAATTAACATACCCTTTTCTCCAGGTGTCACAAATGTGACATTGCTCTTCAGACTTTGCACATGCTCTTTTATCGTTATTATTTGCACGCAGCCCTTGTGCTCATTTCCTTCCTTCTTCTGTCCCATTTCAGCACCCTCACTAGGCCTGAGCATCTCAGGATCTCTATTGTGAACAGTTGTAGGGTTGGCAAAGTTATTTTCAATTCATAAACTCTCATCATAATCCATAATAAGATTCATTATTAAATGTCACCCTGACCCACATAATTTCCTATAAAAATCATATAGGAACTGCTTATCAAACATATCATTTAAGAAAAAATCAGGGAACATAGCATTTGAAAATATGTGATCATAGAGCAGAGCTAAGAGAGGGGAACTCATGGTGGGAAAGCTCATTGCTAGGGATTAAACTTGTGTCAGCAGTAGATACCAGTACTGTAATTACATATGATGTTAATAAAACCATTAAGTACTTTAAGTCACAGATACCTTTCAAGAAATGGCTAGTAAACTAAAAAGTAGACCAAGGATCATCTCATATTATTGTCAGTGGCTTTTTCCACAGCCAGTTTCTCGAGTGTCTCAGGAAGAGAGAGAGAAACAGTCCGGAACACTCTCCTAGGCACTTGAGGCATTGGTTGCCTGCTAAGGATAAGACAGGAAAAATCCAGTCCTATGAGAAATGGGAACTTGTCCCAGTGCACAGCTAGCAACTAAGCATGTAGTGTTAACTTGGTTATCTATCCCTGGATCAAATTTGGTTATCTACCCCTGGATCTATATGTGTTTATTTGGAACTCAAATGAAGAGGATCAACATTTAAGCAGAACAGACTATTTGCATCTCCACCTTCAAACCCATAGTAGCTGCCCCACCCCTCTGGAGAAAGCAAACTCACTTGACAGTGGAGTGCACTCTCAAGAATACTGGAATCCTGTCAGGGAAATCCTGGTACAAGCAAGGAGCAAGCATTTCTAGTGTTTTGACTTCCTCTGATGCAGATAGGATTTCCAATTCATAACAATGTGTACAGCTGACAGACAAGCATTTCCTCAGCAGCTAAGCATGAGGGACAGGAGAAAAAACTCTCCTGTTTCAAGAACTCTGCAGTATTTCACCTATGAAAATATGCAGCAATTGATTAATGATGTTACCTACTTGTGCATCTTTGATTTACATACAAAATTCTATGCCTTTTGGAACAGGTCCATGTTCTTCTGCTGAGAACCCCAAAGCTGGATGCAAGCACTCCAGGTGGGGGTCTCACCAGAGCAGAGCAGAGCAGAGCAGAGCAGAGCAGAGGGGCAGAATCCCCCCCTTTCCCTGCTGCCCACACTGCTTTGGATGCAGCTCAGGATGCAGCTGGCTTCCTGGGCTGCAGTACACATGGCTGGTTCATGTCCAGCCTCTCACCTACCACCACCCCTGAGTCCTTCTCCCCACAGGTGCTCTTGATCCATTTTCCTGATGCCCTTTTCAACCTAGAAATGAAACAACACACACTTTTGAGATAATTATAGTATAGGAGGTAATATAAAAGTGGATCTTTATTGAAGGCCTCCAGGTGCAGTTACAGAAAATGTCCACAAAAACCCCAATCCCCACAGGGGTGCATACAGTTTTATAAATTTGGTAAATTAGCATAATTGACAAAAAACCACCAATTAGGAGCACAAGTGGTGATGCAATTCCCCCCCAGGTCAAGCCCCTTCTCTGGAGCCCCCCCCTTGGTACTAGCTGTACTTTGTTGATGAAAATGTGTCTCAATGAGCTGTTTTCAACCTTAGTAGCCAGGGACAACCAAGATAGGATACGGGCCCAGGATAGGATAGGTTTTGTCTTTCTGCCTAGGGAAAGGGCATGGAAAACTACTAGGAAAACTAGCCACTAATACATTAGGCTACAAATATATGTGTAAAGAATACAGAGAATATATAAAAGAAAAAAAGGTAAAAAACAAAACTGCATCACTCCATTCAGCCTGTACTTGTGCTTGGAATTGCCTCAACCCAGGTGCACAACCTTCACTTGGCCTTGCTGAATTTCCTGCGGTTCGCACAGCTCCACCTCTCAGTTGTTAGGTGTACAAGTTTCTATTAGATGCAACTGCTCGACCTTAAGATGACACACCCACATCCCCAGCAGACACACGTAACTAATTTCTAATTTCTAATAAATTCTGTAGGGTTTCCCACTGGGACTGGGAGAAAACAGCCCATAAATTACTTACAAAAGAGATGAAAGCAAATTATAATTCAACCATTTTTGTATAGAACATATTGGTTTACATAGGAATAGTTGGTTTGTGGCTGTCTAAAACTAATTATCTCATTCCATTCTCAATGACTTATTTATTAATGGTGCTGATTTTGCTCATACACAGTTTGGAATACACAAAACAGTTTTATATATAAAATTGATAAATACATTTAATTTATTGATTTGCAAATGAAAAATTTATTTGATCTAAAAATTTTATTGGTTCTTAAGAATGAAATATTGATTTTTGTGAGTAATATAAGATGCAGATGTGCACTTAAGTAGAGGCAGCAGAACTGCTTATACTGCTTGGTGGAAGTCTAACAGGCTTTTCGATCTTATCTTTATTTTGAGGGCTTCATAGCTAGGTCATAAAAAATGAGTTTGGGCTGCATCTTCTTTTAAGACAGTTGTGTATCTACTGCTTGACATCTCAGCTAAGAGTGCTTTTAAACACATTCACAAAACAGATTGGTCGCTGTTAAGCTGTACATGTTTAAAGTAAATACCCATTAATGTAACTGCAGATTTATTTCTGTCTATAATTTCTGCAATTGCAGGTTGGCACCTTCTGTATGTTCTGTTAAAGAAAATAATGTGTTCATTGAAGAATAATAAAAAGTATGTTAATATTACCGCATGCTTTATAGACAAGCAACATGTTGACTTATGGCTCATCCTGATGGTCCTGAAGATAGTGAGAGTGTTTTCATAACCTGAAATGTTAATGAGTTAATTCCCCTTAGCCCTGGGGCAGAGAAGCATTCAAGCACATCCCAACAGTATGCCCCAGTCTCAACACAGCAGCAGTGCGGCTCACTGACTTGCAGATTCCTGTTGTTCCCACACACATTGTGTCTAGTGTTTAGAAAGAGAAAGGTAATGAGCTGCATTCACAGTGATTCTTTATATTTCTGTATAAAATACATATTAAGATGCTTACTTTGCATAATAAGGTTATACACTTCCCACCAGGGTGTATGAAGAATTTTGCTGCCATTATAGTTAGCTTTACCAAGAACAGGAAGGTGTGGACAACTTCATTTATTCACATATTATATCACAGTCAAAGCAAGGTGAGTGAATTGTTTTTGGGGTTTTTTTTCCCCTGCTTGTACCAAGATTTGTTCAGCAACAAACAGGTAGGATCTGATCTCAGCTGGAAGCCTACTAGAGTTAACAGTAATGTCACAGATAATAATTTGCAGGGGATTTCCTTCAGACACACATACCTTTTATATGTTTGTCTAACTCTGAGTTTTGTTTTTATTATGAAACAACTAGAAGAAGAAACACGATTGAATGGAATTATATACACTATGTCAATTATGTCTCTGTGGATTTGCTGTAGTTTCAAGGTTTTATAGAATGCCTGAGTCATGACATGTCACTGCATGGTCGATTAATTTGGTTCCAGAGATTGGCCAAGGTATTTCCAGCTATGCAGATAGGCTGGACAGAAAAGAACCTCTGTCACATCACACCTCAAAAGACAGTTTTATCTACTGGATAAAAAACCCACTTGTTTTTACCTTGCTTCAGTCTTTGTGCTCACCTGGAGATGTGACACTTATGAAACTATCCACTGATGGGTATAAGTACAGCAGCAGTTCTGGGGCCACTGAAGCTGAGTACCTATATGATCAAATCCAAAGCCTTGTGCCAGAAAACAATATAAATGAAACGTAGATGGAAAAGGATGCAATAAAAAAAACTGGAAAAATACCAGGTAATAGGGAAAATGTGGGATAAAGTGGTAATTATCATGAGTATTTGAAGTTTTAAAGAATAATTAAAGAGTGGATAAATGACACATTTGTAGATCCTACTGTTAGATTCTTTACCAAAGGACCTGCTATACAATTATTTGGGGAACCTGACAGGTGAGTTATATGTGTAATTCTAAATAAATTGCTTAGTGCTTAAAAATACCCAGGAGGATGCTGATTCTTTAAAAGTACTTGGAAAAACCACATAGATAGAATAATTTTTGTAAGGAATATTTATTTTCAGTTCCATTTAAACAACCCACTTTTGTAACACATACTAAAATCTTTAGGAAACATTCTAAGAAATTTCAGGATTATAACCACAGGAATGAATTAAACGTATTTCAGTTCTGCAGATTAAAATACAGAATATGTTTGCATCATTCTGCATTTTATTAGGTTGCTGCCTTTTGGTATGCTTTACATTAAAAATACATGACTGACACTCTTTATACCAGTAAGCCTTTTTATTGAAAAAAAATATTATTGCATTAAACTACATTCCCAGGGATTCCTTGAATAAGCTAAAAAAAAAGTCGCTTTGCATGTACAATAGTGCAATTCACTTAGCTACTGTATAATATAAAACACTTTATACAGAGAATACAAAACAAAATTACTAGTTTACATATTATATTAGCCAGAGTATTATCCAGTTTTAAATATAAAGTTGACACTTTTAAAATCAATCTGATCAAATGGCATTTTTATGCAAATTTGCACAGCATATATACATATTGAATGTATTTCAGAAGTGCATCAGATGCAAAGAAAAAGCCCCAAACAGCAACAAAAAAATGTATCATGGTGTGACTCAGGAAAATTTTTTATTGGAATTTTAATGCGTGGGTGATCTGTTTCCTTGGAGTATGTATCAAGAATATACAATCAAGGTAAAATAGATTATTAACTTGGTGTTTGTATATCACTGCCATAAGGATACTGTAACTCTTTAAAAAATCTGTTTAAATAAAATCAAAATTGTAGCACAGCTCCATACATCAGGCTCAATAAAGCTTTTAATAATTATAATAATACATATTTAAAGTACATTACTGATGAAAAACAAGTATGGCAGCAATTAGAGAAAATGTATAATTTCAGCTGTGCCAATAGCTTTATTACATTTCTCCAAGAAAATCCCTTCTGTGCGCTAAGAACCGTATTGGACATCGCCTTTGGTAATCAATGATTCATGTTTTTCTCTTGTGCTCTTTCTGTTCTTAATCTCTCTTTTTCTCCCACTTAAAATATCTCAAAATCCTAATTTCCATTTTTCCAAGAATTAAATTTAATCTTCATTGCCAATTTATTAGTCTTACGATGTCGGTATGTACAATGATGCATGGAAATCCTATGATTTCATTTCTTCTAGGATCCCGTTGTGTGGTGCATACATTAAGGGAAACAAATACATCTATTTCCATAGATGATCTATGTAGTAGGATATGGTTATGTTTGATTTGGTCAGGTTTCTTGCCACAGAAATTTCTACAGTATTAACATTGTCTGTAGGAAGTGTGGATACAAAATACGTGTACGCACATTAAAGATGAGATTAGCCCATCATTCCTTCGGTTCCATATTTTTCTTTTGGTGTTACCTGCTTAGGATACAAATGAACTCTTATACTCATTGAGAACAGCTGGGTTTACTTCAATTGAGATGAAACTGGGCCCACAAATTTAAAAGCCTGTGGGGCTGGAAACGCACCTTTTACGCTGGTATTATCCCTGAACTGCTGGTGATGGCCACGCAGCCCAGTCAGCCCCTTCTAGGGCACAGCATGACCTGCTACTTTAGATGTCCAATTCAGAATGTTTCTACAAAGTTATGATTAATGTTTCCAAGTGGTCCACTGAGTGAGTGATCTCCATCCAAGCAACTAATAATTTTTAGAGGTGTTAAGTCACAGTCAGTGAAATATGTTTGATTCTCAGAAAATAAAGTATTGGAAATACAGAAACTATAAGTAAATTCAGATCTTCTTTTGGGAAAAATTTCAGCCAAAATTGAAAGGAAGAATTGTTAAACTGTGGAAATATTTAGTTTTACATCTTTCCCAAATAAAATTTTTGATTTCCTTTTTTCTGAAGCCATAATTTCAATTAAAGAATTTATCTACAACTTAAACGAGAAAAATAAATATAATTTATGTGCTACTTACATACAGATAAGTAACATCAAAATGGCATGAATCCATTTTGTTAAAATGGATTGAAAAAGTTAAGGTGGGAATCAAACCAAAAGATATTTGAGGGTGCTGGTGTCACCAACCTTTTTCAACACCAAAATGTTTTGCTTCAGCATAGTCTCCATAATTTTTTTTTCTGATGGTTTTTATTCAATAGCTAAAACATCATGTATTCAAAGCTACTTTGAAACACAAACTTTGAAAATACAAAACTAGCAGTCGCAACTTGTAAAGAGATTGGGAAAGTTTGGCATATTACCAGTTTATGCTGAAGAAGCTCCAGAAAGACAGAAATTAAAACAATTCCATTTTACTGCAATGGATCAATGTATTTTGATTAAAACTAAGAAAATTGGTTCTGTTGTATTTTAAAGACACAACTTACTTGCAATTATGTTTTTCAGCTTCTTCAGGTAGCTGAATATATTGGAATAAAGTTCCTCCAAAAGTTTTTTAATGTGTTTTATATTGATTCTGAAAGATAAATTTTGTGCACTACATCATTGCAAATGAATTGAAGTTATTTCAAGTGTTTTTAATCCGAACAAACAGGTACTGTCTGTTGGATACTTCATGGTCCAATTTTACTGGGAAGCATGCCTGCAGTTTAACCATAATTATGAACTTTATTTCATGCTAAATATCCTGTGTTCAGTTAGAAACGTTATAAAAATAGGCAAACTATGCCATTCGAAGAGATGCTGAAGCCTTCATGTATTTCCAGATACACAGTTATTACGAACAATTTCAACCACGCATTACTCTGAAGGTTGGATACATGCATTCAAACATTGTAGATTCAGAATTTCAATTTGCTTGTTGAGAGTTTGAGAAGCCATGCGAGAATCCTGACATATTTGCTTAGATTTAATATACTTTTAAATTCTCAGTACTTGGACAAGTTTTTCTCTGAGGAGAGCCAGTTTTTGAAGAGTTGATCAGAATTTTACTTCTGCATTTTTATGAATATCAGCATGATTTTAGAGGACCAGCCAATTGTTTCTGTTTGTGAAAGGGATGAAAAATATTTACACATTTTTTGGGACAGACTCTTCCACACATCAGAGCTCTGTTTGGTAGGAAAAAGTGTTGCAGTTTTGGCCAAGGACCTCTGAGGTTCAGAGCCAGCACTAGCTGCTCGGCAATTCTGGGCTGCTGTGGCTCACCCTGATATACCCTATGATCCAGCCATACACAGGCAATGCCAAAGAACTCAGCTTCTTGGTGAGCCTTCTTGGATGCTTGGCTCAGAGAGAAAAGTAGCAGCCTGCTTGTGCCAGCACAGAGCTCCCTATGCTAAGGGAATATTTTGTTATGTACCCGTGGCCTGACTGCAGTCCCTTTACACTGTCCAAGCAACATATGCAGGGATGAAATCACTAAAGTATCTTCAAGATGTTGTGATCCTCTTCTTCTAGTGTTAACTCATCACCCCTCCCTCTGAGCCTCCCTAGTTTACTTTGGTCAGGAGACAGCCCCAGGGTCTGGTGATCCCAGATACCTTATTTTCTGCTCAGTCTAAAATACCTTAACCAAACCAGGCACCCTATCATATACACATTCAGAAAACCAAACCTTTGAGATGTGCCAAGATTGCTCAACTTTAAATTGTGCTACTTTAAATCCCTCAGCAGTGCTGATACTGATCCCATTTTGTCTGGGTGCTGTGGTCCCATTCCTACTGACCATCATAGACTTCAGGCTATTCTTTTAAAACATTCTGTAGAACGACACTGGCCACCCATCCTTCTTGTGATAGTATCACAAAACGCTTTAAAGCAGCTCTTCCTCAGTGATACAAGAATAAAATCAACATTCATATGCCGTCAGCCAGATTGTGGACTTTAAAATATTTGCTGTTGTGCTCTCAGCAAAACAGTAGATTTCCTCTCCGACATGATTGGATGCTGAATGCTTTATTTTCTTTAAATTTTGGGTTGGAGCCATAGTGAAATCATTTGGGCTAGTTTAAGTAACTGGAAACACTGAAAACTTCTTTTGTTGCAGGTAACTGTTGGGTCTGGATGGAACAAGAATAGTGATGGGGCTCTTGTCCTTGGAATAAGGGATGAACTAAGTGATTTGGGTGTATAGCAGAAGGTGTGGCTGTGTTCAGGTGTGGTGCAAACAATGCTGGGATATATGCAGTGTGCGGCAGTGCAGGGAAGGTCAGTGGAGAAGGGTGGAGGGGAGTGGCAGAAACCAAGTGCAATGGGTGTCCTGTCAGCAAAGCAGGGTAGGTGGGAATAAGGGCTGGTGCTAACGGGGAAAGTGATATGGGGGCAAAATGTGCCTGTGAGAGGGGGTGGAGGGGTGCCAGGGAGAGATGGCTGCCATGGGGGTGCACAGAGGCCGAGACAGCAAAGCGTTGCAGCAGCGTGTGGTGGATGGTGGTGACAGTAGCCTGCTGCTGAACAGGGAGGGCAGGAACTGCTGGTGTTGCAGAGAAGGCAGCTGGTCCTGGGGCAGGCAAAACTTTCAGATGTTTTGCCAGAAGTTGTTTCTGCATGTGCTGCTGGGCTTGCAGCTGCAGCAACCTGTATTTGTCTACTTCTTCTGGTGTGAATGTGATAGGCTGCTGTGTTAAAGGAGGGGAGGTGGATTTACTGTACACTTCTAGGTCATTTAATGTGTTACCATACTTCTGCATAGCATTGTCACAAAGAGAGTCTGAACTGCCTTCTGCCCGGTTCAAGTCCATGTTTACATCATGTAGTTCTTCTTTGGTCTCTGTTGAATTAGCAACAGCAGAATATCTATTAGAGGGAAAAGCACCAGGGAAATCATTTGGTACTGGATCACAGCTTTGTATAAAGGGCTGCACTTCACTAATGAAGAGATTGGATTGTTCCTTTATTGCTGTGTTCCTTTTTATGCTTGGGCTCTGATAGCCTGTTTCAATTTGAATTATGTCTTTAAGAGCACAATGATCATAATCAGTTCCAGGTGAAAGAGTAACATTAGTTATGTCTGATGCTTCAGAGCTGTTTTTCTTCACACTGTTTTCCAACAAACTGATTTCATTATGTCCCATATCATTTTTACCCATGCTTAGCACTTTCTCTGGCAAAGGTAACATTGCAATGTCATCTACTGATGATGAAAACTGAAGAGCAAAGTGACTTTGTGAGTCATCCTTTAATTCTACCCCGCTAATGTTTGAAAATTTCTCTGAATCATGCATTTGTTCCTGGGTTTTCTTAGACTGCACTCTTTCTAAAAGTAACTTGGCTGTCATTGACTTTCTTTTTCCACATATGTCTTTTGCCAGGTTTTTGGAAGAGCAGGTGGCAAAGTTTTTGGACTGACTATTCACATTCAGGGAGTTGTAATGTGCAGTTTCAGCTTTTCCTGGTTCAGCATTACAACCTCTCTCAGCATCCTCCTTTGTTTTGTTGTCACAGTAGTCAGTCTCTTTTGAGAAGGATCCTGAACTGCTGCCTCTTGATATTCTGCTGCTAGATGATCTTTCACTGCTTCTTGAATCACTGGTGGAACCACTTTTGGATTTGTGGTAGCTGCTACTCCTACTATGTGCTTTGCCAAAATGCTGATGTCTACTTCTGCTGTGTTTAGATCTGTCTCTGATTCGTAAAACTTTATGTCTTGAACATCTTTGATATTTAATTGTGCCCCTCTGAGTACAGTTTCTAGTTCTGTGAATTCTACTATGACAAAGATAATCCTCGTCTGTGTCATCTGAAGTGAAAATACACTTGTGCTTTCTGTGTTTACATTTGTGCCTTTCATCTGTCTTGCTTTTTCTTTTACAACAACAAAGCAAACGATTTCTGCCGTGATTGTTTGATGTGGGACTTGCGTAGCTCATGTAGCTACTCGTACTGCTAACTGAAGTGTCAGAATAGCTGGAATGTCTGCCACACGAGGACTTTTGAGGAGATGGGAATCTCCAGCATCTCATGTAACTTCCACATCCTTCATTATCTGAATACCTGCTGTTTGAACTGGATTTACAACTACAGAAACTTCCACTAGAGTATTTTCCACTGTCACTTATGTCACTGCTGCAGCTGACCACATCTTGAAGGGATCTGCAGTCATTTTGGTTTTCAGATTTTTCTTCAGGATCAATTAAATGACATTTTGCAGATTTAGATTTTTTAGTCCTAGACATAAAAGCAGAAAAGGAAATGCTTTCGTTTCTAATGTTCTGAGTTTTTCTTTCACAGCTATGGAAATGATGCTTTAAAGGTCTTCTCAGTGTTGTTGTATAAAGACTTTTTTCTGTCACGTAATCCTTTTGTGAGACATCAAAGTAAGCAGGCACTTTGGGTATATTTTCATTCAAATAATCTGCAATGCATTTTTGACCATTTTCATTAATTTCTTTCCCTATGTCTGACCCAGTTTTTTGCTTGGACTTTCTTGGGTTTAGGGAGCCTTTCATCTTCTTTGGTTTCAACAACTGATTATCTTGTTCATTTGACATTTGCTTGTGTTTTATTAAACCTGAGGGTTCATTTTCATCCACTGTCTTATTTTTAGAGAGCACTTTACAGCTTTCTTTGTTTGTTTCATGCTGTTTACCATCTCTGTGATTTAAGGAGAGTCTGAAGTCAAAATACAATGGATTACAGCCATATGAAATACAGGGCTCAGTTTTTGTAAACAAAAGTAATTCTGTGGGCCACTGCAGAGCAGTGGTGCCATCTTTGCTCACTACATGGAGGAAAGGCAACCCCTGGGGCTTAACTTCTTTGACCATGGTCTCCTTCAGAAGTGTTTCCATATTTCCATCTGTGGTTTCTGAAGTCTCCAAAGATCTTTCTCTTTTTATCACTCCAGGATCGTCATTAATGTTGCTTAAACAGGTCAGCTCAGGTGCTGGCTGTCGTGGGAGCTCAGATAACTGGTCAGGCAGGTGGGCATTGCTGTGCTTGTAGGTGTTCAGCTGTGTACAAAAATTGCTGGTTTGGCATGAAGATGAAATGGGAGTTTCTAAGAATTGTTCAGATTCATTCAGTTTGTTCTCTTTCTCTGTTTCTCTCAGTGAAGCAGAAAAATTCAAATTTGAAAGCTGTATTTTGACTTTAGAATACAAAGGATTAGCTCTGAATTTTTCTTCTGATTCCCTATCACTACTTTTATCATTTTCCTTTAGCATTTTAGGTTTTGCAGCTACATGACTTGATGCACTGTTATCCAAATCCATTTGGTCTTGTGTAATAGGTGACTCTTTATCCAAACTTGCTTTCAGGTGTTCCTCCAAAAGTGTGGCAGAATGACAGCCCTCAATAGCTTGCTTTTTTTTATGGTTGGGGGGTTCACTACAATCATTTCCTTCTTCAGAGTTCTCACTGAAGACTGACGCTGAGGACTCAAGCTTCAAAGGGACTTTTTTAGAGAATGAAAAAGACACCCCTGCCCTTTGAGAGGTACTGGTGCTATCTGGGAACATTTGTGAGACGTGATTTCCAAGTGCATGGTGTCTTTCAGTAGGGGGATGGTGCCTGCTTATAATAAGTTGTTTTTTCTCTAGTATGCTTTTGGAGAAACCTTGGCCTTCACTTGTGATGGTTCTTTGAGAACTTGCTGTGAACTTGCTGCCCTTGTACAGGAAAATGCCATCTGGTGATTGCTGCTTTTCCAGGACTAATCGGGGGGCTTTCAGCAATGGTCCACTCCCAGTGATGCTTTAGGGTAAAAAAATAAATAAAAAAGAAATCTGTATTAAGTAACCAAGTTATGACAGAGCATGCATTTGACAATGTCTGTCCGGTGAAGGAGGGTATCACTCAAGTTTTTACAAGGGAAAGCTAAGTTTCAACAGGGTAAATGAGCAGTTTATCATCAGTTTGGGCTTCTTTGTGGGCAAGACAGTCTTTACACATAGAAAATTACATGTTTAATGTCAGCACATGCTCTTTTTCAGAGTTGTGCCCATGTACAAGCAGAAAAAATATTGGTTTTACTCCAAATTTATATTTAGGGGAATTTAATCAGTGGTAAGTCTTGGTTTTCTGAAAAGCCACTGCATAGGAAATTGTGCCATGTTCAAAAAGAGATGCTTCCACTTGGAGCATCTGCAAAATCAAACTCTGGAAGAGAAAGAGAAACATTCTGCTTGATTAGGGGGGAATGTGTTTGTTTGAATTTTTTGAGTAGATTCTTATTTTATCTTTAAATTATTCCACAATAAATGACTTTTCAAAATATTCAGAGATATTCATACTAAAGCTGTCAGCAAACACTGGAGGGGAAAAAATCACAACTTCACTGATCTCATTATCAACCATGATTTGACTTACTTTGCCACATTTTCTCTTTCTTTATTTTACTTTCAATCATTACATTATTCCTCTTTTCAAAATATCTCAGATTCTAAATATGATTTAGTTTTCTTATAATTAAAAAAAATGTTTACCTATTCTAGGGCCTTAAAAAAAAGGCAAACCACTGATTTCTTGAAACAGATGATTAACTGAGACTGACATGACTGTTGCCATTTTCCATTAGAGACATGACATGTATAGCCACCATAAAAGTGTTTTTCCAAGATATATTTTAAATACACTTTTCATTAGACTAATTATCTACATTTTCTAGCAATGCACTATTACAGTACACTATCAGGAAAAAAAATTGGAACCAGATTAAATAAAGATTTTGATAAAAAAATTATAAAATATTTTAATTAAATGTAAATAAATTAAAACTGCTAGATCTGCATATAAGCTATCTATAATTGGCAATCATGTTTTATAAATGCTATAAAAATATATTGATCTTCAGCAATGGGAAAGATAGAAAGACTCCCTGGAGTAGGGTCAACTCATACTATGAGAATATGTGCACATTTCAGAGAATATCTTTGCATTTCCCAGAAATTTGGCATCAGGAGATACAAATGAACCCCTATTCGTGTATCAAGAACAAATAATCTCTTGGAGAAGGCATATAAAGAGATATTTTTCAAAGTCTTCTTGGAATAGCAAAATAAAATTTTTCTGTGCACAAGATTAGCAACAATTTTGTTGTCAAATTGAATTAGTTTATTGTAAGGAACTGTGTTGGAACCTGGGATGGTAACAATTATATGTGTGTATAGAGTTCTGCTTACAAAGGCTGACATTCTGTCTTCCCTGAGCAACTGGGAATGCTACCCCTCTGCCAAAATCACGGCGCTCAGTCTCCCCTGAGCCTATTAGTGATTACAGAGAGGAATAGCAAGCTCTGTCTTTCCACACTCTTTGCAACTCCTGGCTCTTTCTAAAAGCAAACCTGCTCTTTCCCACCCGGTCTCATTCTGGCTTTCCTATTATCACCGACATTATCAGTCTATTTGAGACTACATCTTCAAGTGTGTGGGCATAAAGGAAGCTTCCCACAGGCAGCTACATTTGTTTCAGCAGATTTGTATGAAAACGGAGTCGCAATCATAGAAGTGATATATTAGCACTAAACGGTTATATTTCAGCAGATTGCTCAAAAGCAATTACATAGGCCAAAATGAGTTTGTAATAAACTCAGAATGCTATTATTTCCAGGGTACAGCAGTCTTGAGATGAATTTAAAAGAATGCCAGTTTATTTATCTGATTAACTCATTGTGGTCATAGATTAACATAAACAATTGGTCTGATGGCAATCTATTCTACTGAAGCATTCAGTGTCATTAAACAAAGGAGATTTCTCAAATTTAAAGGTTTATTAGTGCAATCTTTGTTCTCTATCTTGATATTCATCAATAGAGCTAACAGTATTAGACAAACTTAATTCAGTTAATTACTTGTTTTTCATTCAAATAATGATTACCCTACAGAGAAACTGTGAGCATAATAACAGTACCCTAAAAGTAGTAAAAATTATTCACAAAGGCTTTATCCTCTCCCATTAATTTGCAATCAAATGTTAAGACAGTCATACTAATCTTTTCAGGTCAGTTTGGATAAGGTAAAATGGTGATATTATAAAAGCGTCTTCAAAACATTCTATTTAGAAGACATGATAATAACTATCTACAGGAGAGAAAACAACAAACTTAAACATCATGCAATTAAGTCAGGGGTTTTCAATGTATGGTTTGCAGAGCAGGAACATTTGGAGTTGAAGACAGCTGAAAACAGGTTACAGTGCACACAATCTGTACATTACATTGTGGAGGAGTAAAAATATTAATATTTCTTCTGGAAGGGAGGAAAGAGGGCATTAAAATCTCATACAAGTTTTAAAAACTTGCCATTCTGACTGCTTCCGTAATTCTGCAAGCTGGTGGAGTCGCTTGAGTGCTTTTTCCTGTTTCTTCTCATCTTTCCATGACTTTGAAGCCACATTTCGAGCAAATTCCCTTTGTTTTAAATCTTTCAATCTCTGTGTGAAAAGAATATAAACAGAAGGGATTAGAGATCTACACAGCTGTAGTGGTTTGGTTCAAAATATCCATTACTTACTTATTTTCCTTCTGTGAGATAAGAATTAGGAGAAAAACAAAGCAGGCACAAAACTTAAAAGAATATAAAGAAGTTTATTAACAGACCTAAAAGAAAAAAAAAAGAGTAAACCTTCAGAACACTTTCCTCCCCGCACCTTTCTCCCTTCTCCCACTGACCACGTAAAAAGACAACCCTTGAGATTTTCAGTCAGTTTACCACCTCTATAATAACCTTTCTTCAGTTCACTTAGGGAGAGGAATCTCTCTTGCTCATGCTGTGGAGACATCTCCACAAGAAACTGTTCTATCATGGCTTCAATATCACAGCAAGACAGCCGCCCGGGTTGGTTCTCTGCTCGCATGTGAGAGTCCCTTCTCTCAATTTACAGCTTTCCCCACAACTGCTTTCGAGGGTCCAATCTTTAGCTAATGGGGTTCCATTTTAAGGATGAGCTGTTCAGAAGCAAAGGTTCTCTTCATCTATCTCTGGGAGCATCTTCATCTCCAGGAGCAGAGGTCTTCTCCTTCCCTGGGAGCAAGGGTCCCCATCACTTTCATCTCTCTCTGTTCAAGCTACTTCAACATTTGCTTATTTCAGCGCAGGTGCTTTTGCTCACAATTGCAGTTTGAACGCTTCAACCCCCCCATGCTTTCATGAAATTACAGCGGGTACTCTGATGTATCATAGTCCATCACCACCACAGCTTTACAACAGAATTTCAGCTCCTAGGTTTGAAGCATCTCCTCTTTCTCCTCTCTTGGGGTTTCAGCCCCTCCCTCTTCACTGACTTTGATGTCTTTATGGTGTTTTCTTCATGTTCCTTCACCTTTCCTCTTCCTCTGACTTGGGAGAGGATTGATGTCTGCAGGCTTCATCTGTTCTGGAAGAATCTTACAGCACTAAAAGGGTTCATCTCACCTGGGCCTTGCAGCTGGAATTCACCTCTCACTCTTGGTCCCATGATCTTTGCTGGGCAGCGGCCTCAGATGAATTTTCGGCCGCACTGTGGGGGAGCCTGGCCACGCCGCGCCGCCTGCACGGAGCAGGGCTGCGGGGCTGCCCGCACTGAGGGGCTGCGGGTGGAACGGGGCCTCATGGCTCCAGGATGGCTGTCTCCCGGCCTGGCCCCTCTGGGCCGCGCGGGCCCACCAGTTACCCATCCGAAAGCCAGAAGCAAGAGAGCTTTCCTGGGCTTTGTTCGTTCTTAAATGTGGATCACAGAGGCGTGTCAAGCTTCTAAAGTGGCTTTAAAAAGTTGCCAATATTCAAACTAGCCAGTTGATTGTTTCTACTGTGTCTAGAGGAAGCTGTAAGCACCTCTTTGCAAAAAATCACTTCTATGGCTGAAGCCCTCTTTACTGAGAACCCAAACTATGCTAAACCATGACAACAGCAGATACAGCTCCTCTTACTCAATTTAGTCACTTTTCATGAGGTTAGTATGTAAACGGAGAGTGAAAATGTACTTAAAATACTATAATAGTGAGAAGAGATTGGAAATGCTACTTTTGCTTACAAAAACAACATGATTTGGCCTCTGCTATTTAGCTGATCTATACCTACATATGAATGATAGCTTTTACTTTTTCTTATGAACACACAAATATTCTGTTGTGTACAAATACAGACATAACACTAGAATCCATTTAATGAGGTCAAAATTCTCCTATTTAATTAATCCTGTTGAAATGTAATCTGCAGGCATATGCTGGAATAAGTCTGAGGTCCTATGTGTAATATATTTTATAGTTCTCTACTTGCACATGTATGCATGTATGTGTGGGGGCTTCTCTGTTGGTTTTGTACCTTTTTAAGGCTGTATTATTTTCTCAAGAGAGAACCACTGTCTGAAATATTTGATCAGAAAACTCTTTTGTAGGTATTTTCACAATTTTTTTATCTCCTCACACATCTATAAATCAGGTAATTTCTGTTGGAGAGAGCAAAATTCTTTGCCTTTATTACATTTTTTTATTGCCTGATTTTGCACTACTGATAACACAAGGAGAGAGAAGGAGAAGATGTAAACCAGAAAATGTCAACAGCATCCTCTGAAAAGACAGTTGTCTCTGAGTTCACTGTACTCTCTAGGAGTCAGCAAGTCATGTCTAACCTTACAATTCCCCATTTCAGATCCATGCTTCCATACTTCATGGCAGAAATGCCTTCCCTCTTCCCCACTCCTCCAGTGCCATGATGTTTGGGGAAAAATGTTTACAAGCTGGGAGGCAGCTCAGTTGTATTCAGTCAGATGCCCAAAATGGAAGCTTTGAGGACCAGAATGGAAACTAAACTGCTGCATTCACTTGCCCCTTGGTCCACCCTGTGCTCATCTGTGTAATTTAGAACTACAGTATCAACACCACGAACTGCTAAATTTTCCATGGAGCAGTTTTTGCAAAGTAGATTTGAAGAAAGGTTTTGATATCCCAGTCATTTTTAAACTGCTGCTCTTCTTTCAATATCTATGCCTACTTGAGTGTCCACCAGCACCTAAAGATCAACATCCCAATCACTGCCATCAACTCATGCTGTTGTTTCACTGTAGCATAGCCAAAAGATCAATATGCATCAGAAGGATAAATTGAAGGCTGACCAAGCATTGTAACAGCAAATATGCCTTTCTGCAGCTCAGGTATGGGGAGCAGTCTAGCCATGGCACAGACCTGTACACTGGCCAACATGCACCTGGTTCTGAGAAACAGGGCTGGAGGCAAAGAGTCCTCAACTTGTAGAAGTCAAAAAAATTATAAATGCATGAGAGAACTGCTTTCTGGAGAGAGGTCTAGCCTTTGCCAATAGATTAAGACAAAGCAAATAGGTGAAAACCACCATCTAAAGAGATGACAACTTCTTTTTTGTCCAGCTAAAATGGAAGAATCCAGTTAGTGGCAATGACATAATATGACAGAAAGGCATGGAAAAACTTGGTGGAAACAGGCCATAAAAGGTCTTTCCCTTCTGTGATTTCTTTCTGTGAAGAGTGCTGGGAAGCTGTAGCGAGCATCTCTCACTGCTGTCACATCAGCTTCCTTCAAGTATGGGATTTTTTAGAAAGTCAGATAACATCAGTGAGAGAAAATTAATGCTGGGAGACTGAGAGCAGAAGTTTCTTGTTTGCTCTCAGCCATTTGGACCCCAAGACATATGCCTCCGAGCACTGATCTAGAGACAGGGAGAGCTGGGCTGTTCTCCAATCAGCTGCTCAGGGGGGTTAAGAGCTGGCTGTCAGCCACCCTGATGTTTCAATCTCTATTGGATGAGGATGAGAAAGCCAGAAAGTTGCTCAAGGAACTGGTGCACCACCAACCAGCAAGAAATACCAGGCTGCCTAGTGCCTGATGAAAGTTTAACCATTTCATCAGAACTATCTACAATCTGTCAAATCTGTATGTTTCTCTGTAAAGTTTTTATCAGCTCAAACATCCAGTGCTTCATTGAACTAGATTCTGAAACAGGACAGCTGCAAAGTCGTTTTTAAAGCTCTTAGACTTCAGCTTCTTGGAAAGAAATGGTTGCTCCACCATATGTTTAGCTCTTACCTGTCTCTTTATGTGCCCTCTCTCATTATTCATTTGTTCCTTGCCAGGTCGGTCACATAGCACTCCATTCCCTCAACCTCATTTTCTGCAATTTACAGTAAAATGGATGAATATGTAAGACAATGTTACTTTTGGTTCAAGAAAGAAGCTTTTCAAATAATCTATTAAAGCCAAAGCTGAAAAAGAAATCAGAGAATCTTCCCAGAACAAATCCAAATGTTCTGTTACTTAGGTAATATTTACAAGAGTGTAGAGATATTTAAGCTGTAAGGATCCTATTCTCCACAAAAAACCATAGGTGGTCTTGAGCCTTATTAACACGTCCAATATGAATAAAGGGCAAAGAAACACATTTGAGAAATGCCCTTTAGGGCAGCTTGCTATGTTTTAGCTGTCACCAAGAGCTGTTCAGCATCACACATAAAGCACTCATGAGGAAAAACAGAAACAGTTTCTACCTGTCAAGGAAACAAAGAACGGTGCGAAACCGAGAACTATGGAGCGCAAAGCAATGCCATTTCACTTCTTTGACAGTTAGAATGATAATCAAAAAAGCAAATGGACCAACACTAAGAATAGGAGTTCTAGCAGTATTTTATGCTCTCTAATGGCATGCAGCATGTGTCAGAAGAGAGAAGAAAAAGAATTGCAGGTAAGCATAGCAGAGAACTCATCAACTGGAGCTGAAATCCAAGAAATCAAAACCATATACAGTCTGAGGAGAGAAAGGGCTCTCCCTGCACATCCCCTCAGCAAAACAAAACAAAGCTGCACTGCCAGAGCTCTAGTTAGGAATCATAATGAAATTTGTCAGCTATGTTGGATAGATCATGGGACTGCCTGCTGAACCTGCAAAGCCCTGGTTTTCTTCACTAATAACCTGTGCCAGACTTCTGACAGGCACACAGATATTTTCTGCAGGTGGGGTACAAGAGCATGCAATTGAGCAGGTACCTGAATGACAACCCCAAGCTCAGCAGGTGTGCTTGAAAATTAAAGTTGCTTTACACAGCAATTGCATTTTTCATGTAATTAGGTACTTAACTGGGCATCCAAATACAGGCACATATAATAAAATATGATTTATTTAATAGCTTTCTTGTGTTCTGTCCTTCACCTGCTACAAATATAGTTGTCATGGAGTTATATTTCTTTTTGAGACTCATGTTCTATTCTTCCTATATTTTTTGTACATGTGTGTGTGGACATTTCCATTTCTAAAAGTAACCCACCCCTTTTTTATAAATTCTCACAGAGAGTATTAGAAGACTACAAAATAATATTCATATTCGTGGAAAGATTTACTTGTAGAACCAGGTCTGAGCCCCATTGGCTCTTCCCTCTAAGACTCAGTCAAAAACTGCTGAATCTATGTTTTTTCTCCTGGAACTCTGGTACGAATCACCAGGAGATTTAAATGACTTAATGGAGCTGCATCTTCACTACCTACCTTTTCTAGACCTGAAATAACAGTGGTCAAATACCTGTAATTTAGCAATTTATTCCCATTATTAATGTCTGGGGGTATGTGTTTTGTTCTTTTTTAAATTGTCACTTTATTTGGGCCAGTACTTGCTTTGCACTGACCTATAAGCACCTGAAGAATACTCACTGCTGGCTGCATTTGCAGTACTGAGTTTATTTTCTGTCCAGAGTTATGATCCTGATTTCTATTTTTCCCTAAGCAGGTAAATGCTTATCTGGATTGCTATTCATCTGATCAACTTCAGATGGCCTTCTTCACAACCACTGGAAAGAAATAAGCACTTTAGGGACCTAACCACCTCTTTTTAAAGCAGCTGTCTAAAACAAGAGGGATAAAGTGAAATGTAAAAGTACCTCTTTCTTGTCATCGTGTACAGAGTCTATTAAAGTTGTCTATCTTAGTTATTAAAGAGTGTTCCTCTAAGAAGAAGACACAGCTGACATCCCAGCTCAGGTGCCTTTACACCAATGCACAGATCATGGGCAACAAACTGGAGCAGCTGGAACCCACTGCGCTCCTACAAAGTTAGGACCTAATTGCCATCACTGCAACCCGGTTGGAGGAATCAAGCGTTTAGTCAATAGGGCCACCTGAGAAACGGTTCTCTGGGACAAGGGAGCGTAACCAAGCTGGCAAATCTTTAAGCAAGTTTTCCATAGAGCACAAGAGCTCTCAATCCCCTGGTGTAAGAGAAAAGGAGACTGTCTTGGCTGAGTTGAGACCTACTGGTAAAATAAAGAGGCAAGAAGGAAATGCAAAGGTAGTGAAAGCAAGGACAGGTATCCTGGGAAGAGTATAGTGATGCTACTCAGTTGTGTAAGGATCGGTCAGGAAGGCCAAGGTGCAGCTGGAGCTGGTCTTGGCCAAGGACGAAAAGAATAATAGGAAGAGCAGGAATGTCAGCCAGAAAATGAAGGTTAAAGAAAGCAAACTGCCACATAAAGAAAGCAAATGAGTGGTGAACTGGTAACAACAAATGAGGGGAAGGTTGAGCTATTCAACAACTCTTTTGTCTCATTCTTAACTGGCAAGTCTCTCCGTTTGAGGATCATATGAGTATGGTACTGGGAGACAGCATTACTTCTCCTTCCGAGTATTCTGTCAGGGGCTAAGCCATTATATAGATTTAACAGGGGTTCAAAGTGTTAACTGCTTCAGATTCTGGGAAGGAGAACTGTTGTTGCAAATATACTGAGTAGCAAATCCTCTTCTTGTTCACAGTAGTATAACTGCATTGGTGTAAATAGAAGGCATCTTTGAGAAAAAAAAATTCTATGTATTAAGCTAGAAAATGTCATTTAGTATAAATTAATATTTTTTCCCCATTACATTTAGAATATCTTTGTTCTGGAATATCATTCACAACTCAACCTCCAAACTACTCATTATTCCGTAATGCATTCCAGCCCCAGGTAAAAATGTATATACCACATTAGGTATATGTCTTCTGTTATATTAAGAGAGCCTTCTTTAAATTGAAGTCCTTGAACTAATGTGAGTGTTTGAATGCCTGATTTGCTTTAAAGATTTATTTCCACTCAGCAAAAAAGCTCCTTAATTAAGTTCTAACCAAATTCACCATAGAAGGGTTAACTGAGGAAAACAGGAATGTTAATTTCAGTAATTATTCTCTTGCCTGTAACCCTAACATTGGAACCAAACACATTATTTGTAAAATGATTTCACACTGCAAACCATCAAATGAGAATGATAGTCACTAGAGAACATATTTTAACTTCATGTCTAAAGCTTACAGTATTAGCTTGCTAAGTGGAAGTGAGGAAACAACAATGAAGGAATTTGCCTTTACTATGGTAAATAAAATCCTAAAAATAAATTGGAAAAGCTATTGTATACAGGAATTAACAATGAGTTATTAATCCAAAAGCTAGCTGATAAATTTTCATTTATTTTACCCATAAATAGCCTCAGATCACTTTGAAGTGTGTGCAAGTAATTATTTGTTAGAATATTTTATATTATAGTCAGCTGTAACAGTTTCAATATAGGTAGTGGAAGTGAATGAGAAGACAAAAAGAAAATACCCTGGTCTAATTGGATTAGGGAATGAGATGATAGCAGGAGGGAGGAAGACTCAGTCCTCAGACGTGCCCTAGAGAATCCATCTATCAGTTAATGAGATGCTGATCATGGATCTAACCTGAAGTATAAATTACAGATGGCCCTTTGGAGGGCTTGTTTTTTCCTGTTTAACCAGACCTGCAAATATTCCTGCCAATTAAACTGATTTAATCTATTGCTGGATGAAAGTATCCATTTGTGGATGCTTTCCATTTTAAAAGATCCAATTGTACTTCTCATAAGAATCCCCCAAATAAAGTCAAAACAGATGCATTTGGTGGAGACAGTTTCCATAGGAAAGAGGACAAAACATGCCAGCAACTTTGTGCCAGCAACTCATTCCTGTGGAAGACTGAGCTATTGACCACTCGTTTCTATCAGTTCCAACAAACGTATTGCCATAGGCTCCACCAAGCTGGCTGCATACTGTGTACTTCGATTAGATGTATTTAGTGTCACTTTGGAATACAGAGCAACTTACCCAGAAAAATAACACATTTGAATGATAAAAAACTTGGGGCAGGGTCCATATATTCCCTTCAAGTTCCTATATTACCTTACTTGTCAGGGTGTTGGGCTTTCTTAGATCAAAACCATCATCTCATATATTGTATTTCTTTTTCCTTCTCATTTAAGCAGCTAAAAGAAAAGAAACAGATGTTACAGATCTTGTGCAGACTAGCTCTTTTCAAAACTTTCAGTACTTCTTGTAATCTTGTTTTAAAAGTATTTAAGATTTTCCACGTTTTTAAAGCCTGTCTCACCACTTTGTTTTTATTTGTTCTAACTGTAGCAGGCAGAATACAAAATCACCTACATTTTAGTGAAAAGAGAGAGAGTCTAAATTATCCTAGAATTCTACAGGTGAGTCCAAAACCTGGCCTCAAACTTTCTTCAATGCAGTCAGCATACTTTCAGAGTAACAAAAATGACAGTGGAAATGTCCATACATGGATTTTAAATAGCACTTTTCATAGACAGATCTCCGATTTCTTATGAAACTTCAGCTTTACCCTGATATCATTTTACAAATAAATAAATGAAGGCATAGAGAGATGGAGTGAATTCTGGAAAGAGCAGGGAGGAGGCTGAATCAACATTTACAGGTATATGCTTAATTATCACCTCTAAATCTTTGTACACCCACTGAAAAAAGATGTCAGACACCTGAATTAAACCTAATTTTGATTTAGCTGTATAGTAGGTTGATTGTTGATAACTATGGTAATGCTGAGGGAACAACAATAGAGCATAAAGGATTAACCTCTTCCAAATTATTGTACTATGTTTATAGTTTACATAGAGGAAAGTGGACTCAGCCACTGAACAGTAAATCTGAAGTGCTCTACAAGAGAACAAGTCCAAAAAGAGACATTTTAATACGTACTTGAGATAAATGTAACCTTGCTTATAGTTACCAGTCACTGAACCTTAGGTGAAAAGTTACTAACTGGGCAAATCTATGTCAAGGACATAAAAGGGAGTTATAAGCAGAAGCCTCATCAAATATATGAAGGATCATAAAATATTGCTTTTTTTAATAGGATGTAATAGCTATCCATACAAAATATTTTAGGTTGTGGCTTTCTTTCTTTCCCTTTGTATTTTTTTCCCGTGGTGGCACTTTTTTTTTTTTTAAATCAGTCAAAACCAAAATATTCTTTTTCTTGTATTAGCTCAAAGTAGACTGAGCTCTTCTGGAGTAGAATGGTTAAAGGTAACCAGGAATCTAGCAGCAATTCTATTACAAAATGCCTGCTCAGAGTAAAAGAGCTTTAATAAATGACATTTCCTTGCAGTTCTGCTCAATCAGAAAAGACCACAAAGGAATTTTGTAATCATCCAATCAAAACTTTCCATTAACACAAGACAGGGGACATCCAGATAAATTGATGAATTCAAGTTACTTTGACAAGAGCTATTTAATATAATCCATATTAAATTAAATTAATTACATTGTAATTCTTCAACACTTTATGGAAACCTGTATCAGCCACGCTGGTATTTTCCCTGGCAGTAATGTCAGAATGACAGATTTTCTTATTTATCCTTCTTAAATCCTACTATGGCATCATCTAACTTGATGCTTTTTCCTCTAGTGCTCTGAGACCCATTAAAAATCAACATTAATTATTAGGAGAGTTCATGGCCTGAACCAGCTGAGACTGGTTTATCCCTATATTTAGAAAGAGATTTAATATTTATGTCTAGAATATGTCCTTCTTAAGTACTGGTACAGTGGTACTTCACAATCATCCTAAACATCGTGGATGTGACTAAGTCATCTGTCTTTGTTCCAAGTATAGAACAGAAATCTGTATTGAATAGTCCTTTTTATATCACTACTAACAAGTAAATATTTTCAATTTGGACCAGAAGATACTTTATGTTCTCAATATATTTTCAGAAACTTTCTTGCCCTCACGTCTGATGGCTACAGATTTTTCTTTTGCCCTTTTTACTTCCTCCATCACTTCTTTTCCAGTTTGTACACTTGTGATTTATAGTATTTACCATCCATTTTTCCTCTCTCTCTGTTGTTATAAATTTAAGACAGAGAGAATTGACTTTCCTTCTAAATGAGATTAGCTGTTTATAACCTATTTGGTCTTTTTCAGTTCTGGGATTTGGGTTCTTAAGCCATCTGCCAAGTGCTCATTGAAATTTCTTTGTTCTCTCTCATGTCTTTCCATTTGTTTTCCTCCTCCCAGCCCACTTGACAAGCTCATTCACCTTTATGAAGCTAGGTTCCTAACAGAAGTGTATGTTGCAGTTAGTTATTTATACAGATATATGCAAATATTTTATTTGCATTTGCTAAATACAGTTGCTTCTCTTTTTTTATTTCCTGTATGTCTGTGTTGATCATCATAATGCTAATAACATATAGATTAAAGATCAGCTTTAATGCATATGTTATTACTTTTAGAGACCCATAATATAGATGAAATTTATTTGTGCTATTCTTGTCATAAGGGAGGCCCACAGAGGCAGCACATTCAGGTGGAAGATCTGTTAATTTTAATTTCTTCATGCATGGGATTGGAGTAGCAGTTTATGTTCCAGTCTCTGGTTTATTTACAGAAAAATATGAACAGATGTTCTTTGTTTTTTTTCTTTTCTTTTTTTTTTTTTTTTGATAATTGACTCTTGCAAACGCCTGGTTTAGCCTTTGATTATCAGAGACAATCTTCTGAGAACACAGCTCAGCACATTGCACTGATTTTTAAAAAGGTTATTTTCATTATATTTTTTAGTTTATTTAATTATTTTCCAAATTTGCTTCACCTTATTATTATGTGTTTTCTCCTTTGATGTTAGTGACCTTTCTGCCCTCTACTTGGCTTATCCAGCTCTCCTCCCAGTTAAGCAGAATTTCCTTCTGAAATACCAAATGCAATAAGGTGCTTCCTAAGCAAATTCAGTGTGTCATGCAAAAAGATGACCAAACTGTGAAGACTGAAAAGTGTCCTAATTTTCCAGTTTATAAAGGCAAAGATATTTTGATCCTATCTAGCTCCCTTTTTACTGCCATATGCTTTAAATACTATTTATTTGCAACTTGTGATTTGTATTTGGTCCCCTTTAACTTACTGGTACGCAACATGTCACTGAGCTGAAACTTGACACACTTCAACTGAGATGTCATAATTTAAAATTTTTAATAGTATTCTAGAAACTGCTCCCTGAAAAGAGAGTAGAAATGGACATGATGTATGTTTATAACAACAATCCTGTACTACTTTTCTCACCCACTTATAAGTTCTGGAGTTACGGGAGGTGACATTTAATGTTATCCTCTTAGCCATGCTCCCAATGATGTCTGTTTGTATTCACTCTTATATCAAATGATGCTATAAACACACATCTAGTTTTTCATGTAGACATGAGCATGTTTAATATTCTAAAGATGATCTATCACTCACTGTTTCTGAAATGCTTTGTCACTTCTCAAATTCTTTCCTGTCACTTGACACAAAGAACCTTTTAAGCAAGCTTTACAACTCCCTCCCAGGCAATTGTAATTCCTGTAAAATTTGAAGTTGCTCTTTTATTTATACCACAGTTTTTTATTCCTGTAATTCATACTTTTCTACACCCCTGCATTTTAATTATTTCTTGCAAAAAAAGAGAAATACCATGAGTATATGTACTGAAAGGGAAAAAGAAGCCTCTTAAAATTCGCATCAACACAGATATAATATGGTGATGGTGGTTTCTCATTCTTTAGACTAGGTGAGTTAAAACAGTACTGGAAACTATTCTGGAGACAAGGAGAAGTAGGGCAGCTGGATTAAATGTTATAATTTTAATTTCTGAAAAAAAAAAATGGATTGTTTTTCCACGTATCATAGGTTTAGGTTTTAGAGAAACCTTTTGCAACAGTAAAAAGAATTATGTAAGAAAAAAATTTGTTCATTTCTCCAAAATAATAACATTTCTGTAACAATTGCTGTATATTTCTGATGCACTCCATGTCTCGATATGTTAGGCTATGACTTGTTGTTTGGCATGTGTACTGTTCCAATTCATTATTATTTTCAAACTGAAAGCCAGAATCTTAATTCTTTTTCCCATTTTTTTTTTAACCAAGCAAATTGACATTATGGTGCACTAAGTTTCAAACTGGGAAGGAAATCAAAATCTGACACAAGCTATTAAGATCCATGATTCTGTCAATGAATTGAATACTCAGACTCAAATTATATAAAAGTAACACAAAACTCAGAAAAGATGGTCATTATGGGCTGATGAGAAGAATTAATGTTGCTTTGAAGTAAAGATGAGATTAATCTGAATAGTCTGGATTCCTTTTGAAAGGTGAAAATTACATTGTAACTTTTAGGTAATATTTTTGTATGCAAATATTGGTACCAATCACAGAATCACAGAATATTCTGAGCTGGATGCTTGGGTCCAAATCCTGACCCTGCACGGGACACCCCAAGTCTCACACCATGTGCCTGAGAGCATTGTCCAAATACTTCTTGAACTCTCAGGCTTGGTGCTGTGACCACTTGCCTGGGGAAATTGTTACTTACAAACTGCATTGGTTTACCCCTAAACATGATATCACTTTACCCTATAGTTTCTTAGTTAATTATGGTTTGATATTCACACAATCCAGGCTAAGACTGGAGATCCAGGGCCGGTTCAGAACACAAGCCATACATTGTTTTTCTTCTGCCAGGTATGATTTAATACCCTGTTGAATACCACAGATCCTAAATGGAAAGTGTAAGCACACATCAATGGATTGTGACTTTTCAACGTAAGAATTTAGGTGTCTGTTGTGAAGGAAGCAGGACTTGGAATCCATCAATATGCTAAGGGCTGAAAACAAGCCAAGAAATGCTAACTATAAGCATAAAGTATGTCACAGGGTTCCACGGGGTGACTGTCAATTCCTCTATACTTACACACTAGTTAAAAGACTAGAATTTCTCCTGTGCCGAAAACTTTGATATCTGGGATTTCTTTATTTTTTAGTCTTAGTGGGAGAATAAAATTTGGAAAATTTATTTAAAAAGTAAAAGTATCAAGTGGCTTGATGTTAACACATCTAAGTAGCAATGCAACATAATGCCTTAAAGTTGCAATTTTTGTAATTCCTGTATCTCAAGAATGCAAAAAAACAAAAAAAGTTGGGGTTATGTTATAATTAATACTATGAAAGTATTATTACATGCCTTACAAGAAATTTTGAAATGTATTTTTCTAAAGTAACACTGCTGAAGCAAAGTGTGTCAATCTTTATGAACCATTTCAAATTGATTGAAACTAAATGATGTCAAATTTCTGTAGTAAATATAGTTTTGATCTTCTCACATTCCTGAGTAATCATTCCACTCTAAAAACATTTCCTGAAAAATTAGTATTTAGGGTTTTTCATTTTGGTTTGGTTTTGGTTTGGTTTTTTTTTCAAGAAATATGTGGTTTTTTACTGTCCCATCACCTGCATTGGTATGTTTGTTTGGTATTCACATGCATGTCACCTACATTTCTCTATTCCCTTGAAATCTAATCTGAGAAGATTAAAGAGCCCTTGTATTTTTAATGGCTTCTGATGAAGTCTAATTATTATAAAATTGTAAAAAATGTGAAATGATAATCCATCTGGGTTACCTCCTTTCTTTTTCCCTTAGAGACCTATTAAAAGATGTTAATTAATGCATTTAACTAAGCAAGGATAATAAATGACTCATCTCACCATTTTTATTGCTGTCTTCGTGATGCACAGATATGTTTCTGTTTTGCTTTTAAATATTTGTTTCCGCTAGGAATGCCCCTTAAAGATGTACAAGACACATTGTAAGGTTCCTTGAATACAAACATAGCTGATTAGCATGACTTAAAGCTCCACAGGAATCAATTGTGCAGATACATTCTTGCATATTAATTACTGCTTGGAAGGTGCAGACATTTAAAAATGAACAGAACTATAATAGATGCAGATTCTAGACAGATGTTTATAGTGCGAGATATACTTTGTGGATGTCAATGGGATTAAAAGAATTATCCTTTTTTCAGGTGAGGGAAAGTTATGAGCAAGTTCAAAACTTATGCAGAAACCAAGAGAAATGTAATTTTTTCTATGAACATTTAATATTTTGCTAGCACAGCTAATTGCTATATTCCCAAAAAACTGATTATGGCACAGGACTGCCTCAGGAAGATAAGTACAGATGTGTCATATCCTGTGGAAAAGGTTCCTTAATCTGTCTGAATAATACCTTATTCTAAAAGTCATTCCACAAATATGAGTTCAAGTACTTGTGAAGACACAGTCATTAAAGCCAATCATATCACTTTGCCTCCCTCACCTCACTGTTTGTAGATACTGTAGAGCCTGATCTTAAAATGACAAATCTACTGATTTAACACAAAACCCCCAACCAACCATGCAAAGTAAGTGGCCTATACTCAATATTATGTAATGTTTGCCAGTCTCCTGAAGCTGGCACAGGAAATAGAATGTATGTCTGCATTCAGTCTTGCCCAGTTCTTGCTAGTTCATCATGAAGAGACAGTTTTGCACGACTGGTAACATTTTGCAGAGGAGCAGGTAGAAAATATGCTGTTTATTCTGCTTCTTATGCCCTAATATCTGGTATTTAAAAAATGAAAAAGGGCTCTGAATACAGAGATGTTAAAAAGGACAACAGCACCCAATATAATTTATCTTATTTATTGAAAAAGACAGGCACAACTCCAGCCTGGCTGCCCTAAAGGTTAATAGGGAATAATAATCTAAACATAAATATTTAGGTTCTACATGCCTATCTCATTAAATTAAGTAATATTGTATGTTCTGCATGTATTAGCATTTCAGAACTCAGAAGCAAAGAGGAATATGTTGATTTTGATAAGGCTTTTATGCACTAGGAAAAAGAAGTATGACTGTCTCAAACCCATTTTTTTAATTGGAAAGAAATGTTTCAGAAAACCTTTTGTTTCAATTTTTTTTGTTTCAGTTATCATTGCCATGTTAAACAGTTGTAACAGAATGTTTCAATTAATTTAGTTTGGGATCTTCTTCTTTGTCTATATTTGAAGCAAAGTTTGAAGCAATGGGAAATTATTTGAACCAGAGATGTTGAGTTTCCACCCGATTAACTGCACCTTTTGTCTAAATAGAATTGAAGAAGAATGTATTTCTTCATTCTCTGAGTGAAGAATTATTGTACAAAATTAAAACCTAAATTGATATTTTAAGGTGGAATTTCATTTTTTTTTGTGGTTTGGCATAATCTTTTTGGTTTTGTTTTGGTTTTGTTTTTGTAATCCTTACAATTCCTTGCTTATTTTAATAAACCATCCATTACACTGCATCAACCATTCCTCCTGCTAGGAAAATAACTTTTAAAACTTTGGTAATTAAAAAGTGTACCATCTGAGAAGAACAGAAAGAACAATGACACAGGCATTAATGAAAAGCACTTCCTCTAACTGACATTCTGGTTATTGCTATGTCTTAAATGCCAAAATCTGATAGTACAGTTTTGTAATTCCTTATATAATGAAATGCTTAAGAAATATTCTACAGTCATTGGACCATCATTAACAACTATGAAATTGGATGTCCCATGGGTTTTTTCCCAATTTAAAGAGGGTTAAATTGCTAATTTACATGTTAATTAGCATTCATTCTAAAGAACACCAAATGTAATTCCATAGCATCTAGCATTTAACAATTTAGCTTATCAAGACGTTAAATTCAAAAGAAGCTCTGCATTATTTGCAAGACTTTTTTTTTTTTTTAAAAGGGCTAATGATGAAAGGAATCTCATTATTCTAAGTAACATGCAATTTAAAAAAGGATGAATGCTGCCAATTTATTTACTTTATCACTGAGTAATAAGAAAGCAGCAAAGCACTGGCAGGGCAGCAGGCTTAACAGCTCTTTATAAAGTTCACTGATCTGCACAGACTGGTAAGTTTAAAATAAAGAATTGTTTCTGGTGACATTTCTTTGGAATGTGTTGCCTCTAGTCGCTCCTAATCACTGGAGTGTGCTCAGTGGTATTTGGTAATGCTGCTTCTGCTGCTGCAGAGCTACTGTGGTACATGCACTTGTTCTGGTGTGCAGCTGAAGCATCTCTGTGTAGCAGACCTATAAATACAAGCCTCCTCTCATAACATTTAAGAAAATATTGCATGATATTATAAAGCAAGCATTCACTTTAAAAAAAATTCAAACTGGCAAAATAAATGTTCTTAGTACAGTGAAGCCACAGAATTATCATGTTGTTTATGTCCTGCTATGGGCATATGTTGTACACTATTCCTTTGTTTAAATGCTGATGTCATCCTATTTTGCTTTATGTTACCCTTACTTACATTAGTTTCTGTGATGTGACACAACCTGATTGTCCATTCCCCTGAACTGCCACTTCAGCATTTCAAAACTGCTGGATTGCAGGTGCTCTGAAGCACAGCAGCTGTGATGCAAACATGTTTTTTGAAAGGCAGGATTTCTTTATGTCTAAATAACAGAAAGAAACATTCAGGACAAGAAAATTTTGGTCTTATATTATCTAGCAGTAATAAAAGATGAAAATGTATGTGAAAACAGCATTATACATTCAATTATTTGCTTTTTTCCAGATTCCAGCCATTTTTTTTATGTTGTGTAAATCCTTTGTATTATTTTCAATACAAAACTGTTTGCCAGTACAATATCTATGGCCCTCTCTTTAACAGAATTAGACTTGTGAAATGTGGCCTATTCACTCAATTCCTCAGCTCTAAATGCAATAACTTAGACATGGGTGGCTGTAAGTGGCTGACATTAAGTTTCCTACTGTGCTTTATTCTGGTATTTCTCCACATTTATGGATAAGTTCTCCTGGTCCTTTGTCTTGTAACTCCTTCTTCTCCCTTGTCTTCTAATTTCTGAGTGACACTTGCATACCTTTCTGTTCTTGCAGTTTCTGTCCACACCTATTTCCATAATTGCTTCCCAAACCCACTTGTTCTTCTGTTTCCCCCTCATTTCACATCATCCGTTCTTTTGCACGCAGCAGCTTCATCCCTTGCACAAAACTGTTTAAATTCTAAAGTACAATCCATCTTCAGTACTGAGTCAGGGATTTTTCCTCAGTGAAAATAACATGCAACCTCAGATTAAAGATCATTAGAGGGCAGATACATAAAAGTATCAGATTGGGGTGTCCCACCAGTATTGATTCTGAAGCCTTCTCACTTCTTTATTCTTGACTTTGCAAATATTATGTATTTTTACTGTCATTTACTAAGGCTTGTGATCCATAAAGAAAATTTCAGCCCGATACATAAGAGCAATAGAAAGTTTGTTCTTAAAATACAAAGTGTTTGTATATAATTATTCAATTATAAGCATCATAATCAGTTCTGTATCTAACAATCCAGTACCACGGGGTAATATAGTTTGTAATCAAAACTAATTTAGAAACCAAAATGATGAATGAAAGAAGTTCATTCACATGAACAAATCCTGAAAGAGTGAGAAAAACTTTTAATTATGGAAAAGTCAGTGTGCAAAAAGCGTAACTATTCAGCAAGAAATTATCAAAAACTTGCTCTTCAGGAACAGCTACAGTCAGAGTGGAACTAATTTTTGGAAGTATGAACAAGAACGTGCACTAAAATTCAATGTATGATGAACAGCTAAGAAAGTGTTAAGATATAACAGAAATAAGAGAATGTAATAAATGCCATAGGCATAAGCAGCAACAAGAAAATCACTGGTTTCACAATGAGCAAGAGAACAGTGTGTCTTTAAGGCAAAAATACACCGAAATGATAGGGTAGACTATAGAAATGAATTCTTTGCTTTTAGCTTTGGTGTTCGTATAAAAAGAAACTAGAGTAGATTAGAAATGTAAAGAGTATATTGTTTCCAAGGGAAGAGAAAGATGTGCTTAAAAGAATAGAGCAGGGAAAATTGAATTGTTATATGTATTGTAGAATAATGAATAAATAAAATAACAGTTGAGAATTCCTCAGCATCAATACCCCCAAATACAAAAGAAAAAAAATGTTGCAAAGAAGCAGAAGTGTCTCACAAATTTAATATGGGAAGAGGTGATAATTCTAAATAATTGTATGCTGGAGATAGTTAAATATAAACTGGTAATAAATTTGTCTAAAGTTAGAAATAAGCAGGCATTTCACTGAAATTAAAGAATACTTTGTGGAAAAAAATCTGTGAAACTGTTGACTATATTGAATCATATCAATATTCTGATGTATGTGTCAAAAGCATCCAATCTGACTAAAGATATTTATGGTAAATATTCTGGAGATGGAAATATAAAGAAAATAAACATATGAGTATCCTTCATTTTATGCATTCAAATATTTTAATTTATTTTTGGGAAGCTGCTTATAGGCATACCTCTTAGAAAGTTCAAAATTGTTTTCAGGACTGGGCCTAGTTTTAAACCCTCTAAATTGCACACATATAACAATTCATGCATTTGATAGTTGCTTCTGAGCATAGTAATCCATTGGTAGTTAAAGAGGGCAGTAACTACCACATATACAAAATTCCTGTATCATTTCAAGCCACTTATAAACCAGCTGTTTGAGGGAATCTAATATCATGTTACTGCTTCTCTTGCTTGACTCCTTTTCTTTAATCTTACTAAGGATGTGAGAAATGTCAAAGTTTTCTTACAAGTATGCATTTATTTCTTGACAACCATCAAACCAAGGTGATTTTTGTAAGTTACAGGAGTAGAATGCTGGTGACTGCAGACAGCACCTCTTGCTAACTGAGAGCAAGAAATTATGAGATCTTTTACCTTTCAGGTTGTTTCCTGAGGAGGCCACAGGGTACAGACCCCATGTGCAAAACTTGGCCCTAAAAAGCAGGGCCAGTGTCCTACTTTGAAAGGACCAGCCTTTTAAAGGCCAATATCTGATGCACAGGTACAGGAGCAGGGGCCACAGGGAAGGACCTCAGCCCTGTCCACATGGGAGCGCCAGAGGAATAGGGGGTCCACCTAATTTTCAAAGGGAAAAAGCAGAGACTACACAAGCACACACAGTAGCGAGCCTTCATGCTGGTGTAGTCCTGTCTGTGATTAGTGTGTTCTTACAGCTAAATACACGTTACTTTGTCCATAAGAAGATTTCTTAGTATGTTTGCCTAATTTCCCAGATCCTAAGGTGAAATTCCTCAGATATTGCCAAACTAGTTCTCTTTCCTCCAAATGAAAATTGTTTGAATAATAGAGATTTACTTTAGAGCCAAAAGACGTGACTTACTTTTCCCTCCAATAAACATGGAGATGCTGGAAAAAACACCCTCAAGATGAACTAACAAGATCTCAGCATTTACACTTATTCCTGGAGCTTTCTCTGAGTTAACTTATCAGTGCATTTTCTGGGTGGTAGCAGCAATGCTAGCTAAAATGTAAGCATATTTTCTAGCTTTGATGTTTAACAGGAGCTAAATCTCTGCCTGAATTAGAGCTTAAATCCACAAGCACCATAAAGGCTTAACAGTAAGTGGCAACAGCTGTACACACTAAATCAGACTCTCAAGCCAAAAATATAACCAAATGCTAGTATGCATGGATATAAATACTGAAATACAGGTACGTGCATGTAAAATAGAGTAGAATGAAAGTTCTGTTTGCTTACTTAGTACTGCCTGCTTCAAAGACACTAAAATTTATGTTCTGGGGTGCTTTTTATAGGTTTTTGTTTGTTTGTGGTTTTTGTTGTCTTATGAGAGAATGTGATGCATTTAACTGTATCATTAAATTCTGACAACAAAACTAGAGACTTGCTTTGTCATCAGAAACCCCAAGATGGCAATACAGTCTTGTTTTTCTTTGCTGCTTATTTCTATTATTATTATTATCATCACAGTTATTATATTGCAGTACATGGAACAGATTTGTGATTTTCTCATTTGCTGACATCTGAAAACCTTGCTGATTGCTAAGGATTATGTATACAAAATACTGAAAGCTCCAACTACTTTGATGTTAACTGAATGGATGAACACTGTGCATGACCTGGAGTTATTAAAATATTCCATTTAATAATGTCAATTAAATAGACATCTCTGTTCAAGTTTGGCTTCATTTTAAAGATGCACACAACATGGGTTAAAAGAACTACTCTTATATGTTATTTTCAGCTTAGCCTACTTCCACATATATTACATTTTCAGATAGCAGCCTGTCTTGGTTATCTGTATCCTAATCATTTCTGAATTTATTCACACCAGGACCTTTGTGCTTTTCAGTGTTCAGGTAGCTTCAGCAGAGCCAAGGTACCCCGTTCTGATTCAGTTAACTTCTGCTGCAGAGAATACCGCGAGCAAGCGAGAGCAAGCATCATTCACCTTGATGCTTGAGGAGAGAAACTGCAGATTTATCAAATGGGCTACTCCCTGTGACTGCTGCCCCAGACTTTATAAAGTCATAGAAAAAAACACAAAGAAAAAAGCTGTGATTTCAAGTGGGTTAGCTGATATGTGGTGGGCCAATGAGACATGTATGCACAGGGCTGTATGGTGACGAAAGTTTCTCCAGGAAGTTCACTCACACTCCTGCCCCAGCCTTGTTGAGTATCAGGCTTAACAACAGATAGCTCAGGTAAATCTGGGTGGGAGTGCAAACTTGTAATCAGATACATTTTCTGTGTTCAATTTATCCAGCCCTGCACTAAAATAAATTAATTTCCAATAGCAGGTAATATCAGTGAAAAATTCTTGTAGTGTGTCAGGAAATATGTTGAAAGTAATGCTGACAAGACAACCAAAGGAATAAAAATTGCTTAATAGTCAGACAATGTTACTCAAAAATAGATAAATAATATTGGAGCTCTCCAGGGTCATTACAATGTTAGGATATAATGAAGATGTAGGCATTGATCTTTGATGGTCTGTCAACATTTTATGCATATATATGTACACATACATCATATTTTATAAGTATGAAGGCATGTAGCAAGCAGAGAGAGAGAGAGAGAGAGAAAGTCTGTCTGAGTATACTGCTTTAGAGTAATCTAACACAGAAAGACAGCAGAAAGACCAGTTATGCAAACAAGGCCAGACTGTCATCATAACATTTTGCAGCCACTGAGGACAGGGAGGGCAGTGGCTGGTATGCCAACTTCTAGGTCCAGGACTCAGCACTTCCTGCCATAACAACTGGTTGAAATCATCTATAAGAAAATGGATCACAAAATTAATTTTATGAAACCACAATATTTGGAGATTAAAGCCATAATTCTCTGAATAAAATCTGCTTCCTCTGGAAGACAAACAAAAGACTTATGATTAAGTACTCAGTGCAATATCCTTGTTTCTGCCTTTCTATCTTCTCTAAACATCATTGCCACTATAATACAAATTGTGAAGTAGTAGCATTTAAGTGGGAAATCACATGGGAGGACTACACTGTATTGTTACTGAGATGCAAAGAGTGTCTTATTTTAATTTACTCTCCATTAGAAGAATGATATTTAGAACATATCCATGCTGATTACTAAAGCTACCCTCAAATTACTGCTGGGAAACAGAAAACCTATCTTCAGAGGAAGAAGCTCTTGTGGTGGCTAATGTCCCTCCCAGAATAAACATTTTGGAACTGAGCTAACTAAACCCAGAGAAAACCATAAATTATTTATATATATATATATATTATATATATATATATATATATTTTTTTTTTTTTTTTTTAAGATTACTCTGAAAACAGCATGAAGAATAGAGGCTTTTCTGTGACTCACTATAAAAGTCAGAGAAAAGGGTACATCCACACTGTTCCTAGAAGCAAACTAATGCTGTTCCCAGACTTGGCTGACCAGGTAAGAAGTGAGATGGGAGAAGAGACTGAATTACCCTGTCACATCAGGAGGGTAGCTAGCTAATCCTGCACTAACTGAGCTTCTGAACTACATCTGAAAGGGCAGGATGAGGTGAGCTTGCACTGCCAGTTGATATTCTGTATGTGTCGTGCATTTCTGTGCAGACTCTTAGTTTCCAGCACAATGTCTGGCAGCTTTTAAAGGAGGAAATTTATCTGAAAATTAAGAAGGGTTTTATTCCTTAAACAAGCCCTTTTATAACAGACCTGCCAAAGCCTACCCTGCCCAGCAACCCAATCATAGCTGGTGCATGAAGTAGGCTGTTTGATTTAGCATAAACTGCTTTTTGTAGGGGAAGTGTGTGAAGAGAAAAGAGCAGAAATGGCTCAATTTGAGTTCAGATGCATTTCTGATGACTTAAAAAAACAGCTGAAGGGTGAAAAATTCCTTTGTGCAGCAAATGGGGATTTATAGGGATTAGAGTCACATGTTTAGTATCTGGAAAAGCATTTGTTTCGTATTATTATGAATTTTTTATGGATTAATTAATGGAATGGTGATGAGAGAAATTGCTTTTGATTTAATACATAAATACATAACTCTGTTTTGGGAGCAATGGGACAAAAGAGTCCCATTATTACTCATGGGTAACTGACTGGGGTGCTTGAATTCAGCAGGATGGTTCAGCATGATGAGTGGGCAGACCTTAGGCAGCTTTTTAATGAAGTGCTGTGATAGATGCACACAAAAAAATTCCAGGGTGATTTACATCCTCTGTGATATTGCAGAAGACAATAAGATTGCTTTCAGGGAGAGTGAGGACTTTTGCCTTTAGCATTGCTCATTTTTTTCAACATTATTATTTCTAATCCTCTATCAGAAATACCTGCAACTTCTAATGATTTCACATCTCCTGACCCCCATGAACCCACAAGTGTGATCACACAGAGGACACAAATTCCCTGACAACTTGGATGCACGCAATACATGAGAGCTTAAATGCGAGCACTAGCAGAAATACAGGAGAAAAAATACGTCTGTAGAATCTAGTTACACGTGCTTAGCATGTCAGGTCAGCAGGTATGATCTGTCACTTCAGAGGTTCAGAAATGTTCATTCCTGAACTTCACAAACCATTTACTTTAAATTCTAAAGTGTTTCTATGAATTAATTGCATTTTCCTTCCATATTGCCAACTGAAATATGGATTTTGCTAAAATTGGAGGAAAATTAGGATGCAGGAAATAAGGTTAATAGGCACATATGGATAGGGTATACCTACCACGCACACATGTGATAAAACTGATGCAAAAACAGTGATAAAAATTAGTATTTATTATCTTTTTCCAGGAATCCAACATCTCATTAGGGATTATTTTATATCATGTTCTGCATGCAAGGCAAAATGTATTTCACCCTGAGAAACATTATGAAACATAGATTTTAACTCCAGAAACAGATGCTTTAAAAAAAAAATAGACAAACTCTTTTCTGCCCTTGAAACAGCACAACCAGCTTCAAACAGCATGGTCATATGCCTTCTGCATCCAGAAGAGGGACCTGGTTATTTGAGGAAGTGGTCTTTCCCCCATCCATGGTTTTTAAGTAATTCCACATTTAAATATACCAAATTTAGTGTGGACATTGGTATTAAGCATGTATCTAAAACTACAGATGGAGGTCTTTCAGTCAGAGTAGCTTAAAAGAAATTGTGATGAAGATGAATATTTTCCATTTTACTTTAATGGAAAGGAGCAAGTTAAAGTTGAAAACATCAAGTGATGAATTGTCTTCTACTTGAGTGAATTTAGAAACCTCCCACAATCAATGAGGAAAGAAGAGAGACCACTGTAACATGCAAGACATTTGTCAAGTTTACCTGCTTGTGAGCGTGGTCATAAGAATTGATGTGGTTGTCAAATTCCTGGTGTTTGTGGTACTGCTTGTCACACAGTTCGCAGTAGAAGTTCGCCTTCACATCCTCCAGGGCCTTGGCTGCAGCTTTCTCCTTCTCAGCATAGTCCTGCAGAGGCAGAAGCAAAGGGAGACACTTCACCTGAGCTCGTGAACTCCTGCTTCAGCAGCTCTTTTCATCATCCACTGGACAAGCACTGGACAGCTAAAACACCAGACTCCATCCCAAACATGCTAATGAGGTTTCGGTCTTAAACTGGATTTAATAAGAGAATAGTTTCTTGAGGAATTGTTCTTACTACTCATTGTAGGTTCTGCAGCAAGAAAAGTAGAGAGGAATGGGGTGCAGAGGAAGAGCATCAGGATACTGCCTAGCTCCTGGGCAGGGAAGCCGAGCAGTGAAGAATAAGTAAATTCCCAGTGTTAACTCTCACACCAGCCCTAGATTGCCCCAACATCTGTCCGCTCTTTCAGGTACTATTGCTCACAAGAAATAAACTGGTTTAATCTGATACTATGGCAGATTTTTTTTTGTTTTCTACTTTCTACCTTCTATGAAATATTCAGCGGGGCCAGGCAGCAGATTGCTATGGCTGGCTGAGATTTCCCTGGAGCAGAGAGCACTGCAGGAGCCTTTGCCATTCCTCCCTGTCCTTCCCAACATCTGCATGAGGAGACACATCAACCCACCTACCCAAACTGAAAGTAGCTCTTGCCTGCCTGACACAGGCCACAACCACTGAGGAGAGCACTAGCTCATATCTAGGCTCATGCAAACGCAGCTGAGAACAGGGAAAACACAATTAGTTCCTGCTTAGTCACCCTCCATATCTCCCCCGTGACACAAGTGATTGCTATGGAGAATCAAATACTTTCATTTCAATATACAATATTAGGTAAAAAAAGAAAACTTCAAACATAGGACCCAAAAATTTTTGAGCTCAAATTAATGCACTTAAATAAAGGGCCTCATATGCAAAATTGGCAGCAGCCTTTGTCAATCTTATTTCTTTTAAAAGTCCTTCATTATATTGTTATTATTATGGCACTTCCTTAAACATTTTGCATTGAAGTGCAAACTTCTGATGTGGAAAACAAGAACAAAAAAGTTGGTAGAAGCTATTCATTTTATATTCATATTGACAAGCTGATATTTCTTGAGTGTATGTAATATATTGCCAGGGATTGCAGTAATTCATCATTTGCTGTATCGTTTTACTCTCCTAAAGAAATGAGTACTTTCTGCTGCCAGGCTTCCCATGCTGTGCAGTCAGTGTTGTCTGCTGTCCACATGCTTTCACCACTCTTTGCGTGACAAACTCAGAGTACACCAAAGCTAGGACACACTGCACATCTGGGACAGCCTGCTCCTAGCACATCACACTGCCCAGCACTGCTCCAGGGACCATAGCAGGGTGGAGGCGAGTGTTTGGGTATGGCAAATCAACATGAACATATATTTTGAGCCCCTCAAAGGGGGAGGACTTTCTTAATGAGTGACACAGTTCAAGTCTGAGACTTGGCCAAGCAACCGGATGCTTGGCACGTGTCAGTGTGACACGCTGAACTTTGCACAGCTCTGTGCTGTGAGCCCGTCTGCTTTGCCTTGGTCTTTGCACCCTCAGATTGGTGTGAGTAGGTCTTTTTTGCGCCATAGTTTTAGAGGCTGCCTTTGCTAGTGAGATTAACTTCATCTAAATTTGGCTGTCTAGAAGTTAGGTGTATGGGTAAGACAGCTTCCTCTGTAAGAAACAGAAAAATGCTAGACACTGCCAAATGGTTATTAATCCCATCTATTTCAAAACCCCATTTTAGGATGAGATTAAATTCTCCAGAGTTTCTACCTCTCTCTGACCACTGCAAGGCTCTAAATTACTAACCTGGCCTACATCCTTAATTCTTAGATTGCTGAACTCAAAGATAATAAATTCTATATTGTATTTCTTTAGATTCAATTCTAAATCTCCCCATGAAACTTGCATGAACTGACCTACTTGAAGACAGTAAGTCAAAGGGGAACGCTGTGCCTGGAATTTTGATTTTACATCTTATAGATGATACAAATGACATGCCAGTCCCTCCCAGAGGGGAAACATCCAAATAAATGTCTTTCCTGCAAGCATATAGCTCAGGTGGGTCAATGAACTGTAGTACACTCAGAAAACAACTAGCCTGAGCTAAGATTTCTCCAGTTGAGAGACTGCTCAGTTATGGTAGTTAATACTTGATTGTATCAGGAGAAATATTCTCACAATCAAATAGTTAAATAGCTTTCATTAGTTATTTAAATTTACTGACCCCATTAAAAAGTGATACTTTTCAGCTTATGCTTCAGACCCATTGTTTTGCTAGCATTAATTATTCACCAGGCCTTTGATATAATTAAAATGCATAAATTAGAATGTGGATGCAATAGTGTTAATTATGCAGAGATGTCTTCCCTGAAAGTCAAGTGTTGGAGGCAACATATTTTTATTCTAAACTGGTAAAAATGTAAGTTTCACACTCACTGGAAGCCAGCCAAAGCATAATTGTTTTGGGGCAGGGGTTGTACTTCTTTTTTTTTTTTCCCCTTGGTCTGAACTGTCAATTAAATGTTTACAACCTGCTCCATCTTTGCTTCTGCTGAAGGAGAAGTCTAATTGTTTGGGGTGAACACACCACCTTACTGTCTGTAAAGCACGACTGAAACTGCTGCTCATGAGCATTCCAAACTGCCAACTTCATCTTTCTCAGCAGAAATTAATACAGTTCCTTTCACATAAAGATGTTTTAAAATAGCAACAAGGCAGCTCCCAGGTGCATCCTAAGATAATCACAACTACCTCCATTGCCTTATTGCTTAATTATGCTTGTCTATCTTGGCGAAAGATGTAACTTCCTGCTTGCTTATCGATCAGATGCAGGGAAATTGAATGCCACATCACATACTTTAGAAAGATCATGCATTTTTCTTTCTCTACAAAGACATAAGAACTTCCTTCACTACTGCAAATTGTGCATAGTCAAATGAATTTTCACATTCAGACTTCTAATATCATCTCACCAGGATTATATAGATGGTCAATTCTGGCATGATAAATGCGATTGCATGAAAGAAAATCTATAGAATTACACCTGTAGAAAACATACGTGATCATGAAGGCCTGATTACACCAGTGTGGACACATGCAAGCAGGAAAGATGCACCAACACATTTTGAACTGTGGATCATCCATGGTAATGAATATAAGTGTCACAGTCTCATAAACTTTATTCTGGATCACACCCTCCTCACTACACATAGCCTGAGTAGACACGTGTATAAGACAATAAAAGTTAGCGGTTCTGTCTTTGAGTCATGGACAGCAGTGGTGTAAGCTGATGTCAGGGGTGATGCCATCCTTGTAGGTAAGAACTCCTGGAAACTGTGGGTTAACCAACTTCTGTGGTGCTGGATGCAGACAGTGTGGTGTACAAGGATAAACAAGTGCAGAATATGTATCTGAATGCATTTTTTTTCTAGAAGCCTGCAAAATGGTTCTGTATTATAGATTGTATATATATAGATTGTCATCAATTTGACCCACAGAGGCACATAACTGTAATAATTGTTTATATATTGGATTAATTTTTTAAAAAACTTCTATTGTATGTTAGGCTAGAAGTGCTTTCACTTAGCAGCTACTTTTGCAGTATGCTTCTTATTGTGAAAATGCAATTAATGGTAGCTGACATTTCATTTTCTAATATAGGGAAAATCAATGAAAAATCCCATGTAACTGAGTCTTCTTGAATGTTGCCACTGACATATAGTCAATTAGAAATCATTTATTAAATCCAGAGTCTGTAATAGATATTTAATAGACTGCATGGCCATTAAAGGATGCTGATCTAGACAAAACAATACCACATTTCTTGTCTCAGTAACCGATAGTAAATATATCTGCTATGTTCAAATGGACTAAGGTGAAAAGTAGGTCACTTGATACAATAAAACTTTCAGACACAATTTTCTACAAACCCATAGATTTCTATAAAGATAGTAGAGCCAATGCAGGGTGCTTGTAATAGAACACGAGAAAAATACAGCACCATTAGCCCACTTTTGATTACCTGTTTCTAAACTGGAATGCAAACTTAGTGACAGAACAGCTAACTTATGTTAATGCAGAGCTCAGTAAGTGACAGACTGCTCCCTCTTTGGGGACATAAGTTTGGTAACTTAAATATAATTTTGTGAAGATTAGATATGAATGCAGGTATTAAATACTTATGCAAATACTGTGGGGCTTCTTGGGGGTTCTCAGACTACAAGTTAAAGGAGAAGTAGGACAAATATAAGCACATAAATTAGCTACAGATTACAGTCTACATCTAAGACTTTTAAGCATATTTTCATTAGTGATTTAGATAACAAAATGAATTGTGATTATGTATGAAATCTATGAATGATACTAATTAACAGCACAGGGTACACAAATGCTTTAGGGACCAGGATGAAGATTCAAAATTAATGTAATAGTCTTCAGATATGGTCTTAAATCAGCAAGATAAAATTCAGTAAGATGTGTGTTAAGTGCTGCACTTTGGACAGGGAAATCACATTCGTCAATACGGGATTGTGAATAGCTGAGTAAATGCAAGTGCAAGGAGAAAGGTCCAAGAGTTAGAGTGGAAAAGAAATTAAATGAAACTCAACAATGAAAGTCAAGGCAAATCGCATTCTGACATGTTAATAGTAATGTTATAAGTAAGATGCTGAGGGTAATTTTTCCACTCGATTCAGTATTGGTGAAATGTCAGCTGTAAAATACTATTTGGTACATCTACGCTGGCAAATAACTTGGCTTCTAGAATCTGGCCCTCTGTCATTCCCACTCCATGTGTGATAGTTCATTCTCAGGCTTTTTCATTTCATACTTTCCTTTGAGATAAAAATTACTACAGTTCCAGAATAACATTCAGTGCAGGGACCACACTCTACAGGCAGCAAAGATGAGACACTACCAATCTCTCCATTCCCTGCAGAGTCTTATGAAAACCCAAATGACTTTTTCCAAAGAAAGCAACACTTGCATGCCATAAAAGCACATGCAGCACCATGCCACAAAAGAACTACCCCAACAGCGGTTTAATGTAGCCTTTACACTTCTTCATGCAGACTGAAATCAAAACAAACACAATAATTACACCTGACAGTACCAGACAGACTTGAGGAGACTTAGGGCAAGTATGGACATATGGACAGTTTGCCCTGGGGTGTAATGCTTTTTGGGGAAGACCAAAGTGTAGATGTAGCCTTTGAGACAGTTTGCTTCCCACAATTTGGGAAAGGCATAGATGTACTTGAGAGATCTTTGAGCAGAAGAGAGGGATAAGAGGTTTAAAAGTAAGTTACACGGCCAAATTAGGCAAACTAGACCTCAGTCTGTAATTCATATTTTCATTGGATCATTAATGTGAACACTTGTAAATAACATTTTTGAGGAAAATATATAGAATTGCCTGGATTGGTGCAGAACATCTCTGGGTCATCAGGACCTGTGCGTAGATGTGTAGAAACAGCAATTTTAGAACCTTCATTTTGAGTGCTCGTTTACCACATCTTCCTCGTTCACCGGTTTTAGGGATAGCTGCACATAATTTTTATGTCCTTATATATTTTCTTCTGCAGCTAGAGTGAGATAGATTTTAAAAGACCCTTAAAACTCAGCAGGCAGGTGATAGAATGCAGGAAGTAATCAAAGTACTTGTGTGCAGTGCGAAACTTGAGTACCACAAAAATGTCCTGATATTAGGATATGTAACTGAACATCAGATTGGTTGAAATTAATGAACTTTTCCCTGAAAACTCTCTTTATTTTTCTTCCCTGGAGAAGACTGTAATCTTACCTAAAGACTTTCCTAGGGAAGTTTAACTGTGGAGATAGAATAAAAAGCAAGTGATTTGTTCAGCTGCAATAGCTGGCAGTACAGAACATTTTCATTTATCTCACATATGTTCTGCCATTCTCCAGCTTGAAAACTCTATGCATAGTTTCTGCCACTGTGAGGACTACAGTGAGGAATTACAGAGTTATCTATTGCAAAGGATTTTTCCTTCAAAGGCAGTAAATGCTGTCATTCTCAGCTGACTCAGAAGGAAACACCTAACTTCTGCAAATAAATACATCTTCATATTTCTCACACTCAGCTGATTACTGCAACATTTTCAATTATATGCACATCCATTTGCTACTAGAATGCTGAGAAGTGCAATGATTTAGCAGGTCCTACATGCCTCTCAGAGTACAAACCTGCTGGAACTAATAGGACATGTAAACCAATTCCTAATTTACAATCAAAATCATCACTGCTGATTGTAACAAACCTTATGGAACAAAATAATTCAAGGAACACAAGTAGATCTATGCAGTTCTTCAGAAAATCTTTTATTTTCTAAGATACATTGTGGCTTCTGGTAACTTTATAAAATAATTGAATTTTGAGATTTTCTATACACATTTTCAACATTATAAATGGAGAATATAACCACTAAAACTCTTTATTGTGGATGTTGCAGACTGAAGCAAGGGGGCATTTTTCAAACATCCCAGTGTGATTCAACACTTTTCTCCTCATTTTCAGAAACTGGTGGAACTGAGGCAGCTGCTTATATTGGATTTTCTATAAATGGGATCAAGAGTTGACCTGCAAAGGTAATTAGGTGCCTAACAGTAAGATACATACAAAATTGTATGTATTCAGTTTAATTTTTAGAGAAATATATAATTAATCAAATTTGAGAGTTTAGATCATTTTGTATTGCAAAGGGATATATTTAAAAGAAGTATTTGCTGGTTTTCACTGGGATAGAGTTAATTTTCTTCATAGTAGTTTAGTTTTAAACAGGGGTTAAACTACGACAAAGTAATTATCAAACTATAATTTATTGACCTGAGAAAAAACTGCCTGGAATTGCATGCAGTGCAGAAATAAGAGCTCTGGGATAAACAGCCAGCTTAAAGAGGGTATTAAAAATAGAATGGAAATAACATAAATGGAAAGAAAGTTCAATTTGAGAAAATCAAGGGATAAAATGGAGATCAGCGATGAGCAGTGTCCTCACAGGTCCATATTAGGACCAGTGCTGTTCCATATCATCATCAATGGCATAGTGGGATCAAGTGCACCTACAGAAAGTTTGCAGACGACAAGAAGCTGAGTGGTGTGGTTGAAATGCCTGGGTGATGGGATGCCATCCAAAGAGAACTGGAAAAGCTCCACAAGTGGATGCATGTGAACCTCATAAGGTTCAACAATGCCAGATGTGAGGTCCTGAACCTGAGTCAGGGCAACTCCCAGTTGTAAAAGAAGGTGATAAAGGATCTGCTTTCATGTATTAACCAATTAGTGAGATGCAGATTAAAAAAAAAATAAATCGAATACAGCAAACACACAATTTCCAAATAGACCAGGAAATATACTCAGTCATAAAGACCAGAAGATGTATGTAAAGTCTTCGGTATATTTAGGCTGGAATCCATAAGGTTGCTTACCATCAATGGGAAAGACTTACGGACAATTTTCACATTGATGTTGCAGGTATCATTTTAAGATGAAGCATGATATATTTATGAGGGGGAATATATGAAGCAATTTGGTTGACTAAATTTAATATGAAGATTTAGTAAAATCAAAAATTACACTAAATCTGCTTAATGATTACTGTGTTGCTGCTTTATTTTTATCTCTGAGCCTCATTGTTAATCTATGCCCTATATTAATACTAGCATTAGCATTTGATTTATTGCTTTGACAGAATTTCCAAGCATAAAGTCATTAAAGAACAATTTAAAAATATAAGCACTGCCACTAAAGAAAAAAAAATAAAAATGTTTGCAATTCGGTATCTAGAGCAACAGCCCTAAGAAGATGAAGAAATATGACTCAAGGACAGCCTGAGAACACAAAGGGCATCAGAACTGTCAAAATTACTGGTGGTAGAGGATGCAACAATTTCTGGGGTAACTGGAAATGGATGATTCTTACAGCTGGGGTTATAGTCTAGGTGTTTAAAAGCAAATTCTAAGAGCTTCATGTGTAAGATTAAAAAGATAAAAAATTATAGAGGATGTCAATATATTTCCAGCTACTCTGCAGATATGGTGATTGGTGCAACTGCTCTAAATATATGCGCTACTAAAGGGTTCACTGAATTTACATGTCAATATGACTGTGGAAAAATGCAGGTGGAATGGAAATGGTTGTTTTCAGTTGGACAGAAGAACTGTTCCTGTTAAGGAGAAGAAGAAAAAAAACATCATTCCCTTTTTCCTTATAGTCCTGCTTTTCTGCACAAATGCGAGTCCTTCAGCGAATCTGATTGTGACATTTTTGTCTGCCTTCTCTTCAAAGTCAATTCCTCCAATTTGTTCACTGATTCATACTACTTTCTCTCTCCTCCTCTCAGGTGATCATTTCTTTTACTCCTTTGCTGATGATTGAGGTATTATCAATTAATCTGAAGAGTCAGTCCTCCATTTATATCTTACCATTCTTGCTTTTCCACTTGCAATTTTTAGAGTACAATGCATGTTCTAGCACTGCATTTAATGGATTGTGTGATGTATTTCTTTGTCTGTCACTTCTTTTCAGATTAAATGTACTTGACATTTTTTAAGATCTTTGTACATTTTGGCCTAAAGGCTTTTTCTATAGAACACAATGGAATTTAACTTATATGTAGTGTCTTTCATATTTGAGTTAGCTAAAAGCACTTTGCAATAATGATATTGATCATGCAGTAGTTGTGTAGGAAATACAGCATTTGATATGAGCATAATAATAGTTATCTCACAACTCATATATGGCTGCTAGAACCATTTTCTTTAAGTGCCTTTTCCACAAAATACAGGCTAATCCTATCAGATAGCATTTTATAGTCTTTAATACTAATAGCATTAAACATTTAAGTCTCTCTCTTTTAATATTGTTAGACTCTTTCTTTGCAGATACCTCAGTATTAAAACCAGCTCATGTAGACTTATTCAATATCACAAATGATGCAATATGTCTAATATCAGTGGGTTTCTTTGCTTATAGCAACAGAGAATAATTTTTATGATAATATATTAATAAACAATTAGTAAATCCGGATTGGTCAATTTATTTCTTCTATTATGTATATTTGCAATCTACTTCAGAAAACGTCTTGCAGGGTAAACATTAATCATACATTTGAATTATATTTATACCATTCACCTTCTCTTAAAACTCATCCATAAAATACTGCATCATTGTTGCATTGTGTAGCATTTGATGACACGTTTTTAACCAGAAATCAGGGTATTTCTGTGCATTACCTTTTCATGCATTCTTTTTTTTTTTTTAACAGAAGCCCAGAACACGGATTTATGAAAGCTTTGGTTTTTCTCAGCACTTGAGGTTATCCAAGGGAAAAAGAAAGAATTCCAAATTGCTCTATGAAGTCCAAATGGAAAAAGAAGTTTATTTACACATGCACATATCCCTCTTCCTCTGCAGCTCCCTAAATGCATTCACGTGAGTTATAAAATTCTATATACTTTTCTTTGTTAACTCTGCAATTTTATACAAGCTACAGTTCCATGACCTGACCTAAAGCAAAAAAGAATCTTTTCGTTTAGATGAAAGCATATTTGCATTCTTATTGGAAAAAATGCATGGGAGGAAGAGAGAGAGGGAGATAGAAAAGACATGAGTGTGACAGGAAGGAAGGAATTCAGAAGGAAGGAAGGAAGGAATTCGGAAGGAAAGAAGGAATTTGGAAGGAAGGAATTCGGAAGGAAGGAAGGAAGGAAGGAAGGAAGGAAGGAAGGAAGGAAGGAAGGAAGGAAGGAAGGAAGGAAGGAAGGAAGACTTTTTCTACCTCCATTTTAGCCAAGTGCTTATGGCTTGAAACTCACCCTGCAGCACACACGGCAATAAAATTAGTTAATTTTTAAATACAACTGGACACTTAACTTGTAGTTTAATGCCACCATTATGGCAATTTCCAAAGTAAGACTCTCTGCCATCCCATGTTCTTCATCCATGATGCAGGAATAACTGCCTGGTAGCAGCCCAGGTATCCAAGTGCTAAGTGGTTTTCTTCACAGTTTTCATGCTCAGTGTACAACAACTCCAGGGGTACACAACAGAATCTTTACCTCCCATGGTATCCTGCTTGATTTACAGATAATCCTGCATGACTTTGCATCTTTGTTCTCTTGCCTTCTATTTTTTCTGGTCCTTCCTTTCCTTCAGGTTGCAATCCATGGCAGAGACAGAATCCTGGTCCTTCCTGCCAGTTTCTGTGTTTACCAGGCTGTATAATTGGTAGTGATGCTCATTAATCAGCTGTAAGTCTGCAATATTTTTAATTACTTATTCATAGAAAAAGAAAAAATTAGCCAGAATATATATCTTTAGAGAAAATTCCTGACCTTCATGAGGTGTGGAGAAACCCCCATGCTCACAATCAGTTGTGACATCTTGTGCCATTTACCAATTTCTCTGTCTGTGCTATGACCCAAGTTAAGGACATGTTGCAAAAGGGCATGAAGAGCTATCAAAAAATGCTGGCCTGAAATGCTCCACCCTATCCTCACATCTTGGTTAAGTGACTTCCCAGAAGCTGCGTGACAAACCACAGCTGTAGCTGTCTCCACCTCCAGCCCAGGCTCTAGCACAGCTGAGCACGGCTGGACTCAAAGGAAGCTTTGCTACTGATTCTAATGAGACCATAAGATCCAGCTATAACAAGCATAATAAATGGGAAAACAAAACAAACAAAAAGGAAGATACAATTAAATCCAGGGGGATTTACAGAGATTATTCCAATTAATAGAAGGGAGGGTGAGCACATTCTTGCAGAGGCGGATTTGAAAAAAAAGAAAAACAAGGTGTGGAAAAGGAAAATGCCTGTTTGTAATCAAAGCTACATTTTTTTTCTGCAGTGGTATGGTATTTTGTGAGTAAAATACTAATATGCTACCAAATTGATAGCAAACATCTATTGTGCTCTTGAATTCATCATATATGATTGTTGGTATTAGGAACAGAACTGTATAATACAACATGCAATTTAAAATAAAATGTCAGTGTCTGGGACACAAAAGATCTTAAACAGATACTTTGTTGAACAAATAGATGATCCATCCTCATCTTCCCTCAAATGAATAAACTGTATAACACAGAGCCACAAGTGTTTGGTTGGGAATGTTACTCAGACGTAATGAGCACTTCTAGTGCTGCTGTGGAGACCTGAGGCTTCCTGAGACAACAACTCAAGCAACTGATTGCTGCTTGATGCTGTAAAATGAGGCCTCCTGGGGTGTCCATTAATCCCACGAATTTACTGAACACAGGGCAATGTAGACGTGCTTGATTTCAGAAAAATGAGCCAGGCTGACATCTCTCAACTTGAAAGAATATTTCTGGCTTCACCATCACCTGTTATAAATACAAATGGGCAGTTCTCAGCTCCAGGAGTACCATCATTAAATTTCTTGCCTTACTGTGTCCTATTTCTAAAGAATGAGTCTTAAAGAAATGACTGAATTTATAATCATTAAGGACACTCTGGATTCTTTATCTTTTAACTGTGATTCTGTATTGAATATTTAATGATTTTAATGCAAAATAAGTGAATAGAGGTAGTTCCTAACTTTGATTTTTATAATGTGTTAGTCTAACCATTTGTGTCATGAAACAGTGCACAATCTTATTAGGTAATGGTGCATTTCCTTAATGAATATGAATACAAGTGTGTGAGCTCTCTAACTCTTGATCTAATTAAAATAGATGACTCAATGAATTAATGATGAGACATTTCTTCCAGTATTTAAAACTTACATGTAAACGGTCTGTTCTTAAAAAAAATGCAACAAACAAAAAACATGGTCATAATCTCAGTGGTTTTTCTGGCTTCACTAAAATGATGCTTTGTTACGTAACTGTATGTATGAAAGCAGAAGCAGAGGAACAGCGTTTTCATCTGGACACCTTAGTCATACGGTTTATTTTTTGGTAGTGCTGAAAAGAGCTGGGAGTTGGACTTGACCATCCTTCTGGGCCCTTCAAACCCGAGATATTAGAAGACTTTATGATTCTTTCAGCAACGCAGTCCTCTAGTACATTGAGAATTGACTGAATTTCCCAAGAGGGTCTGGGGACCACACTCAGTGTTTTCTGTAATGTCATGCATGTACCCACAATCAATCTGAATGCAATTAATAAACTATTGGGTAACTCAGACTGAGTTAGAATATGAATGAAAAGTTTAACAAAGAATTAATGTGAATGGGCAGAAAAAAACCCAACAACTGTTCATAGCAAGTATATTAATAAGCCTGGGGGAGTTATTTTATATGGTATATTTCATTACTTCCTTCTGCACAAACTTTACACTGCCACAGTTTCTAAATCTCGTTATTTTGTATCCATTCCATTGACACGTCACTGCTTATATTTTGGTTTAAAGCAACCTATTCTAGTGAATTTCCATTGCTGGTGATTTCGTCTACTGCACTTAACTGTCATCCCTGAACAGCTTTTCTCTACACTGTCAATATACTGTCTGGAAGACCCAACAGAAAATTAGCCATTACAAGATTAGATGTATTTAATATGTAGCTGGACTGTTCTGAGCTGGCTCACACTGATATCAACAGCTATCTGATGGGACATGTTCACTAGCACAAGTATTCCCAGCCATCTCCCACACATGTCAGAAAAAACACAAGTGCACTGCAGAAATGTACAGGAAATATTTTTGTCAGGCCTCATTGGCTGTATTTAGAGATAGTCTCCTCCGTTTCTAATATAAGTACTATGCCATGGGAAATTTCTAAAGAAGTTCTGGCTCAATTCATTAGGGCTGTGACTAGTTCATTCAGGAAGTTAAGTCTGTAGTAATTTAAAAGCAATCAGGCCTTCATTTGCATCATGACAGGTGTGACCTGTTTGACATTCATACTTCAAAACGGCAGTTACTGCTAGCCTGAAAATTTTCTTTTTCCCCATTTGTGAGGAACACAGCTCTTAAACGCTGGAGGCTCAGCCATATTCAGTGACCTTTATATAGAAAATTCCAGTTATGAATTCAGTACAAGGTATTTTCATATATTCAAAATATCTATCCTGTTCTAGAAGAATAACTGTGACAAATTTTGCTGGAATTGCTCTATATGTTTGACAGAGAGAAATAAAAAAACAACTATGTCCACATGTGGTCATCTCTGTCTTCATCTCTAAGACAATTTGTATGGTTGCATAAACTTATATTTAATATTCGAAACATCATTCTGAAGCTTGACTGTCTTCCACACTGAGTACAGTGTCAGGACTTTGGCTCAGCTTTACAGCACTGGACTTGTACGCACCTTCCTTGAACCTGTAGGGCTGCAGTAGCCATCACAGCAGCCTCTTGTGAGCCCAGTTTAAAACCAGCATGTTGAATGAGATATCATCTGGAAATAACAAGAGAAAAAATGGGCCTTTATGTATCCTTCCTTCAGGGGTTGGGATGCCTTCCTGAAGTCAAATAGCTAAGCAATTCCTTGCAAACTTGGCCTTCATTTCATGTCTTGCCCACTGCATTTTCTGTTCAATTTGAGAACATGGTACTGCATTTATTCATGACCCTTTTCTAATCACCAGGAAGACAGAGGAGTTCAGTACAACACTACACCCTTCCAGCACCATGGAGAAAGTGAAAGCAAGCACTGAATGACAGGAGTAAGGTTTGCCTGTAGGTTTGCAATTGTGCCAGAAATAGCACCCCGTGTTCCACCCTTAGCCCAGTGAACTGCATGACTTCATCTGCAAAAATTTTAGTGAGTGAAGATATCTAGAAAGCATGGAAAAATGTGACAAAAAAGATGATTGGAAAATAAAGGAAGAAATGACAAAGCACCAGGAGGAATGTACAAGGGAAAACATAGCCATGGAAGATGTTGGAAAGAAAATCTTCCCACTTCACTTTCACTAGATGAAAAATCTTCTTTTCACCTAAATGAAAAGAAACCTCAGCATATTGATATACATTCTTCAACCTTTGTCTGTTTAGCATCTGAAGTATAGTATGTATAACTATTTTATAGTTCCATCTTATATATATATTACATACTTCATATTATTACACTATTACAACAGTAGTAAAATAGTGATGTAAATATGCTCTATATAATATCAAATTAATGTTAATTTTACATTATTAGATTTTTATTATGTTATTAATATTTTAAATTTATATATGATATTACTGTATATAATTTATAAGAACTTGGCATCACTAAATCTAAATAATGCTTCAACATTATACTCTGCCATAAGGAGAAATAGTGTTACTACTGTCCCTGCTACCAATTTGGCTCTCCTAATAACCTGTATTTTCACAAATCACTTCAAGTAAGCATATGGTTCTTGCATAGAATTAATATTCTCTTGAAATTTACAGCAGAGTGCAGATTTTAAGGGAATGAGTATTCGAAATTATTTTAAATGTACAAAATTCTTGTTTTCATAATTTCTGATTTCATGGTTAATGCTGAAAAGCAGCTTTTTTCAGTTTGTTTTGTTTTTATTGAAGATGCCATAAAAGAGGAGGTTACTTACAATAATGAGAGTTTATGACAAGTTAATCTTTTAACAATAATCACATTTGTCCCTAGTTTCTCTGTTTCAGATTTTAACTCAGTCTAATAATAAATATAATAATTTTGGCTGCTACTCAAGATAAAACATGCAGAGGTCAATGAACTAAAATATTTTCTGCAGTAGATACTTTTAAAAAATTTCTTTTCATAAAACTCACAGTTAAATCCTGACAATCCTTATCACAACTGTTCAAGATGTACTGTTCTAAAACAAGCACTTGCTTGGTTATGCATGCATAATAAACCCTCTTACTGAATTTGCTTCTCCTTAGCACTTCTTCATTTGCAAATGTAATACATGCTTGCGAGCAGAATAGGATAATGAAATTAATGTCATGCTTATATTTTCAATAAACAAAAAAGAAGTCAGCATACAATAAAATAATGGAAAATTAAAGTGACAAAGCAAACAAGATATTTATGCAACAGGCAGAAACCCATCCCATTTCAGGCATAATTTAATTCAGAAATTATACTCCTGCCCAGAAAATTTATCATCTATCAAACAAACAAACAAAAAAATCTGGGTTTTTTTAAACACTAATTCCTCACCAAGACATTTTCTGAAGTTACTTCATTTCTGCTCAGATCTTGTTTTGATAATTAGTTTTATTGTCCTGAAATGCAATGATGTGACACTGGCATCTAATTTTGGAATAAATTCAACCCTGCAGAGAAAACCTACTTATGATTCTCTGCCCCGCCTTGAGCAAAATTTAGGAGCTTGACTAGTGTTCTGCATTGGGTTGAATTCCATTTACAATGAGTGTCAGTGTGTAGATTTAAAAAAAAAACAACTTTGAAGTTACTGGAGGAAAGGCAAAGGCTGCAACTTTAAGTGGAATTTAAGCTTATTTTCCCCTTTGTTTTCAACCAGAAGGGAATTCTGAAATTCTCATGTGCAACAGTGGCTTCCATGCTTGCATTCATCTTGGTTTCATTGAAATAAGGCTTTTTTCTTCTGGTCTCTTCAGTTGTTGGGGGCATTTGGGATTGGCTGGACTCTAGCATTGTAAAAACTGCTCAGGTGCTCTTATCAGATTCTGGAACCTTGTGTTTAAGTAGTGTCACCATTGCTCTGGCATAACACCATCTGTAGTTCAGCCAGGGCACCTCATACAAGAGATTTGAGAATGCGAATGCAAAATGAAATTAATTGCAGTGCAGGCTTGAGAAACTTAAAATATCTATAAAATATCTATATTTGAGGGTATGGGTTTTATTTTTTTTTAATCTATTTATACTAAAAAAAAAACCAAAAAAAAGCCCCAAAAAAACCTCAAAAAAAACCCCAAAAAAACCAAAAAAAACCCAAAAAAAACCCAAAAAAACCCCCAAAAAACAAAACAAAACAAAACAAACCAGATGTCAAGCAGCGATTCTTCAGGGAATGTGGCTGCTTCTGCCTTAGTATTTTGGATCAGAGCAGTAGCAAGCTTCTGAAGCAAACTCAAAAGCCTTCTCCTCTTCCTGCACATTGGCTTGGTTCAGGAAGCAGCTTTGATGTGTGCAGCTGGCTTTCTTTCAAGAAAAACTGCAGCATAAGAACTGCCCAGGGTACATGCTAAATGTGCCTCAACCACCAATGAAAACATAAAAGTGCAGACCAGTGTCTTATCCTGTAAACCCTTTTGAGCCACGTGCAGGGGGGACCACTGCTCCTAGTAATCAGCCTAAATCTTGTCCAAAGAAAAGTGTCTGAACAAGGTTGATGTAGGTGCCTCAAAACCAACTGTTTCAATTCACAGATCCACTCCTACTAAATGAAATTACTTGTTCATGTAGGAAAGGCTTGGCTACATGGTAGTCAGAACAGCTTATGATCCCCTTTTGTAACTTCCCCTACCAGATTCTCTACCACATTTGGCCCTGATTCACCTGAACTCAGTAGAGCAGAAAGATTTTGCTACATACCAGTGGGCCATTTGAAAACATACTGTATTGTACAGCTGTTCCTTGGCTGACAGCTGGGTTGTTAGACTCTGTCTCTACCTTTCTGGATTTGTGGGTTTCATGTTAAAAATAGGAACAATAGCTTGCTGAGTTATGTTAATAAAAACTCACTCCATGGCCCACCCATCAACCTGCACTCAGCCTGTCATCAAGCAGATGGGCTCAAACACTGGGGCTGCTCTGTGTAGAAGTGAAGGACAGTCCATTAGCAACCTGTAGCTTTAAAATAGCAGAGAAGAGAATGTGAGCCCCCAAAGTGAATTTTGCCCCTCTTGCACTCAAGAAAGGTGTCATTGCTAACTTACACAATAAGGTCACTGTGTTTAGGGACTGATTTTTCTTTTCCATCAAGGAGACACAAATATAGCTTAGGTTCTATAAAGTGAACATTTTGATAACACTGCAGGCAGGTCAGTTGAAGTGGAACTGGCACAGAAACATTATCAAGCATCATTTCAATAGCTTGTGGCTGTCCTCCAGGGATGCAAATATCATTACAATATAGCAAAGCAGTCTACGAACTGGATTAGCTGAACAGCCGTTATCAGCACTCAGGAAAATAATATCAGTGACTGACTTCACCTGCTTGAGTGGTTTAAATGTCCTGCCTTTCCATACTGATAACAGTTGGCACCACTTACAGACTGAAGAAAGCATGATTTTGTTTGATGTAATTATGGAACCATAGCAGTTTTTGATAGAGAAGAAAAGACATATAGTCTAGGTCATCTTGTCCATCTCCCTGTAGCATGAAAGTTGCCTGGCCACATGCTGGAAGTGTATTAGAATAATACCCGCTTTTCTGCTCCTCTGCAGTTTTTTATTGGATTTATTGGGTGGATTTTCAGATTCAGAGCAGCTGAGTCCCCAATAGCAATGCTATTGGAGTCTTTATATAGGGAAAATACTAAGTAATTTGTTTTGGCATAGAAGGATAAGAAGCCAGATGTTATTTTTAGAAATGCTCGGAAGATTTTCCTCAGGGCTTAATCTCCCCAGAACAGGATGTCTGTCTGGGGAAGGACACTTTGGCTTGGTATGGGCAAGTGCTTTCCTGCAGTCCAAAGCTGGCAACCTGGCTTGGAAGCAGTCAGGAAATTTGTACTGCCAGGTGGATTTTGAAGTGATTCAGTCAGATTTTGAAGTGATTCAATACAAAGATCCATTTAGAGGCAGAATCCTCATTAACCAAATTATGCTTCCTGTCCTCAGTTTGCTTTACAGTGTACAAAGTTAGTATATGCTAGATATGCTGTATGAGAGCATCATTGTATCACAGAATGTTTTGGGTTGAAAGTGACCTTAGAAAACATACTGTTCCGACTCCCTGCTATGGGCAGGGACACCTTCCACTAGACCAGGCTGCTCGAAGCTCCATTCAACCTGCACACTTTCAGGGATAGGCATCTACAACTCCTCAAGACGACCTGTTCCAGTGTCTCCCCACCCTCACTGTAAAGAATTTCTCCCTATTTTCTAATTTAAACCTATCCTTTTTCAGTTTAAAGCCATTGCCTCTTTTCCTACCACTACATGCTTTCTTGTAGCCCCCTTTAGGTACTGGAAGGTGCTATAAAGTGTCCCTGGAGCCTTCTCCAGGATGAACAACCCCAACTCCCTCACTGTCTTCACAGAAGTGGTCAGTGCTCTGATCATCTCTGTGTCCCTCCTCTGGACTCAATCCAACAGTCCATGTCCTTTTCATATACCCTATATACAACATTAACCTATAGTAAACGAGAATTTTTGTTAAGTTTCCCATTCATCCCTGTAATGTTTGCTTGCTTGGAGGAGGGTTGCAGTAGAAGTTTTTTTGGTAGTATAAGACTAGTTTTACCCTAGTTATAGGAATGAATTTTCACTAGCTGTAGTTTTGCCCAGGGTGAATTCTGATGTAAATAATGATGTACCACACATACCATGGTGATACAGCACAGACTTGATTTAGTTATAAGAACACCTACCTATTTATAAAACATCTACCAATAAAATGCCATCATCAGCTTTGAATTGTATCCTTAGATTTTTCTGAGGCCACAGAGAGGCATACTACAGTACGTTATCAGTCTGTAGTTGCCTGCTATTTGCACAGCAGTAAGCTTGCATGGTTCCATTAGCTTGCTCAGTTTAGGCACAAAAGATCCAACTACAGACTCAATGCCAGGGCAAGAAAAGCTAGAAAACAGATGCTGACCTCTGGCACCCACGGGACATTTCCACACTCAGTTTTCCATTATCCTGGAGGGTGTTCTCATTACCAGCTCCAAGAAAAGTTTTCCTAAGAGCAGTGACGCAGAGAGCACTGTAAGAATGATTGCTCCCTTGGACTGCCAAAGCAGTACATGCAGCTGAGTAACAGAAGATGACTTTAACAAGGTAGTCATACTGAGCACAAACTTGTGTAGTCACTAGTGCAGGCCTTTGGAAAGGTATTAATTTCATGACTATGACAGCTAAGGACAGGTATCTAAACGTGCACTGTCCAGACTCTCCAATGACAGTGAGTCGAGTACTGGGGTTTAGTTCTGCTGCCCACACACATTCACTGCTACCTGGTATATGCTAGTCCTGCTCTGTCAGAGCATCAGTCTGCTTTAGATCCTCTCTCCCACCTGTGCAGTAGCTTTTAACTTAGATGCTCTCAAGGGTAAGTGCATTTAATATCTTGTTAGCTGAGCGTGGACTGTGAGAAGTCCTGCACTCAGGATCCGCTTCAGAGCAACATGAGCTGCTCTCTAGACTACATGGCCTGTGTAGGCTTAGTGTGAGATTTTTAGTTCCTTTTGAGATTCCTGTGGTATCATTGCATCCACATAGGGTTGTTTGATGCACTGGACTCCACTCAAGACTCACACCTTTCTAGAAGAGCTGCCTGGGAAGCAGATGGAATATCCTTGGGCACTAGAAAATGCTACCAGATGAGGAAGCTCAGGCAGCTGAATCCCGTCAATTGCCCATTTCTAGGGGAGAGATGTTTCTTGATTTTTCAGTCTGGAGATGAATATAATTTGGGAATGTGGATCAGATTACAGCAAAGGGAAAAACTGAAACCTTTTTCAATCTTTTCTGCTGGCACTTGTAGCTGACAAGGGAAAGAGGTCAAGCCCATAAGATTAGGACAAGAATCTGGAGACCTTTTCATTTTTTGACTCCCAAACTTTAAAAACTTCAAACCCTCTTCTGTGTTAAGTTGCAGGTGCCTGAATTCCTAGTAAAGCGTGTTAGTAAAAACTTGTTCTTGCACTGTCCTTTTAACTTCTCTGAGTATCCAGTGAATAGAGAAAAAAACCCACAACACCTTTTTTTTTTTTAGGTCATTTATTACTTTGAATTTTCCAGCATCAGTAGAGACCAAGCATCTCTTCCCAGGTAGGATGTCCCTTGACAGCCCTTCTCCCTAAGGACAATGGAACTGTCAACCAAACAATGGGTGAGGGACAACACTTATTCTGCAGCTGGTCCACCACATGTAATTCTCTTTTATATTAGATTAAATAGAGAGTGACCAGTGTGACCCCATCAGTGTTCAAATAGTGTGAAAACCTGATTTTGCTAGATATTTTTCACCAGAAAGTAAGAAAGTCCAGAACCCCTCCTGTTAATACAGGGGGAGTAGGTGCCTGTAATGTGCTATCACTATTACAGTAAAGTAAATGATACTAAAAAGGGACTCTTTAGAAATTTTTATCTGTAAGGATAAATATGTTTGTGTGGTTGTACTCTAGCCATGGGATTTTTTAGTTGAAAGAAGATAATGGACTTTTAACAAATGATAGCTTTTGCTGATATTTCATGGAGGTGTGTTGGACTGTTCAAGGGATGCCAGAGTTCAGTGTGTGCCATATAATCACACAGCATACCTGCAATTTTTCCCTATGAACACTTGCAAGCAGTGCAGAAATGAAAAGAGTGATTACACTTTGGGCAGGCAATTTTGAGTTACTATGTACAATAGTCTAGATAAAATCAATTTCATAGGCATTACTCCTGAAGAAGTCTACATGGACTGCTGAAGTCTTAGCCACATTGACTGCTCAAAACATTGTCAAATTTCATTTTATAATAATAAGAAAGGAGAGCATCAGTTTGATTTTTAAAAATTCTGTTCTCATTCAGATAGTGTTTAATATTTTGTTCAAATACATTCTAGAACAGTTTCTCTTTTTTCATAAAGACTGACATACAACACAAAAAGAGGAGTCTACTCTTGAAAATGTAAAATGCTGAGAAGATAGATAGATTTAATACTGTAGAGATTATTACTAGACATGCTATCTCTAGTGTTCTTCAACTTTATGTAACTGTGTTCTGAAAAAAAATAACCTTTCCTTCCTAGAACCTCTGCCCAAAAGCAAATGTTCTGTTCCATGGAGTCAAAAACAGTCTGAGAAGCTGAAGATTTCTTCATCCCATGCTTCAATAGGGGTATATATTCAGAATTCAGGCTTGCAAACTGTGAAGTAACACTGACTTCAGCATCTCCAAAATTGGTTCTCCAAAAGGCTTTAAACACTGAAGAATCTTTTGTCTGAACCTTTCTGTGGTCTATGGCAAACACAGTTCTAACTAATAATTCATTACTGGGCCTGCCTCATTTTTCATATCTTCAGAAATACTACATATGCACATTGGTAGAACATTAAAAAGATTATGTAAAACACCACAAATTAATACCAAGAGGCAAGAACAAAATCTGAATGCAAGAAGTTCTACTGGGAACAAAAAAAGGGTAAATGCCACATCTTGGGGAAAAAAAGTGCAGTTAGAAAACAGAGGGTAATACAATCATAAAATAGCTAGAGATCTGCTAAATCTGGAGAGAATACCAATAATCTAATTTTAAAAAGGGAGTGACTGAAATGTACTGAAAGGACCTAAGAAATGGACTGTTACTGACCCCGTCATTTCATTAAACTTCTGAATATTTTCATGCTTTTTAATGTAATCCTTTGTGATCCTGGGACTTTCAAGCATTTTTTCTACGTTTCTAATGAGGTTTCATTTTTCCTTCCAGATGATTCCAAGACAGGAATATTCTGCCACTACATGATGACTGGGGCAGTTCTTCTTCAGATGCTTCTTATGAGCATTTCCTTACTGTTGGGTTCTAATTTTTATACTTTCAGAACTCTCTTTAGTCAAACTGGGCAAACAACGTTGTGTAAGTGTATTTTCAACAACAGACTGCAAAACTGGCATGAAGGTAGGGAGAGCCCTTTAAAGAACCCGTTTCACTTTCTGGTTCATAAATCCAGCAAAGTAGACCTAATTGGATAAACACGTGAGGATAATTTATCTAGACTGCTCACAGTGTGTTCCCTATCTCCCTTACATCACTGGATTGAGCTTTACACTGGTGGGAGTTAGAGGGAGAAAGACTCACTGGTCTTGCTGATAAAAGGCTCTTGTACTTATAGAACTGTACTTGCTACTGCATAATTACATGAAGATCATTTTAATATAAAGATTGCAATCAAAAATCCACATTTTAGAACACAAGAAGTTCCAACCAAAAAAAAAAAAACCCACTAGCAATATCTATTCGGTTGCATGGGATTTGGTCTCAGAGTTACTACAAATGTTTCCAACACTGTCTTTGTCTGCTTCACTGCTTATGATGAGGAGAAAGAAGGACAGATGAGAATGGAAAATGGAGAGACAGGATCAATAAACTGAATGCTTCCAAGTTGCTATATTTTTCAAAATAAGACTACCCATTCTTCACACCAGCTAATTTCTGTTGGTTTTAGTATAAAACACATGATAACATGAAGTGATTGCTATTGTTTCTTTCTCTAGTACCTTAGAAAATACTGAAAGTGCTTGGATCAGTCCATACACATACAAGTACTTGTCTCCTCATATAGATTAGACAGGGTTTGAGGTGATAAAATTAAAAAAATCTTACAGCATTTTGTAATTCCATCTTCTTTTTCTGTTCAGCAAAATTTGCCTTTTAAAAAATACATTGCCAAAGCACATTTTTTCCTGTCTGTTCCACAATGCTCAGCAAACTGACAAGGCACATGTCTGAACTTTGATGAATGACCAAGCACAAGACCTTTAAGTATAAAATACTTTCCAAAGCCAAAATGTGACCTACAACAGTGCTCCATGCAGCAGGTGCCAGCATGCCAGAGGAAACAGCTCTTAATACATCCTGAGTGGGCGTGCACACATTCAGAGTGGTCCTATCACGCTTCTAATGCATTTGTGTCCCGTACATCTTGTGGGCTGCAAAAAGTGAGCCCTATTTTAGCATTTTTCTCTATCATCAAGAAAATATCAAACCTACTGTAATGCTCTGCTGCTTTACACATATAAGAAATGCAATTTATAGTTCATTAGAAGTTTTTGGAGATTTAAGGAACCTCAGGTCTGAGTCAATACTAGAAAAATTCTCATTAATAAACATCACTTCTTCATTAGCACTTCTAGTCTGCTCTGGGTGCACATCAAACACATCAATAGAATCAAAATGGCACAGTGGGAGTTCCTATATGGGAAAACATTGGACAATGCTGTATGGCTGCTGCTGTGTAAGTACAAAGTCAAACCAGCAGCAGTGCAAAGTCTTTTTCCAGTCAGTTAAAAGATATAAAGCACATGGCTGTGTTCCAAAATGGATGAAGCCTAATGATGATATGGTCATGTTGGCTCTTTGAATCTTTTTGTTTTTACCAGTTCAATACTTACCCATTCAGGTGCCACTGCTGTACCCAATACAGAAAATTATATAGATCTCTGTACCTTCACAGCCAAATCTTGTTCAAGTATCTACCAGCAGCAAAAAATGCTGCCATAGAAACCATGTTTTCTGCTGCCTTAGCAATCTGCCATATTAATATTACAAAGAATTTTCAGAAGTGTATATTTTTGCCACAGTGTGTGTTTATAATTAGATGAATGTTAAGAACTGCGTATGAAGGCAATGATGTCAAATCAATAAATGATACTAAATGGCAAGTAAGATGTTGATCTATATGACTATATACTCAAATTGATTATGCCAGCATTTGTTGTTTGTGTAATTCAATATTTTTAATAAGTAAAATGTGAGATTTTAGTCTAGCATATTCTTCTGTTATTTGGCCTGTATTTCATAACTTCCTTTTACTTCTGGAGATTTAACATCAAACCTATAAATACAAGGTAAAAGAACAAGTAAATTTTAAGTAACAGTTGATTTTCCATGCCACTGTTCATGTCCACTTCTTGTCTCCTCAATACCACAGCCGTTGTCACATTATATACCCAAGCCCCACAGCACCACCACAGCCAGATGATGGCAGGGCACCAAGGAGGGGTCCCTGTGCAGCTCTTCTGGACTCCACAGTCTCTACAAAGTGCTAAGCAGGGAGAATCTGATCATGGTACTAAGTATGGTGTCCTTGTCTTGAAATACATCCAGTCTTGAATATGACCTTTGTGTGTAGCACTTGCCTCCTGCCAGTCAGTAATTTTGGCTCTTCCAGCAGCTGCAAAAAACAGTGACACTCTTTGAATGGGCTGGAGCATGCCTGGTGCTGCATCTGTGTTGGCAGGCAGCAGCTCCTTAACTTGACTAATAGAGCTGCTTGCAATTTTGCTACCGTGAACATGCCGTGAACTACACCAGGTCTTCAAAAGGTACATTTTATTCTGCTCTATGATGGACAGCAAGTCCACAGACCTCACCTGCTTCTTCCTAGAACCTCAGACAGAGCAATCCTAGGTAAAGTTACATAATCTGTTCACACCAGAGCCAAGCATGTCTTCATCCCCTTTGTTAAATTCCTTATTTCACCTTCCTTCCTTGCTCAGCTGTGAAAAATAACTACACAAGATAATATTAATTTAATTTGCTTTTCATTTTAAAATGAGGACAAATACTACATAAAACAAATTCCAATGCTTTCACTATTTGAACTACTGTTGATAATGCCAGCGAAAGAAGATAGGTCACTTATTAATCTTAAATAACTTGACATTTCAGTTTTATTAATCAAAGTCTTGTCAATTAAATAATATTTCATCATACTTTACAGATTTCAGCAGCACACAGAACTCTTAAAAGAGCCATGGAAGTTCAGACTGAGAGAATGGCAATCTGCAAAATGGACAGTGCTATTTCAGCCACTGCTGCTTTATTTACGTTTGTTCAATTGTACACTGTAAAATTTTAACAATCAGAGAGGAATTTTAACAAAGAAATAAAAAAATATTTACGCTGCTTTAACATTTTACAGACATCTAATCTTATACCTCTGACTATTTTACCTCTGCCATTAATAAAGGCTAAAGAATTCAGAGAAAAAGAAAAGGAAGAAAGGCAACAGAATGACTTCTGTTTATGATTTTATTAGAGATTAATGGTCTCTCTCTGTTGTACTAAACCCATTGGTAGTGAAGCAGGTAATTACTTATATTCTATTTGATATTAGACATTCCATGATAATCTACTGCTTTACTTACAGAGATAAGATCAGAAGCTCACTCTGCAGGAGCAATGCTTACAGTTTTCTGAAGGGTCTCTATTGTACTCCCTTTTTTCAGATGTGCATGGCTTTGTGTGTCAAAATTGTCCAACACATAGGAGAGGTGTGTTTCAGAAATTCAGCCCCAAGCTTTTAATGCCTCAGATCCCCTTATCTAACAGCTTTGAATTAACTTGTGTCATTTGTGTTGCAGGATGTTCTTGAGGGTATAACTGATTAAATGGCACAAAATCTAGCAGTGATGGAGCAGCTTCAAATTCAATGCCATTAAATGGATTCTCAGGCTGTCAGACTTTCTATAAAGAAACTCTGAAGGCTAGAACAGATATTCAGTAAGTTTTAAAGAAACTTTAATGTTTTCACTCTTGGTTTATAATGAAGCTATTGGAGTTGTCCCAGTTAATCATCCTTCAATTATGTAACTATTTCTCTATTTCCCCAAAACAATTTTCAGAGCTGGTAACTAACTAGTGATTATACAGGTCACGAACAAGCTGAAATGCTTTCACGGTGTTGGATTTATAGAAGATTTCCTCTTTCAGTAATTGAAAGACAAGAAATACAACTATGTGGCAATACATACATTTGTTTGAATGTGTTTGAACATGGTGTCTGTCCAGTTGAATGAACCTCATGAAATATCTATTGTTACTATCAAAGCTCAGCAAAGCTTATGCTTGTGTTAGATATTATCTCTCAGATCTCATTCTTCCTTCCTTGAGGCCCACGTTCTGACCTCACCAATGTGCATCTCTTAGGTACTTGGATTTCAAAATACCTTCACACTTCCAGGATCTCCCATATGTTGGGAGATGGTTACCTATGAGCATCCAGCAAGTCATGATGTCTCTTGCCTTGGGAAGCCTCTCCTTTGCTGTAATGCAAAAATAGATGTTTTGGCTACTGATGCAGTATTATGTCACTTTCCTCTCCCTGTGCCTCCCTTTTTTTTAACTGTTTTCCTTTTTTTGTCTACATACATATATAAATATATATATATATATGCTGTATTTTAATATGTATTTTAATTTAAATTATAACAAATGCAGGGCAGACACCTGCTGGCTGTTTTCATGTTACTTGCCACAGAAGGCTCTAGCTCCAAGCCTAGTAGTCCCAGATGGCACTGTAATAAAAACAATAAAGATAAACTCATAATTCCCCAGGGCATCAACCACAAATTCCATATGCAGGATGCACTCTCTTCCTCAGCATTGATCAGACTTTTCTGTCAAGAGAAATGCTCTGAGGAGACCAGGAATTTTCAACATTTTTATGCCTTTTCCTGAATCTACACTGTGCATAATAAGTGACAGACAAGTGTGGCTATCCACAAATTTACGTATTGAGACACACACAGAGATACACATACACACGTTTTCTGAGCCTTGGGAGTTATGGCAATTTACTGCTCCAGCCAAGGTATTCAGCTTCTGCACCACTTCGGACACTTCCCCGTGACAATATAATATGAATACCCACAAATATCTACCTATTACTGGCATATCTAATAGGAAACTGCTGAGTCCTGAAACTACCCCTCAACGGTACACCTATAGATCCATGGTGAAAATTCATTCAACATATTGCTTTACTATAAGTGAATTGTAATTAATGGATAGATCTATGTTACAGTGGGGATTACTGTAACACGTGTATCAGACAACAAGGCCCGTGGAAAAGAAATATCTATGGACTGATTCTTGGTAGATGTTTCAGAGATGTTTATTTCTCCAGCCGCATGGCCGGGGCTCTGCCGAGGAACTGCTCAATCACGGGACCCGAGGGTCCTTGCCCGCGCAGGGGAACACAAAACAACCAATGGGGAACGAGGCTGACCAGGGCAGGGAAACCCCGTGTCTCCTGCCAGGGCCCCTCTCCCAGGGCTACATGGCAGGGGGGAGGGACCCCAACAGATCTACTTGCCCTGATTAAGCCATCCAAAAATACGTTTGGCCATAGACTGGACTATGCACTGTAGCCTGCCTTTACAGTCAATGGAGAAATAATTCTCCCCTGAACAAGGGCGCTTGTGAAATAGGGGTCCTAAAATAGATGAGATAAACTGTTCCTAATGATCAGGGCCTGGGATGAAAAAAATTAGACACCTGAATTTAGATAACTAAAGTTAAATGAGATTGATCATTTCTGGGATTGTTGTTTGTCTGGTTTTGTCTCTCTCCTGAAGATGTGTAAGACTTCGTGCCACTATTTCCTGAATGTCAAATTGTGAGGGGGGCCTGTGGGGAGATTATGACTTTTTGTTTACCACGCTCTATGGGGAAATTGTGACTTTTTGTTTACCACTGCATGGCTAGGTTTTATAGATGATTATCAAACCTGCCTTCTCAGCCAGTTTATTTTATTTTTTTAATCTTGGCAGAGTCTTTTAATTATATCTCATCCCTAGAGCTCAGTAAAACTTCATATTCCTAATACTCTTACAAGCAGTGTTGCAATCTAACAGGTATTTAATATTGATCCTCTGTAAGGAATTTGATCTCCTTCTTCCTGTGTGATAACAAATTTAATTTTTACCCCCAAATTTTCTACTTCTCTTTCTGGATAGTTATGTTGTAAAACATAGGTCATCTCAATATTTCCGTCCACACCTTGATGTCCATAAATGTTGAATATCAGGGCTGAAAAAATGTTAATAATGGATAATAATCTAATACTTCATGGAGAACAGGTTGAAACACATAATTTGGAAACTTAATGGTCTTTGTAGGTCGAGACTGAGACAAAGCACACTGAAGGTCCCTGTTTTTTCTGGTACATTGCCAGCACCTTCACAGATGAGTTCACAGGTTGCAGGGTTAAGGAAGGAGGACCAAAGCATTCAGGAGAGTATGGCTTTGGACTGGATATCAAGCAGGGTGTATAAGCACCATCCTGAATTAGAGAATTCAACTTTCCTGTGAATTGATTTATTCTAAAATTAATCAGAAAGAAGAAGAAATTTTTTGGAAGATAGGTCTATGAGTTCTAGTTCTTTGATTACACAAACCAAAACACTGATAGATATTATTAAATAGTGGTTTTATTGCAAAGATATTCCTTTAAATGGCCTGCATGATATGAAGAAGACTATTAATAATGAGAGAAATACAGCTTTTTTTTTTTTTTTTTTTTTTTTTTTTTTTTTTTTTTTCCCCCAGTTGTTCAAAATAAGCTGTTTGATCATCCCTTATCATTCTGGAGCAAACAGAAGATGGTTGCAGTGACAAACTCATTTGCAACATCTAAAATTCCAGGAATATTTATTTCCACTAATAATGAACTTGTCAACTAGGTAGTCTGCAGCAGTTACAGGTAAATGCCCTTTTTCTATTGAAAATTCTAATCAATATTTGCATATTTAAGAAAAAGGTGCATGAAAGTTTAGAAATTAATGAGGAAGTTGGCAAAAAACATAACTCCAGTATGTTAGCAAAGCAATAAGTTCTCTAGCAGAATGAATAGCTTCTCTGAAATCAACTAAAACTCACTGTAACAATTTTTAATAGCTCAGTATACCCAGTGGTTTTAGGAAAATTTGAAAAGAGACTGATTCCAGTGCCCCGCTTTAAATAAATATTTAATCCATGACAGTAACTGCAGATATTTTTTCTCTGTGGAAATTCTCAAAGGAGAAAAATACTACATTGATTCTCTTATTTATTACAAAGTGTAGTTTGTCAATTGCCATAGCCTAAAGTCTCAATTTCATGTTTTTGGATTTAGAAGTGTTTTGTATTACTCACATTATTAATTTATTAAGGTTTTGAAACTTCTCATGAAAAGTGTTTACCAAACTGGCAGTACTCTTTCTATTTCCTTACATAGTCTGTACTGTCTGCAACTGCCGAATCAAATAAGATGAGCAAGTATTCTGGTTCTAAGCACTAAATGACACATTAAAGTGCAAGTCAAATAGTAAATAAAAATAGACGGTTTTTGCCAGTTTGTGGTGCCAGACTTTAATGACATCATAAACCCATTGCTCATGCTGCATGCAGCTGCCATATCAGAAAAAAAATGCAGCCTTATAAGAAATAAGTAATTTGGGACATTTTTTCCCTGGAAAGGGCAGAAATTATGGAAAAATCACAAACTCTTTTGCCAAAATAATGACTTAGATTTTACTTTTCATTTTACAGTTGTTCCCAGAAGGCATGATTGCTAATCAGATCAACATTAAATTGAGTATCAATGTTCCCTTCCCTGGGCATTCAAAGCTCTACTATTAGCATAATTCAAATTATTAATTATTTAATTATTTATATTGCAGGAGTACTCAAAATCCCTTATCAAAATCTGGCATAAACGCAGATGAGCAGAGTGTTGCACAAGAAATCTTAGGTAAGTTTTATGAAGAAAGAATAATGACTATGGAAACTTGTTCCTAGAATTTGAGAAACACAATGACTTTCTGGTTTTTTTCTAGACTTAAATTTCTGTCCAAGTGCAGTCAGCTAAAGTTCAGTCCAGCTTATCATTCTTCCTTATTTGTCTTGCAACGACTACCTTTGGCATGTCTAGGATTAAAATGATCACAGCAAACGTCAAAGTTAAACTGAAAGGCCTTTAACAATTTGGATCCTGCGGCAGATGAAAAAATTCTGTCTTACGTTCATTCAGGCAAATAATATTTTCCAGGGTAACTAAGGGAAGATAAATTTGGTCTATGCAAAGAGTAAATTTCAGTGAAATTTAACGTAATAGAAATATGGTATGATAATTATTACTATCTTCACTGAATAATTCTAGAAGACATTGACCCCTGAAATACATTCTTTTCTGAGATGAATAGGATGATTTTGTCTCACCTATCATGGAGAAATTGATTGTACTTTTAGAACAAAAGCTATGATCTTAATTGACTATCATTTTAAGATAAGGTACAGCTCAGTCCTAAAATACTTAGCAAAGTTTTATTTTTCACTGAAAATAGACTTTTTGAGTATCCAAACTTAGTATCCAATACTAAGTTTGTAACTGGTTAAATAAGTCACTCACCTATGAAGATGGATTAGTAGAGTACACTGAGTAACTCAATATTGTTTATATATTGCACTTGTCATAAAAATCTACTGTTTAACACACATGTAACATCACATTTTTTTCATGTGTCTACCTAATTCATAACACCCCTAGTGATTTCTTTAGCCCAAAATGTGAACTGAAAATATATTTCATTTTTTTTCCAGTGATTGCTGAAACCAGGTCTAATCTTCTCCTCCTCAGATTTTTAAAGTGAAAAATAGGACCACAAATAGAGCCATCAGCCAATGGAGAGGGACTAGAAGTGGACGAAAGGAAGAACTGCTGGTGTTCTCGAAATGTCCTTCTGTAATAAAGCTAAAGTACCTTAGCAAGGTGGCATATTACACTACCAGGGCAATTCCAGAGATTTGCACTACCTAATTACAAGATATTTCCTTGTTGAGTGAGGACATCCAGAATGGTCAAGACGGACCTCTTTCCCTGTAAGTAGAGGAGAAGGACCTTGGCTTAGTCACCCTTTAGGGACTTAACAGCAGTACTTTACGAAGGGCTGATCAAGAAGATGGATCTGGGGTCTTCACAGAAGTGCATGGTGGGAGGAAGAAAGGCAGTGGGCACAAGCGGAAAGAAGGGAACTGAAACATAATGAAAAGCGTTCTCCCAATGAAAAGAATAAAACAGTGGCACAGGCTGCCCAGAGAGGTTGGATGTTATATATCTTTGATATTTTCAATACCAGAATGGACAAGCCCTGGACAACCTGGTCTGAACTCACATCTGACCCTGCTTGAGCAGGAGATTGGACCAGAGACCTCCTGAGGCCTCTTCCAGACTGAATTATCTTGTGGTTCTATGATTCTGTGATGACACATGCAGATATTAGAAACAATATGGAATTTATCAAATCTAAAACACCTTAAAACTCAGATAAATACTTCAATCCTAAATATCATGGGCAGACTTGTTTAACAGCTACTTCAGGGCATCTTGGGCTTAGTTTCTCTGCCTGACATGGCTGTGGCACTATGCAGATATATTATGTAGATTTAACTATTATCTGACATTTTTATACATTCAATGAGACATTATTCTAAATAGAAAAGGCAACTAAACTTCAAAGAAAATGATTTACAAGAGAGGAACAAATATAGTTAGCTAGATATATGTATTAGTAAAAGAAAGTTTATATCACTTAGAAGCACAGGCTGTATATAATATGGATGTTTGTGTTCTTTATGGCCTACATAAAGTTAAGTTTGTTTGGGTATCTTAGCTAAGTATTTGCATATACTGACATTTTAGATTTTTTAAAGTGTTGGTTTTATATAATAATTTCTTTTTATGTATTTTAAACTACATTTATATACCACTGTTTCTTCTAGATTTAAAATATGGATTTTAGCTCTTCCATTTAAATTATTCTAAGAGCTAAGGAAGACATTATTGCAGTATTGCTTTAAGCATTTGCTTGCTAACAGAAGGCTGTAAGAGGCCAACATGCATTTGGTACAATTGTGAAATACTTATAGAATGCATCTGTCTCAGCTATTAACCATATGAGATTGGTTCAGCAGAGATTGCTGAAAAGGTGCATATTGATTGCTTAGCTCTGCTGTCAAAGGAGTACAATGCACAGTATTATAATGGATGCAGATTACAGTGATTGTTGTTGAACAAGAAACTTTTGAGAGGTTCTATTTATTTCAAATGCTTTAAAAAAAGCAATTTGAATGAGCCAAAACACAGGTATTTTCCCTAAATTGCTTTCAGTGTTCCTGTTTTTAATAGATTTTATTTCACAAAGTTCTGGCTAGTGGGCTGGTAATGACTTCTGTACAGAATGGCAACTATGTTTTTGTGTGATAAAGCCACAAACAATGTATTCAACTTAATTGATAATAAAATTCAGTATTTTTTCAATAACTCCTCCTTCACTATCCCACATTTCAACAAGATTTTATTTAAGGTAGCACTAAACCATATATTTTTGTAATGTAATTAAACGGTAAATGTTAATGTAATGCTAATTATAACAGGCCCAACTTTTTATCAAGCAGTTGGAAAGAGACAGTTCTAAATATATTTAACATTTGGGTTGTGCTTTGAACACTTCTAACTTATCGGAATATAATATGAAACATTATGTACCTCGGCCTCATTACACTGGGGGTTCAGAACTGACAACTAGCTCCACATGAGTTTCCATGCCTATGTAGAAGAAAAAAGAAGGTATTTTTTTAGAATTAAAATGTGGAAACTATCAAGAAAAATAGTATCTTTTCCACTGTATGTTTTCCATGTCCACACATGCAAAAATTTGCCTTTATCTAAGGAATGTTTGGTTGACTTGACGTTCTTTCCTAAAAATCTTGATAAAAAAGTAATTAACCAAGCTACTACGTTAAATTAATTGTCTTCTTTAACCAGAGCTGTAGCAAAGGAAGCAAGATGGGGTCGCACCAGAAACATCCTATTGATAGGAGCACTAAGAAAAAAATATGTTTCACCAGTACTTCTCCCTTTGCACTGGCAACCACAAAGAAGGAAAGCTAATCTGTAGTGATAGCACAAGCAGGACAAAGTAATGTTTGCTCCTGGAAAGAAACCAAAGAAAAAGAGGAGAAAATCTGAGGAGATGAACATCTTTCCACAGTGGCTTTTTTACATTAATTTGCTAAGAAGTGAAGTTGGATTATGGTTTTATTTGGCACAACTTATCAACCTTGTTGAATTCTGACACAGTACCAGTACTCCTTCAGCTTTCTGGAGTATCCCTCATAACCCAATATTTACTTCAGTATTTCACAGGTCCAGCAAGACTGAAGACTTCTAGCAATGAGTGAGCTAGGTCTGATGGTTTAAAAAATACCCCTTTTTTTGTAAATTGCAGCTTTGTGTTTAGATTAATGATTAGTAAAAGAACAGATAGACTTTCTTATCTCACTTTCATTAGCTTCATACCCAACTTATTATTTTTACTCAAATACATGTTGATTATATTTGGCTTCTTTGCATCATTTTTTAATATATAAATTTAAAATATATTCAGAATGTGATTTTTGTATACTTATATGGTGTACAACTTTGACAAAGTTTATTTTACTCATAATTTACTTTTTGAAGCTCATAGGCCTTAGATCAACAGACTGCCTTTTACTCTGCTTCTTTTATCTTCCTTTAAATACTCTGTATTTTATACTCCCATACTTATTTGTTAATTTTTATGTCCTCTCTTTTCCATTTTCTCCCTATTGCTTTTCATTGACAATTGCTGTCCTTTGTACTACCACTGAGCTGCAAAGGACTTTTAGAAAAAAATAGCTCAGTAAGGCAATGCAGTTTTCTATCTATTAGAGAAATTCTTTTTCATATCCACTTCACTCAAAATTTTCCACATACCATTTTGTTGGTATTCACAATTTTCTTTGGATGTTGGAAGCTTTTCTGAAGCACTAAATATACCTTTAGCTGGTTGGAACCATCTTTATTTTTGTCTTCTGACCATAATCATATCATCATCATTGATGTCTAGGCTGCCACTAAGTTCCATGAAGGGATTAGTTAATTTTTGCTCATTAAGATACTGAAATTAACTTTAGAATTTTAACAGCAAAGTGCACTCATATAGCATATCCTGTGAGGCTAGAAAGAAAAACTTTTTTCTTGTTTGTCTCCTCTAAAAAAGAAACAAATCAATTTCATCATACTAGTTATGATAAAATGTGGGCCAAGGACCAGCTCTGAGCCTGCACAGAATACTGTGTATACTGTACCTATTTTTAGTTGAATATTATTCATTGAATACATTATTTAGAAAATGTTGCTGGTTTTCAATGAATAATTTATTCAGTTTTGTTGCTATCTTAGACCAGCTTTAATTATAACTCACAGTGCAGTGCTGAAGCAAAGAGAGATGAAAAATGATAAGCCCAACTATTGCTAGGATATCTAGAGACTTAGGGCATTAAATATCATCCATCTAAGCTGAAATCAAAATCCTGATATTTTCAACTTGCGTATATTCTCTCTTGTCACTTGTAAGTATTTTTGGTTTACTCTCGTTCTCCTTTTTTCCCCTTCCTCCCTGCTTTCTGTCAATTTTTGCTTCCAATTTTGCCTAAATGTCTGTTCTGTCCTTCCTGTCTCTTTTGTTTTTCACCACTCACCTACCCCTGTCAACAAGCCCTCATTTTTGATATAGATTAGGGTAGTCCAGCAGACCTCTTGAGAGTAAATGGATCCTTCATAAAACACTTCTAAATTTATTAATTTTTCTCTGCTGATTCAGCTCAGTGGAGTAAATCTACAGGAAAACATTTCTGGGAGACATTTTTTTTCCCTTGTAGGCTTGTGGTAAATGAAAACGATTCTATGACCAGTGTATTTTAATTGTTCCCATATGAAACCATCATCTGCTCTTGTCCATCATTTAACCAGACTAAAACAATGCCATAGTAAATTGACTGAGTTAGTCTGGCAACATCCACAAATGTAAATTCATAGAGGAGAGAAAGAAATGCAAATTAATCCGTATCCATGTGCCAATCTTCAGGCAAGCTGTGAAGACAACTATTCTGAAGCAAGTACATATAGAAAACAGGACAGGCTGATGTCATCCATGTCAAGCAGTAATCTATGTAACTGATGACGTATTGACATTGGAAAACAGCTTAGATAGTTGGTGCAATATTAGAAATCATTAAAAATTACAAGAGAATAGGAATGCCTGTGAACCAGAAGAAATTCTTGATTCATCAGAGTGCTCTTAAATGGACTTCTGGGCAACATCCTAATGCCGATGTGGGCCGTTCTGCTTCAATGACCCAAAACCAGAAAGACGAAGAAAAGACCCTGGGCACCAAGCATAGCATTTTAAAAATACTCATATTTGAAAAGTTTTCAAATGTGGACAGGTGGCTACTACAAAAAACTTCTGCAGAACTTGTTCTTGGACTCAATAGAATGGAATTTGTAAAGTGACATTTCTCCGTGCTGGAAACGTTTCATGCTAGATTGTTCTTATGTAGGAATAATATAGGAGAACTCAAAAGGAATGCCTACCTAGCTCAGGTTCCTGGGCACTGCAAGAATGCAAATAATAACAATAATAGTAATTACATAAAAAGTAGACAGCCAAAAGGCTGTTCTCTCGTGGTTCCAAGAGAAAACCATAGAGGTGGTCCTTCTGGAGACTCTGTCACTACTCAGAACATTTAAATATGGTTGCATCTGGAACTTAAAAAGTACCAGCAGCAGCACATGATTTTCCAATCTCTTAACATCTGCAATTTAATGCATCAGAAAGCAAAAGAACAAGGGTAACAGTCGGGTATCTGTTATATGTTTAAAGTCTGCCAATAATGTAGCATATGAAAGTGTGCCTATAAGAAAAACTTGTTTGATTAAAATGAAACAAATGTTTAATTTCCCCTCTCTGATTAAACAGTTATTTGCAAGAGCAGTGAGCATAAAAACATACATGTAGATATGAATATATACATATTGAGAGACACAACAATTTTATTGTACAACACTTATAAATAGATTTGAGAAACTCAAGATATATAAGAAACCCTCTCCAAGAAGAGGCTGTTCAACACTACAAACTCTGACTATTCCAAAATATAATACTTGTTTTTTTCTAGAAAGCAGTTTTTAAAAAATCCTCTGCATTTCTATTTCTTGTCCTGAAAACCTGACCTACTGATACAGCATATTGCTAGCATATCTCTGTTTCTTCATCAACATATTTTCGACAAAAAATATATAAACTAATGTTCTTGGAAGACTTCACCCCATTTCAGAAAGTCTCCACAGAGATAGGAAAATTGAAATGGTTACATAGGAATTAAAATAAAAATGTATGAGTTTAGACAGCTATTTTCCACATATCTTCCTTATTTCCTAACTTGTTGGCAAGGCTATCATATAAGCCATGCTCTAGTAACTTTACAAAAATAAATCACAAACTGTGCCTATTTTAATTATGACATCTGTTCTGCAGCAGGGTATTGTATAGGTCAATAACAGCAGCATGGCTTGGTGTCACAACTGGATTTGTATCACAAATATAATCACCGATAATTTATTAATGGATTCTCTACAATAATTTTCTGATATTGCTTTTCAGCCTAAAAACAAGACAAATACTCTTGTCCATCCAAGCATTATTCTATATGCAATCAGCATACTTTTCATAGTACATAATTGAAAAAGTAATCATGAGCTCCCCAACCCATGTCCCACAATTATATAAAAAGATTTTCCCCTATTAAATGGTATTATATTTAAAATTATTAGCAATTTATCAGACTCTGCAATGAAGTAGAAAAAATACAGTACCTTGAACACTAGTTTTCTCAAAGATAAGTAAATGCCTAAATATCAAGCATTCTTCAGCTGTACAGCTGTAGTTGAGAACACGAGATAAAAATAAATCTACTTTAATAGATGTAATATGAGACCTCAGGTAGGTTTTTGAATAATATTCGAGTACCTGTATCATCTGTTAGGAAAGCTGCAGTGCAGGCATGTAGCTTTTAAATGGAAAGCCAAAATCACAGATGAAGAGTAGGACAGAAAATGATAACAGTCCTTTCCTAGCTCCCTCACCAACTGGCTGTTGAATTTTATAGGTAGATTAAGTCATGGAAGATTAAGATAGAAGCTTTGCTCAGAGCACCTACCAGGCAAGAGAAAGCAAAATACAGCACTCCATTTAAAACAATGTACTTTGTAAAACCAGAAAAGCTGATTGGCAAAGCAATCATCTTTAAAATGTCCCTGAAGATTATAAATAAAACTATTATATTTTATACTGGAGCTCCGTGGTATGATGACAACCCATTAACTCAATCAGAATAACGACAGGAGGGCCATCAGAATGATAAAGCCGTTCTAATGAAATGCAGACAAAGATTAAAAAGAATTAAAAGTGACAAGTAAAATCCATTAAACGACAGCCTTTAGCTACTGTAATCAAAGGATTATTACTTTTCTTGTCAATTAACAGCTGTGTGTCTATTTTTTCATGCAACACAAAAGACTATGCCAAGTGTCAAAAAATCATTATTAATAAGGGGCCTTTATTTTTGTTTATTTGGTTTGTGCAAGTACATTGCAAGATCTCCAAATGAACCATGTACACAATTTTAGAAGCCATAACACACAATTAACAACAGCATTCTGTGCTATTATTGCCCTTAAAACTGAGTCTTACTGAAGGAAGAAAGCAATTACAAATGGAATCAATTGCAAGTGTGTTAATCAATGTCTTTAACTTATGTAAAATATTAGAAACATACACATGCAGAAGTACTCTATGTTTTTCATTCTTTGATATTATTTTGCCTACGCTTTGCCATAATATTTCACATGGCAGGACATTCCACCAATGTTGGATTTTGCACATTGCATAGGTGAATTAATTTTCTGTTCATTAACCTTGAAAATAGTTAAGAGTAAAAAATAAAAACTAAAAAATTTTAAGGGGAAATTAAATTCTTGAGCACAACAGATAAACCTGCACCTTTGTTTGGAAAAAAAAGTGTGATCCACAAGTCAGCACAGATTCCATTGCATAAACATAGAAAATTTCATTACAAAGTCTTTTACTATTAATAGTAGACAATTAATACAGTTAATAACACTAATAATGCTACCAGATGAGGCCAGAGAAGAGATCACAGTAAAAATGCTTTCCGTCTTTTTTATATTTATAATATCTGGCCGTCATCTGTATTGTTTCCATTGTCTTTAACAAATTGCCTCTACTTTGTGCTGCTTCCAATTGCTCTAAGTACTTTCAGAACTGGCAAAATTATGTTGTAGTTCCATACCTAAACACCTATGTCCTTTTCTCAGACAGATTATGGAAGTTTTTAGTCATTTATCCAGATTTTTTTCAGCACTACAACTTTAAATAGATGAATGAATGGCCAAGCTGATTAATCTTCTACTAATTCTGCATTTCTGAAACAAGCAAAATAGTTTGCAATACTTTGTAGCGATTAAGAGAGAAAATTAAGATGCCATAACATTTCAATTACATCCACTTCAATCTACCCTGATGAAACAAGAGTAATCATGAACATCACCCCAATCCACATCTGCACTCTAAAATGTCAGGGTACTTTGTTCTCCCCGTACTTATCAAAGAACACAAGTTTCTTGAGGGCTGATAGACTCCAGGCAGAATTATGCACGATCACATCAATTGGAAGATTGATAGTTGCTCCTGTGAGAGGCATCTGATAAAGTAAATATTTTCTTTTGATGCAAAATTGGCTTACTAAAGGGAAGACAGAAATGGCATTTTCACCACACAAGGATTTTTTTTTGGTCAAACAGCATTACCTAAGGAATACTATGTCTTCTGTGTTAAAAACTATGTTTCTGAGATCCAGTACAGGTAAGAACCCTAATCTTTTCTTACTAAATCCTATAAATATGCCTCAGATTCAGATGTATGCAGATTATCAGTGAGTCATAAAATTAAATTTTAGGTAAATCAATAATTCAGATGCTTCAGTTGTCCTCTATATTTGTAATTTAAAGAACTATTGAAAGGAACTTTGTATTGTATTGAAACAGGTGATGGAATCCTGCTTCTTTACATACTATTTAAATGCAGGATGGGAATTTGTCAGTTCAGAATTATAGGAAAAATATCTGCATGACACTAGAAATAATAAATTTATTTTTGCTGAAATGCTTAATAAAATATTTTCTATGATATAATATGAACAAAAAAAAGCTTTTTTAATCCTTATCATCTCCCAGCAAGCAAAAAGAAAAAAATCTGACGTTTCTCTGAATTATTATTTTCTCCCACTTCACCTAAGAAGCAAAGGGAAAGAAGGAATGATATAAATTCAAGTAAGATTCCTGAGGGAGTTCTGTCTTTTATTCTCACTTTAATCACATCATCCATGTCTAATACTGTCAGTCAGCAATGTTATATTTTTTCCTGTTTTCCTATACATTATCTCCCAAATTCTCCTTTCCTGGGTTGTTTAAAGTGTTCTGCTTGCTCTATTCTTGGACAGGAGTTATTTTCTGTGGCTGACTGATTTTACCATATAATGCCATGACCTTTGGAAAGTTTTTTCCCCTCTTTGAGTCTATTCTCACAGCTGCTTTAGAGAGGTCTGTTCATAGTCTTTTCAGGCTGCCTAGAAAAGCTTGTTCATCAGCATTCAAATCTCTGGAGACAAACACAGTCGGCACAGTTCTGGTAAGAAACACATCTCTTAGCTGTGTGACGTTTCACAGACAAATACTACAGAGACTTTTCCATACACTACACAGAGCAAGTAGATAGTACAGTATCAAAGATGTGTGTTCCAGTAGCTTCTGAAGATACTTTTGTAGAATGAAACACTTTGTAGCTTCTGTTTCTCGTATCTAGGTATGTCAACTTTCCCTAGCGTGTCGCACTTCCTTTCAGAACAATGGCAAGGATGAGTGTTCTCTGACAGTTATAAAATGATGTGTAATTGAACTAAAGTGTGGGATAGAATGTGAGAATGTGAACAACATGGATATTAATAAAGTCTAGCTATGCCTAGTTGCTGCAAAATATTGACATTATTTTCCATTTTGTAGGACCAGCCTTTCTACCAGTTCCAAAGTTATTCATATCAGAACATTTTTCACTACTCCATCTGAAATTTCTTATTCCTAATCCTAAAAGAAACTGTTGGAATATCATATGGACACTGAGGGCAAAGAAGATTTTTAGTTCCAGTCTTCCAGTGATGGAAGTTACTTGGTCTTTTGCTACAATTGCAATGGCAGTAACATCAGATCATAGTTGTGAATTATTTTCTATGAAGCCTGAGGAATTGGAAATGTCTGCGAATGGCACTAGTAAGGGTTCAGTCTCACAAGGAGCACAATTTGATTTCATTATTTTTCCTTTATTTTTTTCTGGAATTCACTTAATAGCCATCATCTAATATGGATGGACGGATTTGTTGACCTTCCATCACATCAGTTTTCATGCATCAAAACATACTCTATTGTTTTAATATAGAGTTGCATGACATTTTTTGCCCTACCAGAAATTTGACTAATGTCAATGACAAATCTTTTTATATTTATTGTGCCAGATGTTTTTATTTGACAGACAATTTGCTCCTTGTCTTTGTTTTACCTCAGAAGGATTAAAGTTTCTATTTATAAAGGGGGTTTTATAGATTATGTTTTTTCTTACTTAATAAGTTTGTGTGCCATTTTGTAGGTCAGATGCCTACTAAATCCTAACCAAACTCTTTCAGAAACCTGGTCTCTTAAGGACATATTCAGGCCAATGAAACACAAAATTTCTTCAGACACTACCACATTATATTTACTGGGTGGTCTTTCTTTGTGTATTTCAAAACATTTTCCCTTTCTCTAGCAGAAAAAAAAATAAGGGCATGCAATAAGAGAGGAAAAAAGCTCGTCATATAAACCACTGATGGTTTATAAATGTAATGAAAGGTTTAAATTTACACTGAAAATCTGGATCAATAATTATTTATGCATTCATCATTGTCCACTCAAATTGCCCTTCTTCAGCACTTCAAACATATCTTAAATACAAACATTCTTATTCTACTCAGCAAGGCAATCTACAGAACAATCTACATGTAAAGTGCTGAAGGGTGTTCATCTCTAACAGCAATCAGACTGCACCTGGTCTACATGTACACTCTGCAAGAAGTGTTTTGGATTATAAGGTTGAACTTCTGTGAAAGGGACTTGCTCTTACTTTCAGCCACTTGCTGTTCGGAAAGGAGTTGGGGACACCAGTAGCAATCAGGCTGTTGGGTGATTTCCCCACTAGACAGTTTCCAAACTAGACAAACTTACTGAATACTGCAAAATCTGTTTTATTCCAAGCAATGAGGACCCTGTAGGCAGCAGTCCCTCACACAGATGAAACTGTTGGTTGATGACTGGACTTTGTGGATGTCAGAATGAGATCCTTTACTTGGAGCACCTTTACTGCCTTCTACCGAATCACCTGACAATGCTCATTGTCATCCACTTCTCAGATTCTTTTCTTTTGAAGTGTCATATTTTTTACACAGAAGGTGAGAAAGTAAACCTTGTCCAGTCTTTCACAAATTTTAAGTGTCCAATTTTGCTTGACAAGATATTTTTTCCTGCTGTTTCATTGCAACTCAAAGTGAAACACGTGTCCAAGGTCCACAAACAGCTGACACAGAAGCAAAATATCTTTAACTGCTTTGGATCCATTCAATATCTAGCCAGAGGGCTGAAGTATGCCCATAATGTTTACAAATGTTTTAATCTTCATATTGAACAGGAAAAATTGTGAGTGAGGATAGTCACAACTCTTCTTGAAGAAACTGAAGTGTGATCTGAAATTCCTTTCCTATTCTTTAATTTTAATATTCCTGCAGTGCTTGTGACCTCCCATGATGTACCAAGAACCTACTGCAAGGGAATGTTTAAATGCAGACACCATATCCCAAACACAAGACAGAAACTAACACAGATACAGGCAAGAAGAGCTATTTATCTTGTCCTGACAGTCAGAAGTATTGTCTGTCTAAAAGTCTCAATGCAGCACATATGTTTAATTTTATCACACAACTGCACAGAGAAAAATATTTCCATACATTCAAGTTCCTTGCTGAACTATATAGAGCAACAGCCTGTTGAGGCTGAGATGACTCAGGTCCCAAACACAGTAACGTGTTCATCATATATGGTCCATAACATGCCATGATAGATGAACCTTTTCAGCATATTGTTTGAGGTTGTGATTTGTCTTTCCTGTAATGCAATTTTTTGGATAGATGAGTCATTCTCAAGCAAATGAAACGTTTTGCACACCATTTCACTTCTGTCATGCATTATTAAAGGCTGACATATCTTTATCCATACATTTTGTGTAATTCAGCCATTCCTTATGTTCCTTTCCATAAAACACACTTGTGCTATTGCCACCATCATAATCCCATAAACTGTGATACTGATGAAAGGGTCAGCACCTAACAGGCAATGAGGATAAGCTTCATGTTCAGCAAGATGCATGATTTTTCTGACCTAATATTACTTCACAAAGGTGTAGATACTCTGGCTATTATTTATTAGTGTTCCCTTTACAGTTAACAAAAAACATTCACTTGAGTGCTAAGACTGATTTTTAATATGACTAGTAAGAGGACTCTCTTGAATGCTCTTTCACCATTAAATATAGTCATGGCAGGAGAGATGTCTAAAGAAAACTTTTAGATGGCTCAAGCTGGATTACATAAATCCTCCCCTACATGCATGCAAGAACATCTCCAGACATGTACCTTTCACTGCAAGAACTTTCACCTCACATTTGAAAGTTACCAATAAAATTATGTTGCCTAACACTTTCCGTTGGCCCACGAATTATTTTAGGTATACTTACTGGAAAGACTGTTTTAAGCTGGCAGAAAGCATGTTCATATTACTCCAACTCCAGTTTACTGGCCTTCCATTGGCAATTTTTCTACTTCGCTTGATCATGCTTACTGAACTGTGTGTCTCTAAATTTTCTGATAATGATTTTAACAACTTTTGAAACACTGAATATTTTCTGGCTGGAATAGCCACTATAGCGTGCAAACACTCCAACATTGACTTTTACATCTCATCTTGCATTTTGTAAGTTGTGCACACAGAATTGCTGCCAATTCCTCAGAATGCACAAACCCCAAATATTCTTGCTGGATATCTGATATCAAGTCTTATTTCAGAATAAGGAGGTTACTTTTCTCAGCTCCCATCAGACTCAGTGGTATAATACAGAAGAGAAGGGTGACAAGAAATAACAAAAGGTTCAGCAACAGCCTGTCAAATACCAATCACATCAGCAATTTTGGACCATGCTTCCAAAGAGATTCTTGAACTAAATGCATCAAGAGCATATTTTTGACTAACGTAATGTTGCCTTATTGTTCTGTTGACAGGAAAAGTTTCTGGCAGCTCTTTGGCGTAAAAAGCTTTACTCCTTATGTCTCTCTGAAGGTTCACTTGCAGCAGCTCCTCCTTTCTGTGGTTCATAGCTAGCCAAGGTAAGAGTGGTGACTAGGATTTACTCCCAGAGGAGGCAAAGGCCTCCTCGGTATTGTTTTATACCAAAGTAAAGTTCAAATTAAACTGCATTTTAAAGCTCATACCTTTGCAGATGGTTATAGAAATGTTTAGCAAAAAGAGATGCGAGTGGGAAGGAAGCTGGTCATTATGGTTGTACCAAAAGGATTCATATGGCTGGAGAGAGGGTGTTCGGGAAGTCTCAGGGTGCTCATGGGCTGGGAATGTTGGGGATCAGAAGCTATGAGGGCTTTTCTGAAGGGGCAAAGCAGGACCCCATAGCTTGGGCCCATCCCATCCCCAGACAGGAGCAGGGCAGGGGGGGCAGCCAGGGCAGCCCCAGCTCCAGGCACTGGGCATTAAGCTGGGAATGGGCTGAGCTGGGATGTGGGCTCACAGGCAGCCCAGGGCAGAGCTGTGAGGAACTGGAGCCCAGAGCTGCTACAGGGTGGCTCTGGCCAGGTCTGATGTTTCTGGGGATAAGCAGGAGCTGGGCAGGAACATCAGGTCTCTTGATTACCACCAGACTGGCACAGGATGGACCAGTTGAAAACCTAGCCTTGTTAGATACTTTCACTGAATGTTTAGCACAACAGGCTACAGTGTGATAAGGAAATTTGGAAGCTTATAATTAATGTATTACAGGTACAAACACATATGCGCATCATATGAAATATATATCCAAATGGTACAGTTGGACCATCCTGAGGGTAGGAAAGCTGGAAACAGGATGAAAAACAAAAGCTGGTATGCTACAAAGCAGTTTGGAACCAGTGGAGGAAGAAAAAGGCCAGAGTTTAATAGTGGTCATAAATTATGTTTGTTGCCAGCTTGGATATGATAACATTAAAAAATTTAACAGGGAAAAATTTTCAAATTTTCAACTGACCTAGTCAAGTATTATATGACTGTACAATGGTGAGCCCATCTGGACCCAAACCCAGGCTCTACTCGCCTCAAGGCATCTCACTGGAATGACAAAATTAAAGTTTGCCATTTCAGTTGCCACAAGGAAGAAAATGAGGGTCATTATGACTTCTTTCTGGTTTATATCCTTAAGGAAAGGTAAGAACTATTTGAACTGTAGGACAGTGCTAGAAGTCTTCTAAATGTGTGGACTAATAAAGGCCGAATGCCTAATAAAATGATTATGGGGAAAAAGAAAGTTAGATATTGATGCTAAAATACTTATTTTAGAATTAAAAAATGATGAGAAATTAACTAATGGCAGTGGGAGAACAAAATTCAACTCTTTTTAAAGTTCTAAACTCCATCCTAAACACAATGATGTCCAATAACTAGAATTTAAAGTGAGGAAATTCGAAACATGTCTTTCTTTAAGAAGCACTTAAAAGTATCAAGTTGTTAATTTGTGCAGGAGTACATTCAATTTCCAATTGTAAGACTAGAGAAAACATGCATTTTTCAGAAAGATATATATTGCCTTTAAAAACAGATTAACAGGCTGGTAGACAACTCATTCAGCTCTCGTACCGATGAAACTATAAGTAATAAGATGATATGCCACTGAATGCCAACACAAAAACATTTTCATATCTTGAAGTTTTTGTCTATATTTTTAAAAGAAACATTAGAAGCTCTTCAGAATGTTATAAAAGTTCTACTCTTTGCCCACAGGTGGCCTAAATTAAAAATTGTTGTAATAGAAAGCAATACCAGAACACAGTCTTTCTAAATGTTGCCTTACTGAGAAGTTTCAGTTGTTCTCAGATTGCTTTGGCATCAGTGTTAGCAGAAATACACTTTCAGATAATACCTGAAAAATAAAAAATTAGTAACATTGCTGAAGAAATTGTGCCTGAAAAAGGGTCATTAGTATACTTAAATGACACTGGAACTTTGTAATATATTAGATATCCCATAAAGAAGTAACAAGACGTGCCAGAACAGAAAAAAATTATTTATCTTGTCCACATCTGTTTTTCAAAGACAAGAGCAGCTATGCCTGAAATGTTTTCTTCTAATGCAGTTACAAAAACTGTCAATATTGCTCACTGTACCTCTTTTAACAAGCTTACTCCAAATGGTAACTTACTTCAGAATGCTTTTCCCTTGTATTTTATTTGTGAGAATTTAAGCTTGTTTCTTATATAGAAACATGAACAAATAAGTTTGTTACTTTCCTCTCTACTGCAGCCTTTAAAAGATTTTCACAGTATTCAAAATATTTAAAGAAATATATTTTTCTTCTAATGAAAAAAAGAGGAACAAAACCAAAGTGTTGACGCCATGTAGACTCCCACAACTCTTACTCTTACATGTGTACTACCATTTGTGGCAAATGGTCCAACAACTTACTGTAGACTGCAAGAAACTTACTTGGTTTTTATTTAAACAACATAAGAATTTTCAGCTGACCATAGTAACCTAGAAAAATATTTCCTCACCTGTGGGCTCAAATATAATTTTGACACATCTTAGTATAGTACTCTGAGCTCTGTCATATCACCAGCAATAGTGTGGCCAGCAGGACCAGGGCAGTGACCGTCCCACTACACTGGCACTGCTGAGGCCACATGTTCAGACAAGTCATGTTCAGTTTTGAGCCCCTCACTACAAGAAAGACATTGAGGTGCTGGAGCATGTCCAGAGAAGGGCAATGAAGATGGGCAACACAAGTCTTGTGAGGAGCTGCTGATGGAGCTGGGGTTGTTCAGCCTGGAGGAGTCTCAGGAGGGACCTTATTGTACTCTCTACAACTACCTGAGAAGAGTCTGGAGCCAGGTGGGGATCAGTCTCTTCTCCCAGGTAATAAGTGACAGGAGGAGAGGAAATGGCCTCCAGTTGCATCAGGATATAAGGAACACTCCCTTCACTGAAGGGGTTGTCAAGCACCGGTACAATCTTCCTAGGGAAGTGGTGGAGTCACCATCCCTGGAGGTATTTAAAAGATGTGTAGATGCAGCACAGAGGGACAAGGTTTAGTGGTGGATGTGGAAGTGTCAAGTTAATGGTTGGACTAGATGATCTTTAAGGACTTTTCCAAACTAAATGATTCTGCGATTTTCTGATTCAATATTTGAATGCTACCAATGAGATTTCCTCTTTCAGGAAGCATTTAAGAAAACTTATTGTTTCAGAGTTGCTATATTGACTAACTGAAGAACATATTTTTACTTTGTATGGTCTGTGGTCCTGTGTACTGTCCTCTGCACATAATTTTATTACTGAACTTAAAATAAAAAGCTGAAATCATTTAACATTGCTCATTATTGTACTAAGAAATGTAAATGATTATGATTGTTTTTAGAGTTACTATTTCTCTATAAAAACAGAATCACTTTAAGATCTTGACATCAACTGGAAAAATAAGTATTACTACTTCAATTTGTAGTAGATACTTCTTTCCATCATTTTGATTTACACTCATTTTAGGAATATTATAATTTTAGAGTACAGTAAAAGATTTTCATTAGTATAAAGAGATATGACTTTTCATACTGGAGTCCTAAAAAGGTGAAAAGACATCTAAAAGGCAGTCTTAAAACTCATGCCTTTATCTTGATCTATTATCTTGACATGAGCTGAGCACAAAAAAGGATGGTATGATCTGAGCAGGGTCAGGGTTTGATCTGACCAGGGCAGGTGGTACTCCTACTTTCTGTCTGCAACTTCTCCAGGACTAAATGATCTTTTATTTTGTTAAAAATAGCCCCATCCCTCTGATTTTAGATGTCTGACAATTTCTACTTCTTGTCCTGACTTGTGCTATTGTGATGTTGCTGGTTCCTCTTACTGATTGGACTTTAGGAGATATTTCAGTACACTCAAATTGTTCAAGACTGGATTGCTTACAACAGTGTAACATACTTCAGTTTCATATTTAACAAAAGATGTAACCCTCATATTTTCATTTGTCTCAACCCTCTTTATCAATATCTATCTATATCTGTCTATCTATCTATCTATCCATTCTTCCATGATTCTGCTGCCCACAGAACATCTTTACTTAACTAATACACTACCTTCTATAGCTGCTCCACTAATTTGCATATTAAGGTTTACTTCTTTGGTTTTGTCTAAAAGAAACTATTGAAAAATAACAAAATCCCTGGCATTCTAAAGGTTTAGGCTCTCATGCATTAATTCATTATGTCTTTTGATCACAATCACCTCTTTCTGCATAATTTTTTTTCTTTTATTAGAGCAGAGAATTAACACTGCTCTCACCAGAAAACCTGAGACAAATTTAGGCAGAGTAATAGCAAGATTATGAGTTTTGAAGTCTCAAGAGTATTCCTTACCATATAAAAATATGTAACAATTTATACAAAACCAATTCTAAGGTCCTAAGTCAATATTTTCTGGAAATTTGACATTTCTCTTGTTATTTCCAATTTGGAATGGATTTTTTTTTAATTTCACCAGGCTTATTTTAACCCAAGCAGTTTTGAAATACTGATAAAATATACAATTGCAGCTTCCTTCTGCTTAGGCTGATGAGTTTTAGCAAGCAATTTGGAATAAGATTTCTTTTTTGTTTTTCTTAAATAATGGCTCATCAGTTGGTCAAACATTACTATTTTAATTCATTAAAATTCACAGGAATTTCACACTTGATTAAGTAAATCTTCATAAGTGCAACAGCAGAATGAAAATAACTCAAAGTCATTAATTACCTGTTTATTCTTAAAAGGAATGTTAATAATTTGCTATAAGGAAAAAAGAAAGCAAGCATATTTTCCCCAAGAATAACTGAGCCACCACCACTTCACAGGACAATGTTGTCAATAAAATGTTTTGGTAGAGCAAATTGCTGAATGAGCTGTACTCATTGTTCCTAGGCCATCTCCAGGATATCTCCTTGGCACCTTTAGTGGTGACTTTGCTATGTACCACCTTCAATAAGTGCTTGCAGAGCCCCACGCTCCCACTGCCTTGCAGTACTAAAGCCTTGTTTAAATTTCTGTCTTGGGCTCATAGCAAACTGAAGAGCAGTTTGAGAATGAACAGTACCTGACTTTTTGTGGTAATATTAGGAAAAAGGAAAAGTAGCCAGATTTTCATGCAGGAGAAGGATTTAACATCAGCACATTCTTTCGCAGACATGTGGCTCTTCATCTTCTTATCAACCTCGGGTTACACAGGCTGCATTTATTAGTGCATAAGACTCCTCTATGCATATCTTTAAAGTGACCCTCATTTTACTTCAAGACATCCAATTGTTCCTTGTTTTCCCTATTAGCATGCCCTGGTGCACACCAGCATTCATCACTAGAAATGTCAGACATAACCAAGAATTGCTTCAAAAGCCATTTTTATTACACACATACAAAGAGAAAAAAAAAAAGAAATTTATATTTTATATGGCTTCAGTTTTCTTCAATGTGTCCTTGATTTATGGTACACTTGTCCTTGATTCCTTTGTTTGAGTTTTAAATGAATACCTGCTATGTAAAGAGTGCACAGTATTATGTACATGCAGATAGCTACAGATCCTCGCACATGCTACTTAAAAGAGAATTATAAAACAACGACAAAATGCACCGTCCTTTTACACTGAAAATCTCACTTTATAATCAAAACTGACTTGCTTCATGTATGCAGTATGCATTTTGTTAATTAGCTTCCTTCTGGCACCTCTGAAGCAAAAATCAATTTTTCACAGGATCATTTTTCCCTCCTTGTAATAAGTAACACTTAATATTTGCTGGTGCTGTGATAAAATGCATTTCGAGGTGTTTTATGGAGTACTAAATTAAATGTTTCAATTAGAGCTTCAGCGAGCTGTTCAGCAAAGATTTGAATGAACCTCTGTAGGCCAACCTTAAAAAAAATCCCCAGGCCTATATTTTCATGCACTCTATAAAGATGTGTCAGACTCGCAATTAAAATAATTCATTTTTCTAAATGAGCTGAGAGAGATCACATCTCTTTTGCTCAATTACTCCCATTTCTACTACTTTTTCTCCTATGTTATTGTACCCATATGACTCTTGAGTAAAAAAGTAGTGTGAGAGTTTTGAGAGTAAGATTGGAAGTTAGGATCTGTGAGCTCCAATTTTGGAATATGAAACAGAAAAGATAATTTTGATTGTTTTGCTGAGTTTTCCCAACGGGCAAAACCCTCCAACATCCACCATCTGAACATCTCTTTAGACTTTCTCTATTAGGATCCTCAGGGTCCTGCCATAAGATATTTATCCTAAGACTATTGTTTCTTGCCCTGTCTCTTTTCTTTGGTCTTTAGGCTTGTCATCGCCCCCTTGAAACTGATTTTATCTGCTGTCATTAGGAATCTTCCACGTCTGTCAAATTAGAGCTTTGAACACTGTAAGTCTTGTGAGAGAGTATTTCTTAATCTTTGCCTGGCAGTGTAGACTGGGAATATTTCTAATATTTCTGACATCCTTTTTAGTTTTTTTATTCTCTAGGTTTTTTTCTTCTTGGTGGCTAAGAACTGTGATAAAACAGATGGTTCCTGTGAAAGTCCTAACCAATTTGATAGGAACACAGCCACAACATTTTTTTTTTATTATACAAGGTGTGCAAGATACTCTTAATAAAAATGAAAGTAGCTCAAAACATTTTCAGTTGTCCCAATCATAACTTTCATGATTTAACCTCATAAGTGTTCAGAAACACAAAGCAGAATTTTTTTTTTAAGCGACTTCTTCCTTTGTAAAATTTATTCTCAAATGAGAAATATTAGCACTGCAAGAAGGAGAAAAAAAAATATGGGCAGCATTTTTGTGTAAGATATTATGTAATTTTACTGATTTGATATTAGTACTCAGGCAAAACAGAGCCCTCAAATGTAAGATAAATTTCTGAGGTGACTCAGTGTCACGAGTTCAGATCTCTTAGACAGCTATAAGCATCAAACCCATCATTTATTGGTAGTATTCATAGGTGCATTTAAAGGATGCAAATATTTATAATTTATCAATAATTTTGTGGGATTTTTTTTGTATCTGGGTGGGGCTTTTCTTAACCTGTCTTACATTAATTAGCTTTAAACAAACACTCAGACACACACAGCTGATGGATTCTACAGGACCCTGGCATATATTCATGCTTAAATATCTTCTTTATTGTTGTCCTAAGAAGTCAGAATGGAAGAACAAAACAAAGGAAGAAAAAGGGAGAAAGAGAAAGATTACTGTACATTTCCTCTGCCCCTAAAAGGGCACTTTCTAAAGCTACTATAAAAAAATCAGAAGTATACACAACTTGGATAATCATGAGGTCAAAAAAATTCAGCAAATTTCAGAATATACTCAAGAGACATTGTAGAACAAGAAATTTTTATGAATTAAATGGTATTGAACTAAATCAGTAGCTTTCCTAATGATCTAAGATACTTATCTGAACAGATTATAAAGGAAAACAGTCATAAGGACAAAATCTTCTAAAAAACACAGAACATAAGTTAAATACAAACAACATACCCAGAATAAACACCAACATAGTCTTTAGACAAATAACACTCTACCGTGTAATATTTTCTGACACTGACTAATGTTTTCCTTTTGCATGGGTAGCTTACAGGCACTCTAAGAAATTATTCTGTTTAGAGAGACTCAAGCAGCAAATAAACTTCAGTTGAGTGCACTTAGCTCTCAAGAACTGCGCTAGAAATAAAAACAAACATTATTTAAATATCTAATCAGATAGATATCTAGTATATGTGTACTGCACTGTTAAAATTGCTACATCATACATATAATATATCTCCTGTTTACCCTGTATGCAAATGTTAATGTCTTATTTTAGTGCACTCATTTAATCTACACTGTACAAAATATGCAGAAGAAATAATTTTCCACTTTGATGAAATGTTGGGTTCGATTCAATTTTTTTTTTGTGGTCTAGGCAATTACACCAATCCTGAGAATGTCTTAGTCATTCTCTCTCTCAACCTTAGCATTTAATTAACAAAAATAATTATATTTATATTATATCAGTGTCTATGCTGATAGAAGAGCTGCTGAATTTTCCAATAAAACACTATTTTCATTGGATAGTTTCTAAATAAAATTCTGGTAGCAATAGGGCTGAAATCAAATTAATTATAAATGTAACTAAAAGGGTGTCACAAGGTTAGAAACACCAATAAACCATGTGTCACAGCAAACATCACATTAAACATGCTTTCAGGATTTAATACTGAAGATTTATATGTCACTTGACTTATCTCTTCTGTTTCAATGTCTGCATATCTCTCCCAAGACGTAAGTATTATAAAAACTGACTATTGCTTCTAAAAACAATAGAGGATTTTGTTTTGCTAATAGCACAATTGGTTTCCCAAACAGGAAATTAGAAACAGCACCCTTAGGAGTATTTTTGAACTACAGTGAAATGAAATAAAACTCTCCTCATTGCTATTGACAGAACCTAATAAAATGTTTCACGCTAAATTGCCTTTGATGCATCTGTACATAAAATTAATTATGCAAATAATATAATATCTTATCTCTATGAATAATTACAACAGTAATCATAATTATGCTGGTTTTTGGTTTTTTTTCTACAGATGAGTCTTTTCCAAAAGTGGTATGAAATAAAACTCAGTGATTTTACCTACATTGTAACTGCCTGGTCTATCACAGAGGGGTTGATGCCAGGAGACCCCACTGGAGCCCATCCAGTTTAGTGCCCTGCTCTGGACAGGCTCAGCTGGAGCAGGACACTCAGGGCTGTGTTCAGTCAGGTTTTCAGTGTCCAGGGCTGGACATTGCTGAGCAACCTGTGTCAGTACTCAGTTACCCACACAGTACAAAAAGATTCTCCTAATGTTCAGACAGAACCTCCTGTGTGTGAGTTTGTGGCCATTGCCTTTTGTTCTGTCACTGAGCACAAACTAAGACCCTGGCTCCATCCTCTTTGTACCCTCCCTTTAGGTATTTATATACATTGATCAGATTCCCACTGAGCCTTTTCTTCTCCAGGCTGACAAGTCCCAGCTCTCTCAGCCTTTCCTATTGAAAAATATGCTCCAGTCCCTTCAAAACCTTTGTATCCCTTTGCTGGACTCTTTCCAATATGTCCACATCTCTTTTGTACAGAGGAACCCAGAAGTGGACACTGTATTTCAAGTGCGGCTTCACCAGTGCTGAGGTGAAGGAGGACACAGAGGACCTCAGCCTTTTACACAACCTCTGTCACTAGGACCCGTGCCCACTCACAGAAAGCCTGTATTTTCCCTAGCCTTCCTTTTGCTTCCAGTGTAGCTGGATCTTCTTCTTGTCTGTGGCAACTCCTGCCAAGATTCAGCTCCAGGCGGGCTTTGCCTTTCCTAGCTCCATTTCTGCATGCTCAGACAGTATCTCTATCTTCCTTCTGACTGCTCTGATCCTACTTCCACCTTTGTATGATTCCTTTTTCTGTTTCAATTTAGTCAGGAGCTCCTTATTCAAACCTGCAGACTCTCTGCAACTTTGCTAGACTTCCTTCTTGATTGTTCTTGAGTTCAGATGGTCTGTTGTTGTCCCTCAGCACCAGAGCAATTCCCAAGCATATGACAGGAAGGCTTGTGTAGGTGGTGCTGCAAACACACAATCTCATGAAGAACACAACTCTCCACTGCGCTGTGAGATCAGGCCATCCAGGGCAGAAATTGTCTGCCCTTTTTTACCACAAAGACCATCTCATATCTCTTCTTCCAGAATTCTCCAACTCAAACACAAATGGCTTCAATATGCTGCCATTCCAGACACTATTCGCACATTTTCCTGTGTCTCATGCACTCATTTTAAATGACAGCAAAGAATAAAAAGGAACAAAGAAAGATACATATCTCATGAAATGCATGTCTCACAATCATGGAAGTTTTGCCTTCTGCATTCCCCCACCTTCTGTCTTTGTTTATTGCCATCCCTTGCTGTGTTATGTGCAATTTAGATTGCAGGCTCCTTGAGGTAAGGAGCTGTCAGATTTTATTTGTCTGCACAATGGTATACACACCTATGGCACTATAGAAATAATTAATAATAACAATTTATGACAGAGTACATTGTTACCAATCATCACATATTGTGTTCACTCTGGTAAGACACAGAAAGTTTTTCTAATGGAAGTGGAATAACATGCCCTATCTCTTGATAGTTGACTTCTTAATATATTATCTGTAAAAGCATGAAGGATTCCTGAAGAAGGGCTCATTCTTCCAAAGCTGATCTGTATTTCCAACTTTTAAAAATATTGAGATTTTCTTCAAAATGTGCTTTTTTCTTTATGTCCTGAGACTGACAAATCAATTCTGCTAATATAAAGATTCCACTGTTATCATTGTGGCACATAACAGGGATTTTCCACACAAAATTCTTTATGAAACACGGCAGGAAAAATGAAGTAGTTATTTGATGTATGCAGACATAAACCAAAACACAGGAGTCTCTTTTCTTCTGTAGATTAAATTAATTTGGTACAAAAATTAACCAGGTATCTGGTGTACTTCAGCAAAAGAAAAAAATCACCTTATCCTCTGAGGAATTTATTGAGTTTGCTATGTTTTGCCAATATGAACAGAAGATACTGAGTTACTCTTGAAGGTAGGAAACTTTTACATCTACACCTTAAAATTTTGGGTTACCTGAAGTCACTAGTCTGGAAAATGACTGTATTATGCAATGTATCTGACTCTCCTTTTGCAGTCAATAATTATATTGGCCCACTGGTCTAGAAAAAGAATGGTGTTTAGAATTTGTAATTAAAAATATACTAAAGAAACTACTATGCCAAGGAGGACCTGGTTTGCCGATTCTTAGGGAGGAGTTTGTGGAATGGAAATCACAACACAACCAAAGCTGAGATGTTTCTTTAAGAAACACTGTGCAAATATATAAACAGGAAAACCTCTGAACTAAAGAGTGCTAAAATTTTCTAGATGTGCAATAAGCTGTTTAGAAGGAGACTGTATTTTCCCGGACAACCTGACCAAAAAATCAAATTCCTAAGAATGGCCTACAAGTACATCTGGAGTTTACTTCCTGTGGACCTTCACATTGTGCTTTCAGATTAAAAAAAATAAGTGTTTTCACAATTACTACACAAAACTTTGTTATCCTGTACCTATACATCTTAAAATTATTTTTCATCCCTCCAGAATTAAAAATACAAAAATGTATCACAGGTTTACAACACTGCAGAGGAAACTCTCTTTGACAAAATGGGTGAAGTTTAAACTGTAAACATTTTTAGAAAAATTTTTTGTGCATTATTTGTCATTTGATTATTTGTTTTTACACCTTTCCATTATGTGGAATTCTATAGTTCAGTTTGTAATGGCATTTTTTAAGCTGCAGATTCACTGTTTACCAACAGTGTTGATAGCATATGGTATTGTTTCCTTGGTTGGACCTCTAAGGACAATGTCTTCACATATTTCAACACTCTGTAATTTCTTGTAACACCAATAAAAATGAATAATACTGACCTTTATAAAGTACTTTGACTTCTGCCAAGGCGTGAAGGTTGCTCTCTACAGAAGTCCCATATACTGCTTGTACACCTCTAACAGAGATTTATTTTAGCTACTTTACATGGACTGAATTCCACACCAAATTAATTTTACTAACTCATTACGCTAATTTTATCTTGTTCAAATGATATTTAATGTCTCTCCTTTCTGTGGCATAGATTGTAACAACTTTAGTCACACAATCTGTGCTCTACTATGTTTTGGTTTTGATTTTGGCTTGGTCATGAACATATTTGCACTTCAACTACCCAGCAATTTCTTGCTAACTGCTAAACAACATACATCATATAATACATGTCAATCTTTGAGGAAAAACCCCATCAAAAATACGAAAGGAAACAGTCTCTTGTTCACCAGCACATTTTTACATTTTTTGTACAGCTCCTGTTACTTAATTTTTTCCTTGTTAAGTTGATCACTATATGTGTCCATAGCTTGAAGTGAGGAAGGGAAATGGCCAGAGACCTGTGTGCAAGCTGCAACCTTCAAGGACAGCCTTAGGAGAAACAGCTATCTTGTTATGCAGGGCAAAGGACTCCCTCCCCCTAACCTTCCTTTCGCCCCTCGGCTCCACTCTGCTCACACGTCCAATCCTGCTCCCTCCCCTCTACCTGTGTGGCCTTTCAGGAACCACAATTTCTTGTTGCTGTAATTTTTCAAATTTTCATTTTCCCAAGACCCCAAGTCTGACACTTCTATGATTTACAGTCTTGATAATCAAAATTTGGTATGTTATTTTCAAATTGAGTGTTGTATTAAAAGTATTTTAAAAAGCAGTTTGTCTTTCTAACTAAATGCAGCAACTTGTGGCATCTTTCAAACAGGGATTGTCTTATTTATTGTGGACAAAAGCTGGTGTTTTCTTGATGTTTTACAAAGGAAAAACTGTTCAGAAGTGAGGGGTAATATGCAGGTATCTTTAAGACCTGAGCACAAATTGCATGAATACTGAACATACACAAACATGCAAGCACTGTAAAAATGTCTGCTTATAAATTGAAATTTATTTATGACTCAGTTCCAAAAGAATGGGAAAACAGAATGTCCTCAGAACAAAAATCTGAAGCAAAATAACATATGCAATATAAATATCAGATTTGACCTATGCTAGCAAGATCTTTTTGCTGAAGGAGATAGAAACTTAAAAAGATCTATGACATTTACACCTCTTTCCTAACTGTAATCTTTGCTGCTATTTGGAGAGACTGACCTCAGGGCAAAAACCAGAAAGGTGTTCAATCATACACACAAATATTCATAAGCAAGAGAGGATGGGAACTGGGTACTTTACTCAAATTGAAGTAACTACAAAAGGACTACCCATGTTTATGACATTCAGTGGTAGGAACATTCTCTGTCACTGAAACGGGCTAGCGTGAATCCACCCATACTAACAAATACCTTTTTCTCCAAGACAGAAACAATGTAGTCTCCTCCTTTTAATAATTCTCCAAATGTGCTCAGGAACTGTATGGGAAAATGCAAGCTGGCCTGGGTCCAAATGTGTTCCAGGAATAATTCTAAAATTCAATAGCAAAGATAATTGTGATCCAGGGCCTACGGCTGTTTCCTGACACTACTTTCTGTATGGATACAAACACAGTCAAAATGTCTGGTTTATGTTTCTCAGAGCTTCTGTGCAAACCAGCATAAGGTCTTTTAGATTTGACAGTACACATAGATCGAGTGACTGGACACCAGCCATCCAAAAAAATGTTTTATATACATTTCCAAGAATATTATAATAAACAAATAGACTGCTGAATAGAGAACATAATTCTAATAGTAATAGCTCTGTTTCTTTTTTATGTTCTTCACATAATATTTAGAAATAGTCCCTAGACCTGGCAGTCTGCATGTCAGAAGATGAAAAGCACTGCTTCAGAATAATCTGATATTCTTATACACACTGACATAAAGAAAATTATGTGTTCCCTTTATGGTAGATGATTAACTGAAAAACTACTGTACGTGTTCTGTCTTTAAGTTTGGTCACCTGAACTAGGATTTGATATCAAAGTCATAATTTGGTGCTGCTTTGCATATGCTGTGCCATACTTAGAAAATGGCTATTGATCAAAACAAATGAGAGGAGACATGCAGAATGAATATAGGTGCTTAGCAGCAAAAGTTTCTTATTTAAAAATTCAGGAAGACATGATTTGCTTACTGTAACCATAGCTATTATCTTCTTTTAAACAGGATATTTGCATGCAGTTGTAGTTAGATTTTATTTAATTTTTTCTAAAACATGTTTCAGATCTTTAGCAGAAGCTAAGTTTAACCTTTTTCAAACTCTGCTCTCAAAATGGACTATTTCAGAGATGTGTGTCTGAAAGGCAGAATTAAGCAAAGAGAGCTTAATCCAAATTTTTGTGAAGGCAGAAGCAGAAGACCCACATTGAGCTACCAGCAGTGGTTTTTTATTGGCATTATGTAGTTAGACCAAAATCAGTGTTGATTAATTCCACTGTTTTCACTAATAGGAAGCCCGAACTCAATAGCTTTTTTTCCTGACCTTGTTAAAGAGTTAAAGACTCACAAAGGACCTTATTTTCAAAATTCAGTACTCTGATGCAGTGTAATTAATAGCCCTAAATTAAACACACTGCTTCCACTTTATGTCCTATGCAGGACATCCATGGAAACGGGAAATATTTGCACAAACCAGTAAGAGATACACAGTAGAAAGTGTGGCCTCAGTGTGCAAAGATTTCCATAATTTTTTAATTTTGCATTTGCAATGTAGAACAGGTCAGGGCTGTCCTTGAATAATGGAGGAAAAGGCAGCAGAGTGAGAGAGTGATCAAAGGGAAAACCCATTCTCTAAATCAGACTAAGCGAGGACCTGATCCTATGTCTCCTCTTCAAGGAAAAGTACTAATCAAGTTACACGGGAAAAAAATCTTCTGGTTTTTTAGGTTTCTTTTAAAACCAGATTATTTTGGCACCTAATTCAAGTTAGAGGACAGAACAGTGAATCTTAGATGGAGGAGCTTTTACCCCCATGAATATCACTCAGGTACAATCTTGCCTCCCTAAAGGGGCCAGGACACAAGTAACATCCCCCTAAACAGCATTTTCTGTTGGTGAGCTAAACTCACTTCTAAGAATCTCCCCTCCAGTCATCCAGCTCTTTCCAGGCATTGCGAGGACAACCTAGATTCCAATGGGAGATGGCAAATTCTACGATAGGTGAGTATGAAAATTAGTGAGTTTGGAACTTAGAGATGATGTGCCACTAAAACTCTTGTTATTCCTATTCTATAGCCATTTCTGAAATTTCAGCAATGTATATTAGCACTCATTTTCTTGAAAACCATAGTGGTCCTTAGGACAAGCAAGACTGAAGGTTCAAAAACCAGCAAGATTGAAGGTTCAAAAACCAGCAGGTTGAAATGCTTGGCTTTGATGGACTTGCACATTTTTCCTTCAGGCAGACCTGTAAGGATGACGGAATGAAATAGCTGTCATCTTTCTGGGTGTTATTTGAACAAAAATGCCATAGTATATTCAGCTTTTCTACCTACCACAGCTCCTCCTATCAAAAAGAAAGAGCTGCTGATGTGTGGCACTGCCAGGGTCAGAAATATCTTGAAGGAAATACTGCCTTAACTCTGCCACATATATCAAATACTTTTTTGGGTCTGTATACAGAGACACAGCACTCATGCACTTATATACACATTTGTTTATTCTTAATAAGCCTCAGCATTTGTTTGTGGTATCCCAAGATTTGGTTTACTCACTACAGGCAGAGGGCCCGTGCATGGCAGGGACCAGGAGCGCTGATGTCCTACCCACCCCCCTCGGTGTAGGTGTCCAGAACACTGCAGCACAGCACAAAAAACAGGACAAGCCAGGGATTCCATGGCTTAGCCCAACTGTTTATTGAGCATTAAATTTATTAAGTTTAGTAAGTTTAATAAGTTTAGTTAGTTTACTGTGGAATGCAGAGTTATAAAACCCCTGAGCTTATGGAGCTGAGCATAGCACATCACCCGTGTCTGCTTCATGTTGTTAAGCTCCCCAAAAGAAATAGACACTTAAAAGAAAAAGTTCCTATATGACTGTTTGGGTTCAAAGATCCATAGTGTCACTACCTTTGCTGCAGCTGCCACAGCTGAGTGCACTGTTACATTTTGCACTGCAACAGCATGATTCTCTGATCAAGAAAATCTACATAAAAGGCATTTCCTGACTTTGGTTTTTTCCTTTTAATATCTATAGAAAGATTCATCCTTATTATTTGGCATTACACAAGCTCTCGTTTACCCAGGAATAGATCTAAAGGGTCAAGTTGTGAGAAATACTAAAATAGTAACATCTTGCTTTACAAACACATATACTCTGGGGGTATATCCAAATGTAATAATTTATATTACATCTACATTCACTGACCAAAGTAGTAAAACTGTACTGATTCCATGAACCCCACACTAGCTGATGCAACAGTAGTGGTTACTGCTTTCACAGCCAAAGCAGAACTGGATCTGACATCTCTCCAGCCAGAATGCTCATGGTTTGGGGCAAACTTCTTAGTTTAGTAAGTGAAGTCAAGCCCTTAAACTTTGTGCTGAAACTTACTATGGTGGTTTAACAATGCAGCCACTAGTTCATACTTCCCAGTGGGATGGAGGGAGAGAATTGGAAGGCTAAGAGGGTAAAAACCCATGGGCTGAGATAAAAGCAGTTCAATAGGGAAAGCAAAACAAGGAATTCCTTCATCACTTTCTGTGGGCAGGGATATTTTCAGCCATCCCCAGGAAAGCAGAGTCTCATCACACGTAGCGGTTACTTTGGGAGGCAACACCATCACTCCAAATGTCCCTCCCCTTCCTTCCAGGTTTGTATGCTAAACACAGCACCACACAGTGTAGGATATCCATGGGTCACTTGGGGTTAACTGTCCCAGCTGTGTCCTCTCCCAGCTCCTTGTGTATCCCCAGGCTCCTTGCTGGTGAAGTGGTACAAGAAGTAGAAGAGGTCTTCATGCTGTGTCAGCACTGCTCAGCAATGACTAAAATATCCCTGTGTTATCAACACTGTTTTCATCACAAATCAAAAACGCAGCCCCGTAGTAGCAACCGTGAGGAAATTTAAATGTGTTGTACCAAAAATCAGTATACTGATAAACGCTTCAAAATCCTTTTTTTTTATTAATGTATGTGTGTGCCTCAAGAAAGGTAAAGTACTCTATGCCAAAACAGATGAGTGAAGAAACACACGTGAAACAATTTTCAGCCACATGAGAGGAGTGGGTGGTCAATGGTACATACGTAGTCCATCAGTAGTGTTCAGATATGGAAAGGGGGTTTCTGAGAAATATCTTGAGCTTAGGCAGTCTGCTGACAAACATTTCAGGAGTGGTTTGTACAGGTGGTGGCTCTCCCACTGTGAGCCCAATGCTCTTGAGGCTGTTTTCTGCAGAACCCTTTTCCCCTTGAGCTTCCACCACCTCCCATCAAGGGAGAACCTGTCCCTAGCTCTGCAATTCCTTGACCAGTCACCTTGTCCCTGCCGTCCTACTCACCTTTGCCATGCTCTGGTGGGAATGGCAGACTAAGACTTGTGAACTGCTACTGTCATTAAAGCTTAGAACCTGACCCCTCCTTCTAGTTTACCAAAGGAAATGACTGCCTCCTGAAAGGTTTCTGTACATCTCTGAGGCAGAGGGGCAGCTTGACCTGGGTAAATATTGTTTCCCTTTGAAGCAGTTGGTAGTCTGGACAGAACCAATACTTAGCGCAGCAGCTTAGGAAATCACTTAGTTGCTGTGTCTGGGAAGAAAGGTGACAGGGGAAGAGACTGAGAAGCAGATACACTCTAAAATCATAAGGACTCATATTTATTTATGCAGCTGGCAAGTGTCCAAATCCACCAGGACTCTGAATGAGTTGTGCTCACCAAAGCTTTTGCACAGACCTGTAGATTATTCATGCTCTAAATGAATTGCCCATTCAGCACTACAAGCTCTACCTGGCTACTTTCTAGTTAGAAAAGGTGCATGTGGTAGCGTGAATGGACAGAGTCAGACACTGAGTTGTTAAGCCCGTGGCAAGGAAGCACAATCTCAGGGCCAGCAGGGCTGCAATAGTTACCTGTCATCTGTTTCTACACTGTACCAGCAAGCACAGAGTCACATTCAAAAGGCTGGTGTACCTTGAAATGGTGATCAGAGGTTCAGCAGGCCTGCCTTAAGTTAACACTTTTCTACTTTACTGTCTCTGCATCATCATAAATGGTAATTTATCATGCCATGAACTAACTTTGGCATGGTTTCTCTCAACAATTCTTCCATATACCTGGGCAGAAACATTTTGCACTTGCACTTAAGGATACTGGGCAATTTGGTGCTTATTCACATATGTGTTTACTTTCCTATCCACTTAGAGTGGGCTTGGAAGACACATCTGTCTCAAAACTTATATTACAAACCACCATCTGATATCACAACATTTAATATTCTTCCCATGGATCATAAAATCTGGTCAGCCTCAGACAGGGAAAAAAGATTTTGGAGAAAAATATCAGACACAGTTTCTGTAGTGGAAGAGAAGGTTGAAAGGGAAGTTGATGGTGGTAAAAATACTGAGAAATACCCTGGGAAGGGGGGAAGTCTCGAGTGCCTGAAAAGTCAAAAATTTGTTCTGAGAAGGAGGGAGAGAAAGATATTTGAGAAAAAAATATGGAATGCAAGAAGAGTCCATTATGGGATACTCACAAAGACAGAAAAAAGGGGGGATTATGGCTGAAAGGAACACATTTAGCCATGAATTTGAATGGAAAGTGGGATTAGAACAAGGTTCCCCAATAGCATGCATAAAAAAATCAGATAAAATAGCATCTTGAGTGGCACACCATTCTGTGACTGATATGCAGGATTGGTTTGGCTGTGGTGGAAGAGAGGCACAGACCCACATTTAGAAGATTACTTGGCTATATCCGCACCACTGCTAAAGAGCAGTCTATAGAGGAGGTAAGGGCACAGTCTGCTCCTTCACCTCCATCCCAACAGGTGCTTCACAGATTGCCTTCAACAGCCTCTGAGGATGTGTTGTGGTGGGGTCTGGGGTGCTGCAGTGTGTGTGTGCACATGGGATACCAACCACACTGGGACACTGCCCATCAGGGCCAGGCAACTGGGCTGCTGCCTGAGGTGTCTGTACAGCTGGAGAACCAGGTGTTAGAGCAGGCCTCAAGAGACAGCAGAGGCAAATTCGCCATGGCTCCAGGGTCAGGATGTTTGAAAGTTAGCTTTAACTAACCAGCAGTTTCCTCCACACTTCTTTTGAGCATTGATTAAAATACTAGTGAGGGTAGCATGAACTTTGAGAAAACAGACTGTGTGAAAAGCAAATGTGATTCGAGAAGAGTGCATCAAAGCAAAAAGCTGCACTGATAACTGATCACTCAGACAGCAATACTGTCTCCATAGAGTGTGAGCAGAATAGAAAATTCTATATGTAAAGTCAGTTCTGGCTTCATGTCATATCACAAACACGCCTGTTGTCAGTAGTCACAAGAAGTGATAACGAGAGCTTAGATGGTTCTAGCATTTTAATGTCTCACTTTTGTATTTACCCGAACAGTGAAGTTTTATGCCAGTTACTAATCACTTCTTAGCCAGCAGCAGCAGACTCCTTATTCCCTGAAGTCTGTTCTCAGTTAATTGCACTCATGAGTATGGCAAATTTAGAATTATTATTCTTCAACAAATCTTTCCAACTCCCTGGCCAGGAAGCTCATATGACAGCCAGGCAATATAAGCTACATGACCTCACTTCACATACTGGTCCAATATTTTAATGATGTTTTTTTAACTATCGGTAACTGACATCTGTCCTGTGAAAAGGTGAGATCAATAAAACATACATATGTATAAATCAATTAATAAGTAATCCTCCACAAAAGAAGAATGAAAATTGATGCTACAATCTACTTAGCACTTTTGTTTACAGGGTATGCTTTATGAATCCACACAGACAGCACATTCCAGGAGAAGCTGTGCCCAAGCAGGGCAGCTAATGGTAATAACTGATTAACTCCATTTCTTCTGAAGGCAATACATTAGCTCTATGTTTTGGAACTGGCTATTTCCATTAGCCATTGTTGTCATGGATTGTTCTTAATAGCCAGCCTGAAAAAATTAGTTATCAGTTTCAAAGTGTGCCTTTGGGGCCAGATTCACAGTTGGAAGAGCTCTGCTGATTTTTTGTAGGCTTATACTGCTTTGCTCTGGTGTTTACATGAAGTCTCATTCTGATTTAAATGATCTGAAGGAAACAGTTGCACTCATTACACCAGCAGAATTTTCTTTAGTGCTTTCAGTATTTTTCTGTCAGAGGTTAGATAGTTTTGCTGCTTGACTGAGTTGTAAGAACTGGTTTTGCCTATTTTTTTCTTTTTTTGTGTGAAGGTAAGTGACAGTGTCTTTTACATCTAAGCCAGAAAAACAGGTTTTAAGAGACCAATTCTAGCTCTTAGATAGGGTCTCCCAAGTGACATTCCCTCTGAATGTACTGACAGACCTCACAGCACTGCACTGTATCCCTGTACTTCTGCATTACCACAGCTCAGATCCTCCTGCTTGCTGCTTAACAGTGGGAAAGACTCACTTACTGCAGGGCTTGAACAATAACACTGAAGTAGATTAAAAGATTCAACTGATGTCGGCAGACTTTGGCTCAGCACCTGTTCCCACTGTACACTGTGATAAAAGGTGTGAAGGTTGCTTTGCTGGGCTTTATCTCAAGGAAAGGATGCTTTTCCTGAAGGGTGTCACAAACAGCAGCTCTCAGTGTCAATAGTAAATGTGAGCTTGGAGACTTGCCTAGAAGTGATCAACTTTTAAAAGGTTCACTCAAATTGTAAATAATTCAACTCTAACCTCTTTTCACAAAGTCAGGAAGACAGGAGTTGGTGGACAAGTCTGTATAAGAGAAGATTTCTATTTCAAAGACTCCTGTTTAGAAATGAAACCCAAATAATGTAACCCCAAAGTACGACTGCAGCGATGTAAAAGAAAAAAATGGTCTGAAAAATGGTAGTAGCCATGGTTACACACACATACACCCATCACAACACAATGGTCTTGTCATCCACTGCATTGAAAAGCTGTTATATGCCCACATAATGCAAGTCTTTGAAGGAAAAACAAGAGGCAAAACACTGCAGCTCTTTGAATCAACAAGGCGCCCAGTGCCACTTGAAAACTTGAGAGTTTCAACTCTCCTCAGGAGGAGATTGACTGTTCTGCAGGTACACCCTCAATTTTAGGAACACATACTTTGGAAACCCAACAAGTTAATTGCTTGCTTAAGCAACAATTTTGCAAGCTATCATAGGCAAGCAAACTGAGGAAGAAACTGCAGGACTGCCTTTTCCGTATCAGGTGACTCCACTAATGAGCAGTGCTAAACATTTCTATTTGGACTGTAGAATGCCTAAAAGCTTTGACACGTGTCTGATAGTACTGGCTTTTCATAGCTTTACATAATGAATCAGAGCATCTACAGAATATTTCAGAAATGCATGCTACAACAATTCTCAGGGCTTGTACAGTTGCTGAGTACTTTTTAAAGTAATTTTCCCTAGACTTTCAATGAACACAGATGGGCATACTGCTACCCTCCAAAGCATGAGGTTTGCTTAAGTTGGTCCAGATCCTTCATAGACAGCATGGGTGGTTGGGAAATCCCAGACGGGCATGCTGCTGACCCAAGGGCAGCCAGTCCAGGTCTTTTTCTGTCCCTATTTTATCCCTGAGGCCCATGCCACAGCTGCAGTCTGGCCATCAGGAAACCAAGCTTTTACCAGACACATCCTCTTCTCAGCTGGGCCCTGGTGATGGCTCCCAGCCACAGGAATGCAGCTGTACAGATTTGGGATTGTGCCTGGCTCAGGGCTGGGTTTGGAGCATCTGTATATCTGCTTTTGCTGTATAGGGAAGCTTTAACCTTTTCTGCACTTCAGTTAACATTGGTGAAAACACAGATAAAAGAAGTTTCCTGCTTTCCCTGGGTGCTCTCAGCCAAAATACATGAAATCTTGGATATACTTTTCTCATAAAGTACAGACTGCTGATGGCATGGCTGAGTCAAGAAGAATATTTTAGTGGAATCCTGAAGTAAGCATTCGAACTCATGTGAGATATGGAGCTGTGAGGTTTTGCTCATGTGAAAAAGGCAGAAGGGACTGTTTTCCATAGACTGAGTCACTGTCACCAGCAGGAATCTTTTATTTAATTCAGCACAGCTCCGATCACTCAAGAGTCTTAATTGGGAAAGAAAATAATTGACAAATCCGCCAAGCTTCGCTGTCCTAGTCTGACAAAAGCACTGCATAATGTGATCTGTATGCAGAACAGTACAAATCACAAGTTTAGTTCTTGCTGTAATTCTCTGGAGTATAACATGCCATTGGGGTCCCAATTATACTTAGAGAGAGCAGTTTTCTGAATGAAATTAGAGAGGAAGCCCTAGAATAAGGCTAAGGGTATTTAGATTCTGCAGTTCAAGAAAAATGACATCGTATATGGCTCCTGGGAAAAGAGTAATTGATCAGAAAACGTGGTTTTCTAAAGCTTAGTCTCCCCATGACTTTGTTTATTTTTAAAACATAATCCACTCTTAGAGAACATCCAGAAAGAAGGAAAGCAAACATCCTCACCAGATAATCAGGATTCTTAATTCTGTGTTTGCTGCAGGTCAGGCAATTGATTGGATTTAAGTAATTAGTTCACTTGTGTGCCTAAAGACATTAGGACAAAATCAGAAGTGGTGCAAACACAGATTCAGGGGACCCAACTGTCTTGGGGTGACTTTATGATGTGTATCCCGTATCACTGTCCTATGCCCAGAAATTAATTTTGTGCCTTTCTATGCCTTTAAACTGAGCCTGAGAGGGGGGAGAGAAAAACCCAGCAAACCTCTTCAGAGCAGTTTGTTTTCAAGGACACAGAGATAGAGATGGCTCTCTGTGTTCAGCTGCGGCAGCAGAGCAAGAGTGGGGAAGCACTCTGCTGGCTTTCTCAGCCAGTTTTCAGCTACCTTTTCTCTGGAGAGAGACAGAGTTGAACTTTGCCTTCCTGGGACTTTGGTGGGGTTTTTTTTTGGTGTTTTTGTTTTTGTTTGTGGGGTTTTTTGTTGTTTTGTTTTGTTTTTGTTGTTTGTTTTTGGGGGTTTTTTGACTGTTTCAACATCAGAACACATCGGGACTTTTTCCACTGAGGTGGAGGCCCTGGAGGAGGGGGCCCCACCCTGTCCCAGCTCTGAGGAGGAGGAGAGAGGCTATCCATGGAAAGACTCTGAAATTTTCCCAGGTTTTCTCTCTACAGCAAGAGGTTTCATTATTTAGTATTATTATCCTCTTCTGGTGTGTTTGTTAAATAAATAGTTTTTGTCTCTTTCACTGTCCTTCAAGGAAAATTCATTTTTTCCCGAACCTGGTGGGGAAGGGGTGGTTGTAACCTGCCTTCTCTCAGAGGATATATTTCCAAATTTTTCCAAACCATTTTTAGATTTTTAAAAATATAATCACACAAGAGAAATGCAATAGAAGAAATATAGAAAGGAAATAAACAAAATAAACCCTACTGGGGAACTCTAAGATAGTGTAAATTAAAATAATACTCCCTTCCCACCACCTAGTCAAATCTAAACCAGTTCATGGACAGTTTGTTGATTGTAACTACTTAGAGTCACTTACTTGCAGCAGTAATAAATAAGTTATCTCTGAATTTGGTTCCATTTTGGATGAGAACATCTAAATGTTCTGTTGAAGTCTAAACTAGTTGCTGTAACACATTTCCCAATCAGTGCAGGGAAATGATCATCTCTGGTTGATGATTTATCACAACAGTGTGAAAAATCTATTTCAGAAACACATTCTGGAGGTGCCTGCTTCTTCTAAGTGATGGCTAGCTGTCTCCCCATAGTATCAGAGTCACAACAGGGTCCAATCCATAAATGGAGTTTCCTTTAGATGAAAAGCTTTCATGAATAAAAATATGTTTTCATTCTAGATCAGAGAGCAAGATCAAAGTGTCATCAGTTTTCACAGAATGGGACCTACAAGAAATATAGAATCAGAAATATTGAACTGTTTGTTTTATGTCTAATTGTCACTTTGCTAATGTTAGAACTATCTCAGAAAGTTAAAACCATTTAAATAGCACTGGAAAAATACAAATTAATATAAATTTTAATAGAGATGAACACTGTGGCCTGTCAATGTGACAGCATCTCTAAACATGTGATATCGCATTCCTAATATAGCAACCAGAATGAAACTATATAAAGTTAGAGTCATAGCAAAATGATTTTTTCTCTAATACATATTCTGAAGAACAAAGAGCATTAGTTTCAACACTTGTTTGAAAATTTTATCAAAATAAGAAATAAAAAAAATGCAAACAACTGTATTTTCAAGTGCAAAATTTCCCCGTTTCCCTGTAAAGGCTTTGGTTATAGCTCATTGAAGACTCTGCTGTGTGGATCGCAGCTTCCTGTGCTGGATGATGCTGCCTCAGTAAAACCCCATTTTTGATGCATGTTTCAGCTCTAACTACTTCCACAAGCTGTGGCAATACTTCTGCATCTGCTATCCCTGCAAGCAGGAACTCTCACCCTGTTTGAAGTATCATTGCCTTGAGAAGTGAGTGGGACAACACTTCCAGTGGTCTAAGTGTTTCCAACTCTAGAAACTGTTAAGTGCCAACCAACAGGTTCTTCCTTTACAGCTGCCCTGTAGCAGCAGTGAGACAGCTCTGTGCGAAATCTTGACCTTGTTAATGACACTGCAATGCCAAGCAGAAATGCATTCTTTGCTTCTTTGGACTTTGTATAAACATATGTTACCTGGACTTTTGACCAATCCATGGAGTTTTAATTCTGATTTTAATGCTTACCATTAATGACAAATATTTGTGTAATAAACATTATTGCAACAAGAAAATTGAGACCTCCAAGGCTCATTTTCAAACTAGATTTAAGCCTTAATATGATTGAATTTTATGCTTTCTGTGTATTATTAAAGGTCTACAGCATAGAATTTCCAGCCAAAGATTCCCTGTATGACCTCACTTTTTAACTGAACTTTTGTACTGCTTAACCATGAATGGGAGTTAGCATTTTTTGCTTTTTGTCCTAATCTGTATCCTATTTTGTTCCGCTCACCCCATGTTTTTCGTATGACATAACTGTTTCTGTTGATGACAGGCAAAATAGGACAGGTCAGGAAGGAAGTGTACAGTTCAAATATAACCCAATTTCACCAGTTAAAAGTGAGGCTGAAGCATAAAAGAATCCTAGAGAAAATATATTTATATTAATTAATTAATTAGCTCTGGTTTTATGGGTTGCCCTAAAATTTAAGGATAGAGCTGTCAGTACTCAATTTTTCAAGATAAATGAGAGTAAAATCTTATTTCTTTAGCAACAATGACAAGGTTGTTACCAGCATATGAGGGACCTGGCAGTCCTGGCAACAGTTCAGCTGTACTTGTGGACCTCTGGGATGTTATCCTGGCTGTTGGACATTGTTTAACTGGCATTCTCCATGCAATTCTGAAAAACAGTAAAAATGTAGTTTCCGAACTTCAGCTAACACCTCCTGAGTTATTTCCTCATGGAGACCATACATAGCCTCTGGAGAGCTTTTTTAATGTCCCAGTGAAAATTAATAATGGAGAAAAAAAGGTGAGATGAAGGTAACAGTCGCCACTTTGAACTGCCATCAGGCCAACCGAGCTGGGAGACAGGGCTATGAGCATCACCCATTGTCCTTGCAGACACATTGGTGGGCCCCATGTGTGCCCAGTCTGTGTGCATCCCTCTACAGAGCCCTGCAGGCGTCCACCATGGAGGTGAGCGTCTGGAAAGGCAGATGCCGGAGAACCCAACTCGGAATGGAAAACTGTTGTGAAGCAGCTCTGGTGAAAAACAGGTGTTTTCTGCAGGAAGAAGCACTTGGTGTGAGAAATTTCATGAAAGAGACAGTGTTCCACATTAAATGGAGGTGAGACAGCCTGAAATAACTCACTGAAACACATTTGAAAAACCTGACATATTGCCTTTGATGAGGACATCTTTCCAAAGCTACCAGGACATAAAGTTAGTTATGTGTGCTGACAGGGATGAAGAGTATTTAATAATTGTGCTAGAAAAAAAATATAATAGTTTACAGCTTCCAGCTGCATGTCCTGTTTTATCCATTTTTTACACAGTGAATGGATGTAACAACAATGGAGCTAGAGCCATCTAACTCGGCTACCTGAGTGCCGAATCCTCATCCCGCGATTTAAAGAATGGTGTTAAGTACTCATTTGAGTAGGGACAAAGTCCACATTCCCAGGTGCCATAGTAATTCTCTCTTTGGCCTTACATCTTTTACATGAAATGTATTATTTTGAAATTAAATTTCTACTGTAGATCTGGGAAATGTCTTAGATGACCCTGAGCTTGTCCTTTTCTTTCAGCTACATCAGATGGTCTTATAGGAGATATTACGTTTCCCCACCAAGCTTTTCTTCCATTATTATTCTTAGAACACTGCAACGGCAAAAGCACTAGCACTGGCTTCAATTATTTCAGACAGCATGAAACAGCTTTCATGGGACTGAGAAAGCCTTTACTCAGAATATCCTATAGTGTGGCCATTATGATGTTCTTTTGGGACATGGGGGAGTGGGTTGAATCCTATTAAGTAGAGGAGACAATTGAATGTGCCTTTCCTGCAACCTGGGTGAGTACTTTAATCATGACTTATTGGATAAAAGGTTAGGGGAGGATCACCATTGGCTTCTCCAGATGCATTTCATGAGAAATGAATAATAGCTCCCTATGTCGTAGAGTTTCAGATTTGTGAGTCCCACTGGCACTAAAGTTGTAAGTACTGGAGGACAGCTTAAGCCCAGCTTTGTTCCTAGCAGTTCCTGGTGGCCAGCTTAAGTTGCTCAGCACAGTTCGCAAATCTCATCATTTGGCAGTTATGTCTCCTGAAGCACTGTACTAAAACCAGGCATCAAACTCCGGGCAGCAATCTAAAAATTTAGACACTGAACAACTAACTAGGAAGCCTGAGACTAAAGTCTCCAAAATTTTTGAGTTATGCATAGTTTTCTGATAAGCTGGTAACTTCAATATCCTACTTCAGCAGTATAACTGATGTTCTAAAATAAAATATGTAACACATGCTCTTTGGGATCTAATACTACTCTGCATTCTGTTCATTTTTCTGAGTACTGCTAGTGGATGCAATTCAGACAATTGAGGACATAGATTTTCCACTGCCATTACAACAAAAGACAACACTTTTGTTCTCAACTCTCTTTAGATATCAGTCTTCAGATAAATCAAAATAATCGTCTTTACAGAGACTTTTACTTCAGAGATTCTCTAGCAGTAACTTAAAATACGATTTAATTTAATTTACCTGATCTTCATAACTTACAGAATTTCAGATGGACTTATCGGTCATATGTACATATTTTATCATTATGTATTACACAACATGTAGGCATGTAAATAAGCACAGAAGCACAAAATTAACAGTACCAGACATATGTATGCCTTCTTCTATCTAGCCATATATTTTCACCGTGCTATAATCATACAAATAGACAGAGATTGCATCCAATGTTGATAACACAATTAAACATACTGTATGCTTCAGTAACAAGACCAAACACTTACCATACTCCAGTTATGGATAAATGATTTTAAATATTTTGCTCCCAGTTTTGCTCTGAATTGCAGAGAAAACTCCGCAGATGCCAGGGTGTAACCATGGAATTCAGCCTTCTGTTTTGTAGAAGGTAGCAAAGACACATTTCCAAGGCTGCTCTTGCTCAATGTTTGAAATGCAATGGAATACATTGAGACATACGTTTTTTTAAAAATCTCATGCATTTATCCAACCCTAAAATGTACCTGACATGCACTGAAATGTCAGCAGCATTATATGAGATGACTTGATATCACAAGCCATGGTGCCATAATAGTAAACAACCTTGGGAATGGGAACTGGAGCAGCATACGTATCTGAAACTGCAGAATGTTCTTTAGCTGCTTACAGCTAGTTATTTTCTTTGCTGTCATAAAGACGTTCAGCCTAGATACAACCTCAACTTTTTACTGATTCTTTTATCTCTCCTACAGTTTTCTATATCAAGTTTCTTTATAAATTTAAGTTGCATGCAGCTATACTTGTTCCACTGGGAGTAAAGACAAAGGAGCTTGAAGTTAGATCATTAGTGTGAAGGGAGACTTGAGTGCCCAGCACCACTATGTCACGGAACTCTGATGAGTGTGGAGAACTCACTCAGGAGCTTTCCGTTTGCAACTTATATGCAAGTGAAGCTACTGTGAGGTTTGTGAGGTGTTTAGCTAGTACACTAAAAGGACCTTCTAAATATCATAAATCAAATTTTATTTCTAAATTGAGTCAGGATTTAATTTAGTTAACAATTTCATTGATGGATTATATGGTCCAAAGCTGTCTATACTGGAAACTAAGAAAGCAAGTGCTTCATAATAACCCCACTGGAAACATTGCACTGCCACTTTACATCAGTTTCCAAACCTATTGGTCAATTACTCATTGTCACACTGAAACAGCTCAACTAGCAATGGTAAATTAGTGTACATCTTGTCTTGTAATACCATAGCCACATTGGAAGACTGAAAAATATGCACTGCATTTAGATATTTTTATTCTATGTATGTGCAGTCTTTTGATGAAAAGCATCTGGATATAGCCAGCAAGGTGTGTCCCTTGAAAATATTATTTTTCAACATTGAAAAAATTATTTTTTTTAATATCGAAACTGCAGGAATACTCTGAATTTCATGCTCTGTTTTCCCTGAAACTCTGTTAGAATGCTACATCATTCACATCTGTGGCTATCAGACTTTAGATTCCCTCATCCACAGAAAAGACAAAGCAAAATATTTGCTTTACACAGAATTCTAGGAAAACTGTAACTGTCACTTGCAAGAAATTGACAGATTTCAAAACTCTATTCTTAAAAAAAAGGAAAATCAATGACCAAAATTTCTTGCATAATTTGAATTAATCTCTCTCTGTCTGTATCTTTGTATGTTTATATATGCATACATATACCCAACTGTAACTATAAGTATAAACATATATATGACTTTACACATCATTTTGGGAAGGATTCTTCTGTCCCAGATTTTCTGTCTAAAAGTTTTATATTGAAATCTAATTTAGGCTTTCTGAAAAATGGAAGGAAGCAGTCATTCCCAAAGGATGATCCCTTTCCACTGAAGAAAAATACCCCAAAAAAGACGAGATGAAACCATTCTCTGGTTTATCCATTTTCTGCAAAAACTACAAAGAGTGCTGTACATAACTTTAGGTCAACTTTCCTTAGACAACCAAAATAAAATCAATCCTATTCTTTGACTTTCTCTAATTTCCCCTCAGGGTCAAAATTTCGGAGCCTCAGGTGCTCAAAAGTGGGAATCTGGGCAGCATCAGGGTGGTTGAGGTCAGGAAAGGTGACCAGTGGTGAACAAGTTGAGCTTCCCCAGGTGCCACACTCCATAGAAACATTTCTTCCTGATAGATCAGGATCTTTGGAGGGCAAAACATTCCAGCAGAAAATTTCTGATCAGTTTCAGTCTTCAACAGCATTGATTCTTTTTTTCATTAATTGCAACACATCCTAGATTGAGTAGATGTTTTGATTGAGCCTTATAGACACCCTAAAGACCATAAACCAGCTGACCACAATGCTGACATCTCTGGCATCACAGTTAATCGAATTTCTGTATAAGTTGAAAACCTGGTTGACCAGTGCTCCCAAACAAAGTGATTCCCCAGGTTGAGATGTCTGTGTGTAAAAAGGTTAGACTGTTCATTGGCTTTTCTAGCTGTGTTCAGACAGCAAAGAAAAGATCTCACATCAGCATCAGTGGGATTGAGTGATGATACTCAAAAAAGGCAAAACTAAATGTAAAGCTACGTAGCAAATGTGGGAAGAAACAAGTGTTACAGTTAGACATTATATGAGCAAAGGAAGAAAGAAGTGATGCTGAATTTACACAGAAATTAATCTAGATAATCTATCCAAAAGAGACATCAAGATGATCTTTTTAAGTGAAAGGAAAAACCGAGTCTCTAAAGAAAGACTGTAAGTGACAGAACCTTCCTCTGAATCAGCAGTTGTTTGCATGCTGATGACAACTGCATTTGTTGGTTCTAAATTTAATATTTCTTAATCTCCTTCACTGCCCTTTGGTTCCCTTTAATACTGTGCAAAATACATAACTAGCGTTCCCAGATGAAAAAAAAGTAACCTGAAATATTGATTTTTCAATTTCCTGTTCCTCTAGTAAAAGGTAATGAGCAAAATTCATCACAGGAATAATTAGTAGAAATTATTCCTATTGTATTGTAAAACCAAGTGGCATTTCATTGTTTATCTGAAGGCTTAATGATGATTTCTGGTGATAATTACTGAGCTTTCAAAGTTATTGTTAATATGCACCAGATTTCTCTGTTTATCCAAACCCAGAAAATATGTGGCTATATAAAAATATTTTAAATAGGTCTCAATTGTTGAGCTGTCCTGAATGGAAAAGCAGTTTTCATTTGGTTTTATTTTTGGGGTTTTTTCTTAATGTTTTCATCCCTCAAATCTTCCTCTTGAAAACTGGATGTAAGAATTAAAGCTGAGAGTTTACAAATGGGCCTTGACGATGTGCATCATGAATAATGGTAATGAACAACCACAAGAACAGCAATAGCTAACGAAAAAATCAAATAGGAAATATTTAAATTCTCACTCACTTCTGAACTTTTTCCAATTTAGTCACACACATCTGCAGTACCAAAACAATAACAGGTAAGTCTTGTTTCATGACTTCCTGTAGCACAAATTGTGCAGAAATCCTTGAGACAGGACTGATGAAGCCAGCTGTCAAACTGGTGCAGTATGTTTAGTTCAGGTGCAATGCAACTTCCATGTGAGTCTGACTGCTTTCGGGGCAGTACTGCACTGTGCCCTGCAGATGTACCGGGTTACTGACCACTACACATCTTAGGCACTTCTAAGGTCAGATGGTGAGATGTTTAATTATCTAAATGTTGGAATCATGCTCCTAGAGGGACAATTATGGAGGCTAAATAGAGGCCATTGAAAATCCACCTCTGCTGGACCTGCTCCAGGATCTCCATTCCTCCCTTGTACTGATGAGCCCAGAACTGGACACAGCACTCCAGATGTGGCCTCACCAGGGCTGACTAGAGGGGCAGGATCACCTCCCTCAATCTGCTGGTGATGCTCTTCCTAATGCACCCCAGGATACCCCTGGCCTGCAAGGCCAAGGACGCTGCTGGCTCATGGACAGCTTGTTGTCCAGCAGGACTCTCAGGTCCTTCTCCAGAGCTGTTTTCCAGCAGGTCAGTCCCCTGCTTGTTCTGGTGCATGGGGTTATTCCTCCTCAGGTGCAGGACCCTGCATTTGCCTTTGGTGAATTTCAGACAGTTCCGCACTGCCAATCCCTCCAGCCTGTCAAGGTTCCTCCGAAGGGCTGCACAGCACTCTGGGGAATTGGCCACTCCTCTCAGCTTTGTGTCATCAGGGAACTTGATGAGGAGCTATCTGCCCCTTTATCCAAGTAACTGATGAACAAATTAAACAGTTTAGGGTCCACTATTGAACCTTGGGGGACACCACTAGTGACAGGCCTCCAACTAGACCCTGTGCCACTGGTTACAACCCTCTAGGATCTGCCACTCAGCCAGTTCTCTATCCACCTCACCACCCACTCACCCAGTCCACACTTCCTGAGTTTGCCTATGGAAGGCAATCAGTTTGCCTGTGGAGGGATGTTGTGAGAGACAGTGTTGAAAACCTTGCTGAAGTTCAGGTAAACAATATCCACTGCTCTTCCCTCATCCATCCAGGTAGTTGTTTCATTGTAGAAGACAATCAGGTTGGTCAAGCATGATTTATCATTAGTGACCTTCTTGTCATCCATGTGGCTAGAGATGGCCTCCAGAATGAGGTGCTCCATCACTTCTCTGGGCATTGAGGTGAGGCTGACTGGATGGTAGTTCCATGAGTTATCCTTTTTTGCCCTTTTTGAAGACTGAGGTGAATTTTGCTTTCTCTCAGTCTTCAGACACTTGTCTTGATTGTGACTGGCCTCACTATGGTGCCCGCCAACTCTCTCAGCATTCATGGATGTATCCCATCAGGGCCCATGGTACAGATAAATCATGTCAGTTAAACTTATTGCAAGAACATCACATTCTTCATCAGTGCCAGTAAAAGTGCATGTTCTAGGGACAGTCCTGTATGAACTATCCATCCAAATACTGGGATCAAGGAAAGCTCCAATCATGCTTTTTTGAAATCTGCATCAAGTGGACATATTTGCTGTCTACACAGAGTATGGCAAATGATACAATACAGCACACAAGCAGTCAATAAACTGACACCAGGCTTTGAACTTTTGAATAAAATTTTTGAATTATTTTAGTTTGAATTTTAGAATTTAGGACAGCACAAGGACATTTTGATGTGCCTAACTTCACAGACACAGCTAGATGTTTATCATTAGCGGGAAGGCACGCCAGTTATGGGGATCCTGAAATAGCTCTGTTTATATTCCTGTTTATGCATTATTCAGATCCCAAAACCCATTTTAGCAGAAAATTAACACCAAGTTGAAAAATCTTGAAAGAGAACATCTAGCACCAGGAACTGGGACTGTCACCTGACTGTTGGAAGGGACACAGGTCCCTTGTTAAAATCAATACCTCTTACACACTCATCTGCTCATCTCTGAAATAATTCATATTCTCTGCATCCATGGATTGGTGACCATGCTCATCAGGAGGAAGCACTAGCAAACTTCTTGATGAAGCCAAAAATGGGATATCTTTATATCTCATTTTAGACAAGCTTCTTGCTTTGAGTCTCCATTTAAGAACACATGAGCTGGCAGATACGGTTGTAGTAAAAATGTTCAAACAAGTACAAAGAAATTCACTCACATAGAGATCCAACAGCATCCTTCCTCTAAACAATCATATGAATTCCAATAAACTGTAATTACTAAAAAACAATGCAATAAGGGCAGGTACTAGCTCTTACATTTCATTGGCCTCTCAAGCCATTCAAGTGTATTGAACTTGACTCACATGCTCAGGAGTTTACTGTTAACTGTAACAACATCTCCCTTACTTCTAATTTTCATTTGATGTGTCTTAAAATGAGACATAAAGACAAGAACAGCTTTAAAGCCAGTAATTGTTTCTTGATGTTAGACCCACTACCAAATTAGCCTCAACCAGAAAACTTTGATGAGACTTACCCAACTATTAAGGCTATTAGCTGAAACATGAAATTGATTTATTTTGCCTATTACATTAACCTTTTCCGTTACATTCAGTGGTTTCTTACATAAGGAAAAGTAAAGGCAACTTGATATTTAAACAGGGCAAAAAAAAAGGATAAGACATCTTGTTATAAGCCACATATTACTGTAATAACAAGTTGACAAAGACTTCTTAAAGATGTTCAGTGCTAGAAACAAAATGGAATATTTGTAACAGCATTATAGTGAAAAAGGAATTTGATGGCACTGAGAAAGCAAATGTAATTAGTAATAAGCAGGATCTATTTGGAAACTTTGGGATATATGACCTGAAATGCAAAGATATGTGAACAGAAAAGAAATGTTCTTGTGACTGCAGGGCAGGGCAGAATTAAATTAATTTGTTCTGCCCATTTATCTAAGGCTTTTATAATTAGATTGATGTATTAATATCAAGGAGGAAAGCTTCTAACTTGAATGTGGAAGAATTCCCGTAACTAGAGAAGGGAGCTGGTAACCCTGTCATTATTAACAGGGAATTATTTCATTAAAATAGAATGCTAATTTAAATACATACTGCTTTTGCACAAAAAAACCTAAGAGCAGAATATGAACAATAATTTCATACATCCTAAAGCTGTAGGTGTTTCAACAGGATAGAGCACCTGCTCTTCACTAGCAAAAACTGTATCTTGAATTTCAGTATAGGATCCATACAGCTGCTGTCCTTGTATTTCAATCAGAAAGATACCTCCATACAAATATGTAAATTCATTAATCCAAAATGTATTTACAGTTGATTTCTTATGTGTACAAAAGACATCCTTGAATTGTCAGCTCCTCCACCTTCTATTTCTGTTTCCACAAACAACCTCTCAAAAAATCTACTGATCCAAAAATATAGGTCAAAACATAAAACTGCAGGCTAATTTGATTTTTTTGAGTACCTATAGAGAACTTTTTTTCTCCTTATGAAAAATATCTGAGGGGAAATACTGCTTGTGAACAAATGTGCTCTAACCTTTGCATCTAGAGGAAGGGACTCCAATTTTGGCTAGTCTGATGCAGAGGCTGCAGTTGCCCTAGTGATGCCAGGCAGACATGTGTAAATACGTGTGTCCCAAGCTCCTCTGTCCCCTGCACCACTCACATGCACACACACACGGACAGCCACAAAGACACCAGCTCATGCTCTGAGCACCATCTGCAGGTGAGGGCACAAGCAGCAGGGGCAGCTGTTAGACCAGATGAAGCGCTGGTCTCTGGGTGCCCTGGTGAGAAGGGAGTCTTGCAGAGCTCTGCACACCAGATTCAAGCCAGAAGCTGCCAGCTGGACCATGTTGCTCCACGATATCAGCAACACATGAGCTAAAATACATTCACAAAAGGCATCTTCTACTCCACTATCAGCCTATTTGTGCAGAAGCTGAGTACCAAGAGGGAAAAGCACTCTGACAGGAAAAGAGTTTTTTCTCATTTTCTCAAGCATCTCTCAGAGACAGTGTTTCTAAGGTTTCTGAGTATGATGAAGGTTACTGGTACTCACAGTACCATTTGCAATTACCAAAAGTCACTATTCAGAATTTTTCCCATGTTCCCCTTTCCTTGCTGCAGTCTATGATTAACACATAGTGTTTTGAGAGAATACCCAGCCTACACTTACTGTTGTGCTTTCATATTTTTCTCCTTGTTTATTTTGTTTTATTCCTGAAATTGCTTTGCTATTTGGGGACTTAGAAAAATCTGGTTCTATGGAGGTATTTTAAAAACAGCTTAACTGGGCTTCCTGGCCCTCTAACAGACAGAGTGAACTCAGACACAATGTGTTTTCCAGTGACTCACTGCTGGTATTCCAGTGGTTATCTTAAAATACCAGTAAGGTTGTGGGATGGTGTCCTCCCAGTTGACCTGCCAGCAGGCTTGTGCTGGGAACACGTGGCAGCAATTTTGCCATCAGGGATGTCATGCCATTCCTTAAAATAAGCTCCTAGGGATCTAAACTAATGCTGTAGTGTTTTGGGTGCCCTTAGCACATGCCTTACACCATCAATGCTAATAGGTGGAGTCTCCCGTTTGTAAACCCATGTCAGCATTCACATATAAGAAACATACATTAAGGTGAGGAAAGAAGAAAAGGATCTCGCTGACAATGGCACAGCTTAGAATTGTTTCAGACCTCTGAAACTAGGAAAAACAGCAATGAATATTCAGTCACATTTTCAAACAATCTTCTTTCGACCTTGTTTAACTTTGCATGAACATTTGGAAAAACCATAACACCATATTTTACTATTATCAATATTCATGTAAAGCAAGTACTAAGTTTTTATGCTCAAATATTTATAGAAAGTGGATTTTATGTTTGTTTTCTATAAACATTAGTATCAGAGTCCTGGTTGTTTACATTAGTGCTGCACTATCAAGAATGAGAAACAGCGCCATGTGTCTTGTGCAACCATCACAGTTAAACAATACAGACAATACTCCAAAGGAGATCTATAGAGCAAATGAATCACAGAATAACAGAACAAATCTGCAGAAATAGTCAAATTATATAGGCTTTCTGTCAATGGAGAAAAAAGCAAAATGTATCAGATTCAATTTAAGTATGAATTATTCAGTCAACTCTTTTTGCAGACTTGCCTTTCAGCATTATTATTTTTCACATTAGACTATACTAACTCAATTTGTGCAAGTTAGGAAGCATCTGATCTATTTTTTTTTAAATTATTTTAACACAGTGATAGTGCTGAGGGCTTCTGTTCTTGTACTACTAGTTAAGAAAAATACTTCTCCTCCTGAGGCAGTAAAGAAAGCCAACTAAATATGGGATGACAGGAACATTATTGTCTCCATTTTACTGAAGGTGAAAAAAAACCTCTTAAAAATCAACCATTACTGTCTTTTTAGATAGCATGGTGGTAGATCTAAAGATCTAACCAAGTCTCCTACTTCTAATTACTAATAAGGTGGATGTAGGCAGATTCAATTTTCCTACATATATATATATGTTTTACAGTAATTTTTTTAAGATCCATTTAATTTTTTCTACAGAAGCTTCTTGAAATCACAGGCATTGAATAGAACTCCTCAAAATGATGCTGCTTCCTCCAGAGGTCACACCTTTTAAAACAACTGCCTTCATTTAATTCCAGTATCTATGAGGAATATTCGCCCTCACCTCTGCACCAGGCTGATTGGTGTACAGCCTGATGGGGTTTCAGAGCTCCTTTCCAAAGCCAGGAGGATGCATGGGCAGGACAGTTTTTTGGCTGTGACCACACAGATTTCAAGCCCTGCTCATTAGACTTGCAGTGTCACAAGCAGCCCTATAATCAGATCCAGGCAACCCAGCTGATGCACTCCAGCTCCAAGTGAAGTACCAATGGACCTGCAGAGGCTTCAGAAGATACAGAACAGCAAAACCAGTACAGAACAGGGAGAAGGAAGCTGGAATTAGAGTAGCCAAATCTGTAGCCTCATTCAGATTTGTCCTTCAAAAGCAAGTCGTGGAGTAACTTCCATGTTGCCTCATGAGCAGCTTCATTGAGATCCTGTTAAAAATCTCCTTTTGAGCAGTGTGGTCACAGGTTAAAAACCATCATCACATGATAGTGTTGAGTGTTGGCACAGTCACTTTATCTCAGCTAGACGGTTATGACTTTGGACAGTATTTCCCACAAGATGTTTCTTGTTCCACTTTTGCACTACCCCCAAATCATGTTCAATTTCAACTTTTCAAAAACAGAGTTATTTTTAAATCTTAACTTCATACTGATGGCCAAGTCTACATATTCAATGAAGGATTTAAAAATCTCACTATACAGCCTTGTGGACCCTTTATTGCTAAGACCATTCTTGTTAAGATTCAGAAAGAAGCAATGACTGGCCCCCTGGATCTATTTGACTTTTACAGTATGGGACAGCATTTCTAACCAGAGAGGGGAGTTATTTTGGTAGCAGATCAGAATCCCAATTTACAAGGACCGTGATCCAGTCAAATGCCTTCTCACACTGGTGAATTCCATTGTGCTTGCACAGTGCTTCTTTTTATCTGCTGTCATTGAAGTTATTACTAAAGGCAACATAGGTTCAAAATGTCCCTTGCACTTAAGCAAAAATAAAGGTTTCCTGGGATACCCTGCACTAGGAGTTTTGCATTTAATTTTTTTCCAGGTATTAGTGCATTCTCAATCCATCATCCCCAATTAGTCCTGCTGATATCACACGCTTGTAAAAGTCACACTTCTCATATCAAACTTCCACAGTCCTTACATCTTTGTAAATTCTGACTTTCAAAGAAAGGGTGTTTTTTACAAGAAACCCAGTTCTCGTTTGGGAGATTATTTTATTTTAATGGACTTTGTATTTCTCAAATAAGCTTCCTAATTTCCACCTGCAATTAGTGTATTATACAAGTAACAGATCACTCTACTTAAAACTGTTATTATGCAGGCTGCTGAAATGCAGAAAGATTGGTAGCCATTGCTGAAAGCTGCCTGACAAGAACAAAAATGGGGGGTAGTAAATAATATGGAGATTCAATCAAATAGACAGCATTAAACATTCACTGAGCAAACTGACCACTATTCAACAAATACCTTATTTATCTGCAATTAAATAAAGTGAGAATTAATCATTTTTCCATTGTGTCTGAAAACATAATTGGAGAGCCATAGCTGCTGGACCAGCTGCTCAGCTAGCAGGGTGGGAAGGTGAAATGAGGTTGCTGGGCATGGCCAGAGGCAGCACTGACCTATAGTGGGGCTGTGCTCTCCCCCAAGTGTGCTGTACAGGGTTAGGTACATGCCATTTCCACCCAGGCTTATCAGGAAAACATGAATTAAACCTCTCAGCATCCCTTCTCCTCCCTGGGCATGATACTGCTACTCCCATATATGTCCCTAAGGATCAGTGGCTGCTGGGGTTGCTGCAACCATCATGGCTCAGTGGCCCCTGGCCCCTGCACTGTGACCTTCTTCACAGCTGCTGCCAGCCCTGCCAGCTCAGGGGAAAGTTTGCCCTCCAATTCCAACCCCTTCACTGTGTCTTTGCTTGTGGACACATGGTGCCCTTTTCTCCCTGTTTGTTTTTCCTCTGCAATCTTTTCAGGATCTCAGTGCTAAGCAATGGTTGCTTTTAGTCAAAAAATGCATTAGCAGCTCTGTACAGATCATAGTGGAAATGATTTTGTAGCAAATGACAGTCATGAGGGAGGCATAAGGAATTATTTTTGGGAAATAACTGTCATAAGGGAGTCAGTTGTGCTATCGCTCAAGTGTTTTTAGTGCTCAGAAGCAGGCAATGTGAGGTAAAAGCTTTTTTTGCATTGGATGCAATACTACAAGGGACATAAACAGCTACTGAATATATTAAGGCAGGTCATCTATCCTCCTCTCCCTATGTACTAACTACTGTGTTATACATGCCAATTAATGTAATCAGTTCATATGAACACTGAGCTCCTACACCACTGAAGCCTTTGAGAGGAACATACATAACATGTAAGGTTACCTGCTATCTACTCCAGATGGAAGATGAAGAAAGCCTTGGGGTGGGCAGGGGAAGGGGGGTTGAGGGGCAGGGGATTGGGTGGGTGCAGAATGCCACGGAGAAGCACTTCCCACTGTCAAACAGGGCTGCTGTTGAAACTCTCCAAATGCAAGCTCAGTATTGAAAATACCCCATAGTTTGGGACTTCCCACATCTGCTATGTTCCCAAAACCTTAGAAGTACCCACATCTGCTCCCCAGTTGTTTTAAAGGAAGGCCTGAGATGTGCTGTGGTGCTTGCATGAAGGAACTGACTTTACAGGACACACACAGCTTCAGAGCGCCCTGTAAAGGCAGAGCCAAGAGCCACCCATGTTCTGAGGGAGGGTCATGGAGTGCTGGGGTCTGAGCTCACAGCTGGCCTGAGAGATGGCAAGGGGCATTTCCACCTTGCTGGCATGGGACTAACCTTCAGAGAGCCCTCTGCTATGGCACTCAAGCCTAGCAGGGAGAACCTTTTATCAAAGGGAACAGGTGTTGTTTCAAAGATAAATGGCTTTGAGATGCAGGACTCTCTTTTGCAGTCAGTAGACATTTAGTGCTACTCTGTAAGATGCTGCTTCTTTCCATGGGTTGCATTTTGAAGCAAAATGTAAAACCAGTTTCCTCCTGAAATGGGTACCTGTTTGGTATTCCCTAAGTGACTGTGAAGTCCTTTTCACAGGAGATATTGCTCAGAAAAGATTTATGAAATGTGGCAGGGCAACATCAAGGCCTTAGAACCATTAATTTAAAATGCCTTTCCCCTTCATCCTCCCGTGTAAATTGCTGAGCAATCATGATTTCTTCTTACCTTCTGCTCTCAGTGATACAGTTCATGTCATGCCAGGATCACAGTTCCATGACATTAATTATACACATCCAAGATACACTTTTTATTTTGTGCCCCAAATAGAAAATAGTGCAAAAGAGCACAGGAGACACTGGCTGTGCTTAGGGAATTTCATTTTAGCTCTGTACCTTTTTAAGAAAAAAAGAATAAAACCTATGGCTTGAGAGATCTTTCATTTTGAAAGTAGTAAAGGGGTCACTGCTACATTCAGAGCTGCTTACTGTGGAATGGCTTGAAATATAGAATAATAATATCAGGAGAAAATTTCTTGGGCCTGCTTACTTTTGTGTAAGTGAAGGTCGATGACACGGCCAAGGTAACAATCTGACCCTAACCTACCGCCCTCAGTGCAGCAAAATAGAACCACGTAACTCAGAGGTAACAGAGCCAGAACATCGGGTCAGCAAGTCTGTCTCTTCCTAAGGCAGGACTGTGGCATCTGGTACATTCTGCAGAGTGGACAACTTGCATCTTTTTAACTACAACTATATATTATCAGGCTTTACCCATACAGCTGCAAAAATTATCACAATGCATTAGTCTAAATTACATATGTTGTGCAGAAAGAGACCTTTACAGGGCCAAATCCAGAGCAGGATGGATGTGGCATGGAGAGTGTGTCAGGCACACAGGCACAGGACTGTGTATGCCCTTTCTCTCTCCAGTAATGATCTCTCCAGCCCAAGAGCAGCTCCTCCTGAGAAGTCTTCACTGGATCAGCATGGGAGCAGTTTTCAAGATCTACTGTGGTCCCTGAGACAGCTTTGCCTAGGATACAGCTTACAAGGAGGTATTGGTACTCATCCAAATACCTTGAGGATGCTAAGTCGGGGAAAACCCCCAGCAAAGCTGAGAAAAGCAACTTAAACATCAGATACCACAAGGCAGCTACACCTCATCTGCAGCCCCATGGACTCACACAAAGACCAGCACCAGGCAAGGTCCCGCTGCTCCCACACAGACAACAGGAACTGGCAAAAAGAAAACAGTAACCTGAGATACAGGCTACACGCTGTCGCAGCTTGGCAGATCCTCAAGCACAACCTTGTCTCTGATGGTGATTTTCCATGTCAGTGCTGGGCAGCTACACAGAGCTGTGTATCGCTCTGTGGCATCCTTCGCTCTGCGGGTGGTACAAATGGAGAATGAAATATCTTTACTTCAGCAGCCATGACAATCTAGATAACACCACACTACTTTCTTCCTGAACTCCTCTCTCAGTCCTGGCAACAAATATCCTAGGCTACTCTGTCTGACAAATGAAGATTGCTGCTTGCAGGCAGAACTAGATGCTTTCTAGATGAGGCTTTAAAAAATAAAAAGAAATTATGGACTTCTTGGCTTCTTAAAAATCTATTTGGACTGTTTTGAAGAAACATTGGTGACTTTTAATCACCTTTTGTGCAAATATCTTCCAATTAGTTTTTCATTATTTATGTATCTTCTTAAGCTTTTGCCTTCCTTTAACACTTTGAGTTTAATGAAACTCATTTGTGTTTGATCTATGCAAGCAGGTTTAGCATGGTGTTTTATGAATCTGACATTTCCACACACATGAAATCCCAGACACTGAAAATACAGTGATTTATTGGCAATCTATATTGTATAAAAGAATAACAGGGAGGAATATAATGGCATAAGAAGGAATCACACATAGCCAAGACCTGATCTATTGAAACGTCTATTGAAATTTCTTAAAACATGTAAGTAGCTTATTCTGACAGATCATCAGAACCAGTCACAGGTTTTGTTTATTAGAGGATTTTTCCTGCTTTGCTGTTACATGTGCCTTTAAAGTTTGCTACTTGAAGAAAAAATTCTTTTTTTTTTCCCAGAAGAAAACTGAGATAATTTTCCTTAGAAAAATTGGTTTGAGACTCCTAAGTGTTCCCAGAAATCACACCCACAGACTTTTGTCACACAACTCAGCTGCTACCAGCTCTGGCTGTGACCAGCATCTCCATGATCCCAAAAGGGCCCAGATGGGAGCTGAGGGGAGGGACATTAGGGCCATCGGCACAGGAGCACAGGAGGAGGAGGCGAAATCCTGCACACCTGGGACTGGGACAAACCGAGCAGTGCGACCTCACCCTGTCCTCAGGAGAGACTGCAAATCCCAGGCACAATTCAGGACTGGAGACAGCAACTGCTGTAGGCAAGGGATATAATTTATGGTAGAGAAAAGATTCAACTGCAGAGTAATCAACCTTACCTTTTTTACCTGTGCCTGTGTACTCTATCTCTCAATAAGTCAATATTCAAAACCCTTCAACTTTTCAGGAGCAACCAGTTATTCTCTGCAATAACACAAAAACAACCAAGTTTGATATCTAATGAAAACAACAAATGCTACAGTGGTGTTATGCCAGTTTAGCTATGTTAAGCTTTTACTGCTTCCTTTATTCCTAGATTATATTAAGGGTTATTTCTTGGTCATTCATATTCTTTCTTGTTATAATGCACGATAAAATTGTCCATGTATGGGAAAAAAAATTAAGAGTTTGTACACTATTTATCTCACATACACTTAGACCCTGATATGTTTAACGAACAGAAGGATGTCAAACCAGATAGTAAATTTCCCAGTTCCTCAACTAGAACTTGTTTTTCCTGCTGTGTTTTTATTTTCCAAGCTCAAAGTAGCCATGATTAGCTCCCTTGCCTTGCTGTGTGTGCTTGGGCACCCCTAATGTAACAAGTCACAGACATTCAGACTGTCACTGATCACACTAGAGAATGGCATTTAGACTGCTTTGAAGAAAAAGTATTACTTGTTCTTCAATTTTGAGTAGACCTATTCCTATAGAACATAAAACAGGAGCATGAAGTCGTAAACCAAATAGAAGAACCACTGACTACTGAAGAACAGCTGCCTTACAAAAATCCCCAGGCTGACTCTGCTGGGGATACTGTCTAGTCCATTGCATCCTGAAAATTTCAGAAAGAAAGATCAAGTTACAACTTTAGAGAGCTCATATAAAAGAAGAATGGAGAGCAGAACCAACAACCACAAGGATTTTATATTATTTTGAGAACTCAGAATAAATTAATAGCTTTGAGTGCAAAAGAAGTAACCACAGTAATTTGCCACCTGCTCTCTTTGCATAACTCTAAGCATAACACTGTAATCATAGAGAACCTATCCAGTACCTACCTACAGTCCAACAGTTGCAATTACATTTCTTTGTATTGGGAGCATATTTTCAGTTAAAAATCTAGCACTTCTCTGAGGAACCAGTACTTATATTGCTTCTTTAAAAGTGCTAAAAATACTTATTTAAAGTTTGAATTTCACAAGCCACAGCTTCCATGTATTGGCTTACTTTTTGCAGTTTGCTAAATTAAAAAGCCTTCCATTATCCATTGAAAAGGTTAATCTACCTGTGTTCTTATGTTTGTGTGGCAGAAAAGGAGAGTTTTATCTTCAGACCAAGATAATAGTGCCATTTAAAAAAATATAGGTAGCAAAGAAAAACAGAAAAGTATATTCAGAACGTTTGTCCAAGATTCCCTTCATAAATAGTTGGTAAAATAGCACAAATGTTTTTCATGGACTGAGCATGATACTATTATGAAAACCTTTTTTTTTTTGCATGAATTTTCTAAGAGAGGTAAAACCTACAATTTTTCCCCTGACAATGCAGAACAAAGAAAGGCACTCTTAACTGTGGTAGGACTCATGAAAATGCTCTCCACTCATCATCCTAAGATGAAACACTGACTTATTGTAATTAAGAAACATATTCTCATAAATAAACCTATTGCAATGCTATTAATTCAGAGATTCCTTTCATACAAATATATGAAATGTTTATTAATGCATAATACTTACAATTTTTGCTTTGATGTCAGTATTGAATACAAACTTTAAAAAGAAGCATGAAGATCATAGTTGTTGGTGTATTAATCCTTTGCAGCCACATTTTGCAAACAAAAAAATCTCATTAATGTGTTGAGACAATAGGAAGCCACCTTTTACATGCTGCCTCCAAAACATGTTACTGAACAAAATGAGAAAATAACCACAAGTGCATGATACCTATTGCCATCTAAAAATGTTCTTTAAAATGTAGAGACTCACTGTTCCTTTTTTTGTACACCTGTTGTATTCTTTGTACATTTATCTTTTGCAAAATCTAACTTCCTGTACTGGATTTCTAACCTCCTCAGTGACTAAAAGCAAGGTTGTGATTTCTAATCATCTTTGTCATGTCTAAGTAAAGCAAATGATTAAACCTGCTGTCTTTTTCATGAAACATGTCACTGTTTTCAAAATCAGCCTTGGGGCAGTGGTGGCAGCTCACACCATGGGGGACAGCAGATGAAAGCTGTGCATGTCCCCACAGCTCCCCATGCACGTGTAGCCAGTGTGGCTGAGGGCAGGCGGCACTGGGGTGCTTTGGTGGCTGGGGGTCCCTGGGGCCAGCACACCACTCAGAAAGGCATGCCAGGTTTCTTCTGCTAGTGCTTGAGTGAGAAAAGGGCAGTTTTCCCTATGCCCTGGCCCCAAGAACACCTGCATGTTTTAGCAAGTTCTATCTTCTCAATATTGCGAAGTCAGATGCAGCTCCCCATTTCTGAGATTCCTTACAGGTCTAGGATGGGAGTAACTTCAGCTGCAAGTGAGGGAAATCTACAAGGAAAGCACAACTTCAAGGCAATGTTTTTTACTTTGATCTTGCACATCCTCTCCTCAGACTCTGGATAAAACAATTGAATTGGCTTTTTATCCTGCAGTGAGTTCAGGAGCTCTCCCAGCTTCATGCACAGAGGGGATTGCTCAGTAGTACACGCCAGTAGCATCTGGCTCTGCACCTATCACCAAAGCCCACCTGGCTAGGTGTTAGCAGCAACACAGCACACTCTGGTGACAATAACTGCTGTCCCTGGAGCTACCTCCCAAACAGCCAGCAAGCTAGGGAGACGAACCGTCTCTGCCTGCAACTGATGTTGCAGCCTCCTCCTGGAACATCAATTTGTATTCACTTCTGTGATGCACTTAGGTTGTAATTAAACCTGCATCTCTAAATGAGCACATTCAACTCTGATGATTTTGGAGTTAATAAGCTGAAACCATTTCAACAGCATATGCACTATACAGGATCAGTTGTCAAGGGTGACCACAGTCTTCAAAAGACAAGAAAAGATGACAAGTAAGCCCCTCTTTTAGGTATATCTGCTTCTTTTGCTTCTTCCAGCTGAAACCAGAGGCCTGGTTTCATGCCACGTTTGGCAGCGTGAAGGGAGTGCTACAGGGCAGGCTACAAAATACTGCCAATACTTCAAATCTGTTCCATCGTGTAGTAAACATGAGTGAGACACAGCAACTGCTAGCAGTTAAAAGAAAACAAGGTGCCTACCTGCTTGCTCTGTACTAGGAGCTCATTAACCACCAGTTGTTGCATAGGTTGAGTTTGATCTCTTAATTTTAGCATGTAGATTTTAAATGGACATGATTACAGAAGATGTGGGAGATACCCATGACCAATGCTCTACTTCAGACTTCTGATTGGAAGAGAGTAAATTTTTAACGAGAGGATTTTCCAGCTAAGAACAGCTTCATGCTCAAACAAGTAACCAGAAGTTAAAAACTTGGAAATGAAGCTTAGCTGTGACAATGCACCTATATGGCCTTAACAAATTAATTCAATAAACTGACTTTTCCTTCTAGTAATTTAAATTACCTGTCCTTCCTGTGTATCTGAGTCAAAGACATATACTCAGAGCTTCTAGATTACACGGAAAATGTCTTTGAGAGTACAGAGGACAGTATCCAGATTTCTCATTAGCTGTTTTTTTCAAATTGCCCACTTGACCAAAGTGGAATGTACCCATCAGCAGCCACACTGCTGCAGAGACAGACCCCTCTCAGCTCCCTTTGGCTGACAGGAGCTCGGATTTGGGAGAGCCCCTGCTGACATGACAGGAAGTGCTGAACTATGTAGGCACTTCTATGACACACAGTATGGATATTTTTCTGAGGGAGTTTGCAGCAGCCCAAATCCAGATATCCTGCATCATTCTCAAGCTACTGGATCAGAAGGGCTCTCTGTAGGGAAAAGCACTGGGAGAAGGCTGTGAGTAGAGTTATTGCAGAGAGCTAGCCAGAAAGACTGTGACCTCCTGCTACAAAAAATCAAATCTGGAGCAGCACATCCATTCTCCTCTTGACACCAGCCACATATTTTCAGGAGGTTTGCTGTATCCCAAGAGACAGCAAAGAGGGACAAGCCAGGAAACATCCACCAATACCTCCCACCTGTGAGATTTCCACACTTGGCATCTCCTGTTATTCCTTCACAATCACCTCTTCTCAATGCAGTTGCAAAGCCCTCTGAACCATAACCTGGAGGACAGACAGGTTGTTGAAGGAAAGTCCCTCTGTGCAAGCAATTAACTATATCTTACATAAAAAAGTAATTTTAGTGTGGTTCCAATCTGACTTTTTTGGGTTATTGTTCAGATAGGTATTAAAGATCTAACAAATTGTCATCATTTGCATTAATAGACATTTATATTACAATTAAATGCAGATGGCAAGCGCCTGCAGGCTGGTTTCCTTATCTACATTTGCCATTCCACTATGGCTTTATAAATCATTGCTTTCAAACTGTTGGAGAAACAAAGCATTGAAGAAGTGTCTTCTGAAGATGGTGTACTTACTTTTCTGAACGAGTTGATTTTTACAAGGACAAAAGAAATACATTTTTAAAGAATCCTGCACAATTTCACCCAAGAAGAGACAGAGAGAGGATACTGTACTCAGCAAAAGCAAAATCTCTAAAGTGAATAAGGTGTATGTACTTGTGCAGATTCTGTTGACAACTTTCCACACAGAACAAACCCCATTACCCCAGCTGGCACAAACTGGGAGCAGCAGCATTCCTCAAGTGAGCAGCATAAAGGAAACTGGGTAACCCCAGGTGAGCCTGAAGTCTGAATCTGGAGCAATGCTTCAGACCCCATGGGAAATTGTGGGTTTGCTGAAAGAAAAATATTTGAAATTCAGAAGTCTGAAGCAGGCAGAAAGGCAGAGGAGATGATCAAAATAACAACTCTTCGTTGTCTTATCACAGAGGGAGTCTGGGCAATCCTGTGCTGCACCTGCAGCTGAAGAGCAGCAACTGCCACACATTCCCACTGCACAAATCCCCAGCTTTGCACCCCTTTATCTGTTTCAGATATGTGATGATACTAAATATTTTCAGCCAGATGAAAGTTTACCTTTACTAGCAGAACAGATGTTATATGCTCATCAATTTAAATTACTAGATACCTAAGGAAGAAATATAGTTATCCACAGTATCTAAAAGCAGCTGAGTTATTTACCATATTGCTAGGTGAAACATGTTGCTGTCCTCCCCATCTCTTTATTACCTGTGTAAAAGTTCCTGATAAATTAGTTATGGTACAATGGCAGAACATAAATATTTCAGCTAGGAATGCTTAAACTGGAAAAGTCTGTCTGTAAATTCCCCCAAATGTGGGAGCTACTCCCTAAAAATTTGTTATTAAATCTCAGCATGTAGACAGTACAGGGTATACAGCTAGTTAGATGTAAATATTCCCAAAAGCCAGAACACTGCTGATGACCACCAAATGCTCTTGATGCTTTTAATCCCTTTTGCTACTCACAGAGGTGCTACCTCTGTGATCCTCACCTTCCTCAGTGATTTATTACCCTGAAATCTTCTGTCAGGTTTGATTCAAACTCTGCAGTCCTCTAAAGCTTGGTTTGTAATAAATTTATCACATTTCTGGAATGATAAGTTATACAGCAAAAAGTTGTATTCTTCAGGGTTGGCTCTGGGGGCATTTTTGTTAGAAATTTAAAAAAAAAAAAAAGCTAAAGACTTCTTTCAACAAGACTGAGGCAGTATTTTGATTCCCCGTTTTCATTTCTAAGCTCATTCTCACCTACTATTTTGGAATTACTGTTATTAGAAGACTGCCTGGTATCGCTCACTGAGCTCAGAGCCTCATTTATTGCTATTAGCCCAGCAAAGGTGTACTGAAAAGTGTGGCATTCATCAAATGCAATTTGTCCATCTTAGTTCTTTATTCTTTCCCTACAAATGCTCTGAGTAACACTGATTTTTCTCACAATTTTTCTGAATCACTAATTATTACATTTGATTTCCATTAATATGAGCAGCTAATATTATTTGAAACAGTCTGTCAATAGGGCAGACAACCTAATATTATATATCTCATATTTATATGTTTCCCAAATATAGGTGCATAATTGTAGCTAATTAGTGTTTAGTGCCAGGTACCAGAGTTCCAGCTCTGAAATATGTACATATATACATATATGTATATATACACACATATATATATATTTGCATTTTGCTGCAAGGACCCAGTTCTGCAAAGCATTTAAATACCTGCCTTGGACCTTTGGTGCTTTCCTAGCTAAAGTCTAATTCTGTGTGGTTTTTCTCCAAACATGTTTTCTAGATGCTAAGGCAATGGGAATAATGTCAAATTGGGATGCTGAGACATTGGCAGCAAACCCACTCTCTCTGACTGAAAATGTAATCTGAGCTTAGTACAAACCCTCCTGCAAGAAGGTTTTCTCTGTTTCCACTGCCTCAGGTCCTACTGCACCAACACTGCATGGAAGCTCTGTTTTCCCAGTAAGTGGAATAGTGTACGAAGAAGCAACTTCCATCACTTACTCTAGCACCAAGTAAAGATTTAGATGACATTAACAATGACAAAGTGCTTCAAATTCTTGTGCTCTTGTGCACATAGAGGGATGAAAACAGAGGGATGGAAACACCAGCTTCACAAGAATGGGTTCCATAGATCACTGCAACTTACCCTCATCATTCTGAGCTGATTGAAAATTATAGGTGTATTTCAAACAAGCAAGCCTTTCACTAAAATTATCAGAACAAAACCACAGTAGTTTCAAACTGGAAATGCTTCCTTAAAGTAATGAAGAGGTGAAGTTTAGCTGCCTGGTGATTCCTGATGTAGCCTAGCTCAATGACTTCTGCGAGGACCAGGCACATCATCTCCACAAGACAGAGACAGTGCCACATGGGATACAATGAGCTGGCCAAGAATCCCACCTGCAGGCATGACAACAGAAGGGGTACAGCTGAAAAACAGTGTTTCTCAGGATAATAATTTCTAAACTGAGCAATGTCATATGATAATTTAGAGTGTGTGGATGAAAAGGTTGGAATGTTTTAATTTTTTCACACAAAGTCATCAACCCCTAAAGAAGGTTAATTCCAGTGACTGCTGGGGACAGGCATTAGCCTGGAAGCAGTTCTTTCCACAAGAAATAACCTGATAATCAAAGAATCCCATTTCCTATCCCTTCTTCTCCATGTGTCTATGAGCTGTATGAAAATGGAAATAAAATATGCCCTCACATCTTGTTCATTCTGTGTTTTCAGACAATCTCTATAGAAATAATGACAGTGTTGTACTGTGGAAGGAGAGAGAGATGTCAAGGCAAAAGCATTACTTTTTTCATCAATTATTTTACAACACCAAATATTAAGAAATCTCTTTTTTGTCATTGTATTTCCATTACTAAATACTGATACAAATAATTTTCTTTGTTTTCCTTGGGCAGGTGAGATATACCATAAAGATTTTTCAATTAAAATAAGTTCTCCATTATGGACTGCATAAAAGCATGGAATGTAAAAAGTGATACATTTAAAAAAAACCTTACTAGAAGTGTAAAGCATAGTAAGAAAGTGTGTCATTAGAGAAAAAAAAGAATGCAATTTAACTCATAACCTGTTTCTTGAATTCTTCTTCTTAAGAAAGTAAGACACTATCATTGACTAAATTCAGGTTAATAAAAGAATTGTTTGCTCATTCTTTACTGACAAGGTTTGATTGATATTCTGAGAGACACAGTTCACCATCTGAATTTTCTGCCCAGGATTATATTGCCAATAGGTCCCTCTAGCAGGAAGCATAGTTTTTGTTTGTTTTCCCCCAAGCTGTTTAAAATTATAAACATATGGTGAAAACATATAACAATATTATGTCAACCCAAACTGGAATTTGAGTTTGTAACAGAATATTTTCTTAAATAATCTAAACAATCTCTGTGACTTCAGTCTGACTTAAGTAACTTTTGGACTTGCCTTTCCTTTTTATAAATGAGATCCAGTGAATAAAGAGGTAATATATGCCAAGTTCCCCATACAGACACTGACATGCTGCCAAATGCTGCCCAAAGCAAAGTAAGCTGCCTTCCATGGAAATTCACCCACACAAAATAGAATTATGTTTGTTCTCCTCTCCCTGAAACCGCCATACAATCCTTCTGCTTAATTTGAGAAGACAGGAATAACTTTGTAGCATAGCCCATGTAATAAAGGAAACAACTTATTTTGGGAGTGCTTCATATTGTAGAGGTAGTTTACAGAATAAAAGCAGCTGACTTCCTGGGGGAAAAAAAAAAAAGCAAGCAAGTTAAATCTGCCTGGTGTAGTGGCTCAGCAGAGGGGAGCACAGACTCTACTGAATTACAAGTGTCACAGTTGACTTACCAAGCCACTGCCTAGATTTGGGAAGTAAAGCAGTGGCTAGCACTGGCAGAGCTCCATTAGCTACTGATGAATCTGCTGTGCTCCATCAGAGCTGGAGACTCAGCACCATCCACGGCCACGAGCACCTCTGAAGAACAATGACTTCCATATAAGCCCTAGCTATTTCCCCCAGGATAGTAAATATAAGGCTTTTCATTTTATATTAACAGCAGGCTATTAGGGCCTTGGGGAAAAAAAACCCCAACCTTAGCAGAAAAAATAAAGTACAAAAATTTAAAGCAGAAACAGACTGGGAGCAGACAAATGCTGTTGTTGCCAGGTTGACCAGCATTGAGAGTGGCCACCAAGCAAGACAGCCACTGAGCATCACAGACATGGGACCAGGACCAGCTGCAGCTCATAGACTTTGCTGAGGTCTCTGCCTGTAAAGAAGCTGGGGGATGAGGGTGGAACAGTGTGGCTTATGGTGAGCTGAGAGCTCTGTTTTGAGCAACTGCTGCCATATAACCACACTGATACAGGCAACTTCCTCCAAGGTGCTCCTAACTTCAGTCTCTGCTCCAGCTGCTCCTGAAGTACTGCTCTGGACCCTGGGACAATGGAGCAGAGAGGAAAAGGGTCCGTGGTCATAGCGTGTGATGCAGGAGTGTGCAGACTATGCATTTGTTCAAAAGGAGAAAAAAGCACAGGAATCCCCTCCCTCTGGTCTCTGTCCTCCAGGCAACCTACAAACAAGGGTAAAAAAAAAAGGAAATTTTCTAAGATTTGGCTTTTCTTATGAACATTTTGCAAAATGAATTGCAGAGATACTTCTGCTGCCTTTGCAAGTGAACTCCAAGGCCTTTGCAGTTTTGCTGGGGGTTTTTCATTATTCTTTTCTTCAGCTGTATCTGCACACAGTAGCATTAGCAGAGATGCTGCTGGTCTAGCAGCAGAAATGTTGCTGCTTAACCTCTGCCTGCCCTGTCTCCACACAGGAAGGCATGCTGAAGAGGCTGATAACTGAATTGCCTGCCTCTTGGCCTCCCCATCCCACAGCACCATGGAGACCAGGTGCATGGAGGTTACTGAACAGTAGGAAAGATATTTTTGTCATCTAACTTGAAGCATTTTCTCACCTTCCTCTTCACACAGAAATAGCAGCAGGTAGAAGAAGAGCATTTGTCAAAATGAGGGTAAAACTTGTTAGGGACTTGAGTACCTTTTATATGCCAAATTTGATACCCTATGACAGATATAAAACACTACAGATTAGCATTTTAAATCTAGGAGTCACTTTCTGCACAACTGAAAACTTAGCTACACCCTACAAGCTCTCAGACATTCTGTAGCAACTTAATATGTTCAAAATGTGGTGCAGAAGGGCCACATTTTGCAGAAGGGCCCAGCTACTACAGTTCGTTAACCTGCAAATTAGTTTCAACCTGTGAAAGAAAATCTTCAAGATAAACCCTCTATTAACTCAACAAGAATTTTTGCACCATTTTCTTGAATGATAGTCTGCCCAATTTTATTTACTGTGCAGAATTTAACCTAGTGGCCAGTGTTATTTTCAACTATTTTATTGCCATATTTTTCAAAGATGGTTTGGAACATACCAAAGCTGGCATTCATCTGAGATTACTGGAACAAACATTTTTGTGTTTTATAGGACAGATGTGAGATAATATTCTTCAAACCCAGTTTCCTAAAATTAGGGTTCTGTTTTTTATGTACCTTTGCTTTCCAGGGTTTCACAACCCCTATAATGAATGCGTTTGCAATGACTTGGAAAGTCAAACCAGTTTTGTTTCATTTTCTTAATAGTTACTTTTGAATCTAACCTTAGGTATAAGCTGTGAGCATGCTATCTCCCAGATAATGTCTGAGATTTTCAAAGATGTTCAGGGTTAGCTTAAAACTACACTAAATCTCTGTTTAGTGAAAACATTAAGTGCATATTGATTTCCATAGTTATGGATAAACTGATACCGAGCACTTGTGAGAATCTCATCTTCATCACTTATATGTTGTAACTCTGACTTTAACCCCATTACTGAAATGGAAAATAAAGCTTCTCCCAGAAATTTTAAGATTAGACGTTCACAACTCTATTTCAAACTAACAGATTAAGTGGCTGAATCAGAGACAGAGAGAGCAGCACAAGTGGCAGCATGTGTAGTGCCTGAGGATGCACCTCAAACTGTGGAAGACTCTCTTGGGGAGCTCAGAGGGCGATGAGCCATAGGAAGTGCAGGGACTTGGGGATCATCAGGCACCCTTTGATTCAGAGCATGAAGCCACCCCTTTTCTGCTGCTGCTCTACTGAGGTAAAACTTATAAATTCCAGCTTGTGAAGGCTGTTTTGGTGGGCTGTTTTGGTGGTGCCTCATTTATCATTATTTCCATGACTTATAAGTGGCTGTCAGTGATAGGGGCAGTGTTCTATGAGGAGCTCTGTTTCATGGACGGGACCTTGTCAGTGAGATGGTTCTTTCATTTAACCAGATTTCCACCACCATCTACATCCTAAATTAACACTTGTTTCCCAAGACTGTTCACTACACCACTCCATAGCTCCTATTGGCTAGGGCATTTTATTGGTGCAGCTGAAAATAGACTTCAAATATGAAAAATTACACCTGATCAATTATGTAATTTCATCATTTGATGTCAAACTTTCACACAGTAGAATAAGTCCCAAGAAGAAAAACAAAAGAAAAAATCAACATGAAATAAGATGCTCAAGGTGTCCCTGTTCACTGCAGGGGGGTGTAACTTGATCACTTCTCAAGGTCCCTTCCAACACAAACTATTCTATGATTCCGTAATATGCTAACTGAAATGATAGAGATTATCAACTTCCTCTTAGTTCATACCAAGTTTTCCTATTAAAACATAAAGATTATGAGAGATCATCACACAGTGTAATTACATTATAATAAATGATTCAATAGATTAGGGTAAAAATGTTCTGGATTTGATATTATTTGGTTTGGTTTTATATTTTGGCTGGAATTAAATGAAGTTTTCTTAATGTTTCTGACATAACCATCTTAAGCAAATACTTTGTAAAAAAATCCTTGATGACACAAATTAAGGGATATCCCATGAAAGTCACAAGTTATGTTGAAAAGCCACACTGAAATTTATCTGAATGGATGCTTTTTATATGAAAAATTACTGCATTCTACATTCACAGTGAAGGAGAAAACCAAAAGAATCTCATCACAGGATAACCGAGTTAAATTGAAAGAAAAAACAGCTTTCAAAACACAGGAAAAACTCAATTACTTCCTATTTTTTCTCCCTCGGTGCTGTTACACTTTGTCTTCTAATCTATCCTGTGTTTTTCCTTGTTTGGAACATCTTTAAGCCAGTACCTGGCATACCTGTACATGGAAAACATTTAATTTGTAAAGTGAAAAATCCAGCCTTGATACAATTGAACCTAGCAGCAGAAGTTGATATAATCCTCAGTGAAGACAAATGGAGTACAACCCTGGGCTTATTCTGGTGCTTTAGGCTCTACTCCTCACCACTTCCAGCAGCACACACAGCCCAGCAGCACCCATCTCTACCATTGCCCAGCCCTGACTTCTGCATGCAGACAGCAGTGTCAGATTTGTTGACAGAAGTCTTCCTCCAGCCTCTGTGTTGGCCAACATAACATGAGGTTTTTCTAAAATAAATAAGCTTTTCTACTATAATTTCATGTGTATTTTCACACATCAAAATATCATTGCCCTCTTGACCTCTGTGACAGATCATAAATGTAAGTTTTGCCTTTTAAGCAACCTTTTGCTGTTTTTCTTCTCTTCCCATTCTATACTCCCTTGTCAGTTTAGCAGGGACTTGATTTACCTTCTCTTTTCCATTCAATATTTGTCTTTCTTCTCACTTCTCAAGTGTCACAGCATCTACAGTTCATTGTATTTGATCAAGTTAGATCACATATACATAGTGAAGTCCCTGAAACACACAGGCACTGCAAGATGAATTAAGGAGGTCACACAAGCTCTTAAAATCACAGTTTATGAAACCAGCAGAAAAGCCAGCAGTAATAAAAGGCAGTCAAACCACAGATTCTGCAGAAATTGACTGCTATGAGGCAGCAGGCTGACCACTGTTTATTGCCTGCCAGCTAAACAAAACGGGATGCAACTTACTATTTTCTGGCTTTTCTGCCAGTCTGATAAGATGCGATTCACATTTCAAGCGGGGAGGCTGTGATATCCTTCAACTGTAGCATTCCCTTTGCACTCACTGAATCTGTCCCTCTCTGCCTCACTCCAAACACTCACATGCTAATGGGAAAATGTTGAGGGTCAATTCCCATATGGGTATCTAGAAACTTGATACTGATGTTGAGAACACTGTTTTCAGCAAATTACCAGATCCCTTCCCTACCCCGGGAAAAAACTGGGGAGTGCTATCCCATCTCTGACTTGTTCTAGTTAATGCCAGAAGGTAAAACCTTTTTTCTGAGTTAACAGAACAGGGAACAAGCAAGTGCCCCAGCTTACAAAGGTGTCAAAACCAAACCCACATTTCTGGCAGAAAGTGCTGCCCTGGGGGTGGAGGTTGCTTCCCACAGTGACTACAGCACCTGCTACGTCTGGAGTATGTGAACAGCAAATGTGAACATTTCCTGAGATTTAGTTCAAGCTCCAGACATCACAAAGTAAATCCAAGTCACTGCACTTTGTGCAAGAAAGAAGGATAGGTAGGGTTTATACAGATGTAAAAGCAGATTGTTAAGAGCAATTTGTCCATGGTACAATTATTGTGCAGCAGCTGGAAAGAGAGGTGGTGTCCATTTACGTGCACATGCATTTGTGCTTGTGTTTGCAAAGTGGGGCAAGTGCAGAAAGCTGGGCTTGCCTCTCCTCAGCCCTAAGCAGGCAAAGGTTTGGAAATCCAAAAGCTGCGAGTCTTCAAAATACCAGGGGACCTCAGAGGACACAGGACCTCTGGGGCTGGAGAGTCTTGCTTCCCTGCCTCTACACCACCACAGCTCTTCTGCAGGAGATGGAGTAGGGCCAGACTGTGGCCAGCCAGACATACTTAACTTACTGCTGAATTACCAGTAAAACAGTCATCACAACCAAAAAATGACGGAGTTTGAGCCGAAAAGACCAAAATTTCTTTTCACGAAAATGAATACTCAGCAACAACAAACACTATACTCGCATTTAATGTGAAGTTTACCCTGTATTCAAAGATCAAACTGTATACCAAAACTCCATACACTCAGAAATGGTCGACAAAATGTAACTGTTCTCCCAAGGCACAAATCAGAACTCCCAAATGTAACAAAATGAACCAAGATGGAATTGACAGCTACTCATGGAGAACTCAATCCTTCTCACAATATTCAACACAGAGAGGAAATTTAGCTCTTAGGAATAGGTGCTATTTATCATTTGTTTGTAGTTCCCCAGCTGATCAACTCCCAGCTGTACACCAGCTAAACATCAGGGGATTAGCTCAGCTTTGATATGGAGTAATCAGTCTATTTGGTCTTTGAGTTGCCTCTCACATGCCTCTCAGATAATCACAATTCCTTAGAAACACATGGTATTATTTCACTATTGCACCAACAAACTCTAAAAATGGTAGTTAAGCCAAACGTTGGATGGACCTTGAAAAAACCCTCTTGAATAACAAACAGTATTCTATTTGGTAAGGAACTGACTAAAAACTGTTTAATAGCCTCCTATTAGAGACCACAAGGATGTCTAGCATCACTAGTCATATATATACTGTTGGGGTCTCCCCCCCCACCATGGGGTCCTGGGAGAGGGGCCCTGGGGGGAGACACGGTGTTTCCCTGGCCCTGGTCAGCCTCGTTCCCCATTGGTTGTTTTGTGTTCCCCTGCGCGGGCAAGGACCCTCGGGTCCCGTGACTGAGCAGTTCCTCGGCAGAGCCCCAGCCACGCGGCTGGAGAAATAAACATCTCTGAAACATCTATCAAGAGTCGGTCCATATATATTTCTTTTCCACGGGCCTCGTTGTTTGATACGCATGTTGCAGTATCACCACTGTAATATACTAGTTAATGATATCATAATGTGCTGCTCACAACACAAAGAATTTCTTAGGCTGAATTGCCATAGACTGAAACAGCCAACATTGCTATGGACTACTTGTATGATGGAGAATTAGCCTAGGCAGTGGGAAAACATCCTAGTTTCCTCGTGTTCATCTGCTTTCACTGACATACTGGCTGGTTTTCCAGAAGGTCAAATGCTTCAGCCAGAGTTGTATTTGATATACATTTCCTACTGTGATAATGTAATACATTCACAGTGATTCAGAGGAACTGCAAACACAGAACTTCTGTTCTCTGCCATTTACAGGTGACACCAACTTGCACAGGATGAAAATATCAGCTACATATCATCAGTCAGTGCAGGTTTAAGAAACTTTGGGCCACTGCTTGTAGGTTGACTCTGGTTGTACATTTATACATACAGAGACCCCAGCAAGGCACCTTATGGCTCCATCCTCTGACACCAGGACAGACACTTCAATTTAGCTCCCAACAATTCATAGTAAACCCATGGCCATCTCAATCGTAGTCTCCAATGCTAGAGAAAAATAAAACAAAAGAGCCACAGAAGCCAAAGAACAATTCCATTTGGATTTCTTCCATGTGTAAGTACCAGATGATGCAGCAGGGAGGTATTAGGTTTTTCTGCAGAAAAATAGCTGCTAAAATGTCTCTTGCTTCCCATTCTGGATTTGTACCTGTAAATACAGGCTTGGGTTTTATTTGTTTGTTTTCTTTTCTTATATGTTCTGCTACTCTATCATGCACTGACAGACACGCTCAAAAAGTTAATTAAATGTTTAATATATATTACAGCTTCCTTCCATTAGTATTCATTTGTAAAAGCCTGGGTCAACTCACCCATTAAGTTCAGATACGTATAATTTGTTCTTAATGTATGCTCATTATTTGCTATGAAAATATGAAAGAGATTTCTACAAGCCTTTTATTCAGAATCATTTCATGCACAGCCAAATAGGCAGTACAAATAGCACCGTTTCTATTTTTGAATCTTTGCATCATGAGGGTTAGGGTTCCAGGCACAGGCATTGCTACAATGCAATCTGAAAACCTGTACATCAGCAGATCACTCGAGAGCATACATTTCATCGTGAGCTGTCAAATGTGTGCCAAGCGTTGCTTCAAAAATAATTCCTGAGGCGAGATGACTTGCCTCTTTGTACTCCTTACTTCCAACCCAGTAATATTTTGTTGAACAATGATAAATATTAAATATGTTAATTGATATTTTGCTATAAAATTACAGGCAGTTATTTAAAGATTAAAATACTTTAGTAATTATAATAATTTAACAATTTAAAGTATATATAATTGCTATTTTGAGAACCAGACAGAAACATTATTCCAGGGAAGAAAAGTATTTCTTCTCACCTATCTTATGCTCTATCTGAATTCAATAATTTCCTAGCAGTGAACATTAGCTAACAGTCCTTTGCCAAGAATAAATCAATTAATCTCCTTAATTAACTAGTAATGCCCATGATAAGTTAAGGCTTCTAGATCTGCATATTTTAGACAGTGACAGCCAAAGATTAATGTTCTTGTCCTTACCAGCAGCCTCATTCAGAAAAAAGAGCAGGGTGTGTGCTAAACTGAATTTCTTCATCTCCTCATTCACTTCGCTACCACTAGGTGGTCAAGGCAGTCCTGCCCTAATTTTTCAGACCAAAAGTGGAGAGTTCATGAGCCTTCTGCTTTTATAGAACAAACATCAAGCACATAATATGAATGATGGACCCAGAAGCAGTATTCTTCTTATATGAATCCCTAGTTTCCATCCTTGCCAAGCAAGTTCAGGACAATCAATACACAAAGCTTAGTGTGTGTGATTTTAGTTATTAATTTGGACAGCAAAGATACAAGAATGAAGAATGCATTAGTCAGCAATTTTTAAATTTTTTTTTTCAAAAAGGGAAGGGGCTGTTGATTTTTAATTTTGGATAAGAACAGTTTTATGGTCTGAGTATACCAACCCTTCCCTTTGCACCTGTCTGAAGTGTTACATTTTTTTAAAAAATCACTTTGGTAGGTGCAGAAACAACAAGGTTCAAACTACCAGTTAAAAAGATCATAAAAAACCCTTAGAAAATAAGCTCATAGCTACAAACACTTCTCAAAACTTCTTTTTACCTATAAGTTTCCAGTAAGCTCAGTGATCACAGAGGTACTACAATGACAGCCTTGAATTTTAAACCCCTTCTTGTCTGGAAAACAAGAGTGATTGAAATAGCCCTATTCAGCTGAATTTCCAACCAGAAGAAAACCCAAACAGCTTTTCTAACAGTTGTTTCTGAACAAGTTCCTTCACACACTTTTTTTTTTTTTTACTCCTGAATGTATAAGAAATTCACTAGGTAGGAAAAATTAATTCAGAATAAAAGGACATCTTTCTATTTTAAGCAATAAGGAGGTACTCTACACACTAATATCTTCTTAAATGGTGATGCTCCTGGGTTTTTCTCTAAGGTATGGGTCTAGAAGAGGGCCCATAAGCTGAATGAATGCCCAGCAGTTCTCCCAAAATTACTTCAGGCTGAGATGGCTAAACAGGCACATACTCGTGTTGACGAGGTTACTGGGAGACCACGGCCTGTTTCAAGCTACACCTAATGTAGCACATAGGGGGAGATGTGGAAGGGTGTTTGTGAGAGAAACCAAAGTTGTCTGGAGGGGAGCAGGATGTTCCATGGTCTCTTCTGTCTGCACTGTAGAAATCTCGCTTCCTACTGCAGGAGCTTTTTTCCAGCTGCTTTGTTTGCTCTGTGATTACATGTGTGAGCAACCAGACTTTATGAGTTCACACAGGTCAAGTGAAAGGCTAAAATTTTTTATACCAAGAAAATGACAGGAGAGGGAGTCAAGTGAAAGGTCAAGTCAAAGGCTGTGAGAAGTTAAATACAGGTGAGTCAATAGCTCACATGTGGACAGATCCCAACAACAAAATTCTTCTACACTGTAATATCCTCACTAAATTTTTCAGTTCCCTGACTGAAACATTTTAGACCCATTAATATGATTCCTCTAATAGTGCAGACATGCTTTTTATGCAGGGATGCCTCTGGAGATATGATAACTGGAGGAATATTCCTCTCTATCAGGAGAATTGTCACAGGAAATTAATATATGTGCACAGAGCTCCTCCAGAAGAGGAAGTCTGCTCCCTTATGGGGAGATGAATGGAACCTCAAGGATGTTGTAGGCTCCAGTTATTCCCTTTTGTTTCTTGCTTGAAGCACTTTTAGATCATGTTAGGAGATTTTAAGCACTAGAAGTAAATGAGAGCTTCAATTTACTTTTCTGGTAATTTAATGTTTGGCAAACTGGAAAATATACAGATTAATAGATCTGCCAGGCTCAGAAACCTCTGGTTTAGCAAATGAATCTGCATGAAAAAGAGGAAAAACTGCACTGCCATGACAAGCTTTTCTTCCCTAGCATGTTACATACAGATTAGCTGAATGTCCTGTCCTACCTCTCCAGTGAGGGTTTAAGAGCTCAGCAATGCAAATAAGAGGATTTTTATTGATATCAGTGATTTCTGTGGTCTTTGAATAGATGCTAAGGATTCTACCCTGCTCTAGTGAACTGATAGGGGAACTTTCCATTGATTTTAATGGCAGTTCAGTCATTCTACAGCTAAAAAGGAGGTTAAAATTATATGGGAAGCAGAAATTCTCTGAGAGAAGGTGTGATGTGTAACTCTGGATGAATAAATTGTTCTGATGCTGCCCAAAGCAGATCCAAACAGCTTTAGAAAATTCTGTTTCCTTTGAAGTTAAGACAGAAACAGTCCACCAATGCCTTTTATATTTTGAGTTTACAACACATGCCTGGAATAGGGGCGAGCAAGATCCAGAAAGGCTGTAATTGTTTTCCTGCTGAACTTTCACACGTAGACTGATAAATGCTAGTACAGAGGGTACCGGGAGGATGCTGGATAATAACAACATTGCGAAGAACTGCAGACCTGCAATGTCTCTTACACAAATCCACTTTCCTCGTGCTGGTGGGATGCTGATTTCCATCCCACCTCTGGGTCACTAGTTCCTCTGTCTCATACGTTTCCAGGGTAGCTGCCTCTCAGTCTGTGGCCAGCTCTGCCAGGCATGCAGGGCAGCAGCTGCTGGGTGCACTGAGGCAGGAGCTCCAAGGGGTGCCCAGCCCAGATGTGTGTTCCCACCATGGTCCTGCTGTAGAGGGGTCTCTGCTGTCACTTAACCCACTACTACACAGTTAGGCACAAAGAGAACAAGGGTAAAAAGTCTGAGGCATGATCAAACCCAGGACCTTCCCTTTCCAAGCACCAGTGTGACTGCAGCAGGCATCCCTGAGAAGGCTGGTTCTGTCACTGCAGAGAAGGTGTAAGAGGAGCATTACACAGGCCTCAGACTGGCAGAGAGGGACAATATGCAACCTGTTGTCATCCTCTAAAACACTTAATAAGATGCTTTTGTGTATGATACAAATGTTTTTTCATCACAGACAGTACGTCTTTCCAACTATTCTTTGGAATTGTTGGCATATTAAAATATTTATTATAAACTAATACGACATTTCAATGAGATAAACAGAGCATTTATCTCATTAACAGACGACAATTACTCAAGCACCTCCCAGAGCCATTACAAGTTCAAGGTCTGTAAAGTGATCCTCTTCTCCTGCTCGTAGGCTTGCAGGTGGTGGAGAGTCAGCGGTTTGCCTTTCCGGGAGCAGGAGCAGATCTGGTCTGCTCACATCCTACCACCTCCAGTTAAATTTCCAAGCTACCAGAAATATTGGGAAAGATTACTCTGCTTATCACCAGTGACCGAAAATTACTTTTAGAAACAGAGAATGTCTTTAGTGACCTCGTAGAAAAAAAAGAGATAAATCTGATGGGTGGGTTAAGCCTGCACTGTGCAGAGATAGCCTAAGGCAGGGTGTGCACTTTATCAGCCTCCACTGACTCAGTATGTTCATTCTTTTTATCTGTTTGTTTTATAGCAGCTGAGGTATTTGTTTATAACAGCAGAATTTTTATATCAAAATGTTAATTTCCATACAAAGGATCTGAGCTTTAAATTACATAAAGGGAGAAAGACCCCGAGAAAAACAAACACAAGAGATACATGGAGGTCAACAGATTGCAATTGTACAATGATTAACCATGTCCAAGGTGCCCAGGAAAGCAAAGTAAGCCTCTGTGTCCACACAGACAAGTGACTACAGGAGCAGGGTGAAGGTATGATATCCACATTTTACGATCCAAGCCAGACTGAATTTTAGAGATATAAAGGAAGATGCAACAACATAATTTAAAACCCAAGAAAAATAAACTTTATTGGGTCACATAAATATTGAAGCAGATTGATTGCTGGGGAACTAGAATATTAACAAGCCAAGCAAGTTCACTGTCTGCTCTAAACAGACATAATGGCAGGTCAGCATGCAAATTCTATTATTTATACAGCCCTTGACAGTTATAGGATATTGCATACTACGTAGAATATTAGCAAAGTTATGTTCATGCAGAAAAAATGAAGAAAAAATACCCTCTACCTTTTAACTCTGGTTGAAACCTTCAGAGTAGACCTGAGAAGTGACAACAGAGCATTATCAGTTCGACACAATGGGACCACACATGCTCCAGCTCACCACCCAAGTTAGTTTGTGTTCAAAGTCTTTACACCAGCTAATTATCCCATTAGGAACCCATGGAGGAGTGAATGATGGAATAATGACTCCAAAATTTGGGCTACACAGTGGGACAAGGGGTAACTGAAAAACAGCAATCAAAACCTCCAAAAATGAACAGAACCATAAGGCCTTTGTTGGGACTCTTTTCTCCAGCTATTGGTTATTTCTGGTACCACGCAATTTTCAAAAAACAGTGTGAAGAAAAAAAAATTTTATCAACATTCCTAGAAAGTTCAAAGAACTTAGAAAAATTAGAACATTAGAAGCAATTTCATGCGTGACTGTGTATCAGTCTTGGACTGAATCAACAAATGTATAACAATCCCATGTGATTTTTTCTTGTCTCTTATGAAGATAGCTCTGTATATCTTAATAGTCTGAGACTTTCCAGTGACTAAAAGTCATTAATAAAGGAAGACTAGCATAGATTTTTTTTTTGTGCTTATCAAAGCTACTACCAGCATTTCCATTCTGGCAGGTGAGAAAATGTTGAAAGATAAATAATTAAATTAATCCATTAATTCATGTATTATGTACGGGAGGTAGCATTATAATGGCATTCACATTTCCCACCAGGATAGAGTCTCTGCAGTTTACATTGCAAGTACACATTTTTTCCTTGCAGTCATAATTTATCTCAAGACTTCTGCCTTCAGACTAATGGGGACAGAATCCTTATTCCCTTCCCTGCTGTCACCACTCAGCCTTGGAAGGACAGGAACTGCTCTGCTATCCTCACTGCCCAAATAATCCAGCTGTTTACCCAGACCTCATGTTCTTACGGTACACATGGGAAAGGCCCTTACACGAGACTCAAAGTGCTTTAAACCCTGCTCAGCTTGCACAGTGCTGCTTTAGTTCAAGCTAGATCATGGTAACTTTGAAGCAAACCAAAAGCAAATACCACAAAAGCCTGAAAACAAGAAAAAAACCCTCCTATTCCTTTTAAATTACTCAGGAAATAAATCTCAAAATAATTTTCCTTTACTTCCTGGAAACCCTGAGATCCTTTTTTACATCTCTTTACTAAAAGTGACGTAAAAAGCTGGACAATGTGTTTATAGGGTGATATCACCATCATTCCTTTCAAATATGGTGCTGATGGCACATGCCCAGCAACCCTTCTGGACTAGACACCTCTAGTACAGTTACCTGTGATGGACAGGGAATGGACCCATCTAACTCCCTCATTTGCTATGTTACCAACTCATAAGAATTCCTCAGTGTTGAGAACTTGATGCCAAGTAAAATACAGTATGTTTAAAGTCTTGTTGTCTTTCCAGCAGCAAAGAAAGCCTGAGAATGAAAAAGTTAAAAGAGGCCTTCATGAAAACAAAACCTCCACCTCAAACATATAAATTTTGTTTTATTCAATGAAAGTGGGGCAAAACAAGGGTGGTGGAAGACAGAAGAACTTTAAAGATCATGCTTCTTCCAATGGAAAAAAACCTAGAGGGAGAAATTAATAATAATATTTTTATATCTATATGTATCTCTCTCTATATATATGTATCTTACATCAACAGAATATTTTACAGAATAAGCTTCCAGAATAAACTTCCAGGCCTAATTAGGAAGGATCTCCTGCCCTTGGTGCTAGGAAGGGCAGTCAATATCCTGCTGGTAGAGAGCTCCTGAAGTCACAAGGGCAGCAATAACAGCAACAACATTAGGGTCCCACAAAGCAGTAGGAGCCAGCATTCATTGATTTTGGGAGCAATAAGGCTCATTGATTTTCCTGCTTGACACAACTAAAAGCAAAAGAAAAATCCACTTCAAGGAAGATATGTCATATGTATTTCCTGAATACATTAATAAAAGAGGCCCTTTGGAAACATATTAAAATCCTACAATGGCCAGAGAAAATCTGACATGTTTTGAGGATGGTGCTGAAGTATCTGAGACATAACCAAGAATGACTGACAGTCTCTCAGGACACTTCTCACCATGATCACAATTTCCACTACTTTCTTTCTCAGGTGATTTCACTGCCTCTACTTGGTACTGGGAAAGGAAGGACAGAAGAGATGGCAGTTTAGTGATGCAAAAGGGAAACAGGCATCATCATCATACAATCTTCTGGATTATCTGTACCTCATCTAATAAAAAGTAGTTCAAATGAGAACAATATCAGATCCTGTACTGGCTGTGAAAGAAAGCACTTGAAAATCTCCTCCAGAAGGAGCAGTGTAGCAGCATTTTCACTGACATTAAAAGAATGTACCTGTGCATTACCACCACCTTTCTTCTCTTTGCAACTCCTTTTCTCCTAGAGGTAATGTAATCTGATTGAAAACCAAATAAGCAAGTACATTTCATTGTTTTCCTTACCCCACTTAGATAGCATAGATTGTAGTTTGCAGAGTAAAGCATTTCTTGGGTGTTATATACTATTGCTTAATTTACTAGCTAAGAATCTTAAAATATCACCAGAATTAACAGAGTACTGTGTTCAATACTCTTGGCAGTTATGGATTCTTGACATTTTCCCTCTTAAAAAAGAAAGAAAAAAGTAGTGAAAAGAAATTACATGTCTTGTTCAAAGGCATTCAGATCTATTCTTTAAACAGGAATTGAACAACAGCCCTTTGAATAACACAGGGAAATAAAAAAATATTGTTTCTGGTTGACCAATGAATATAATTTTGATTAGCTGACAATTTTAAAACACAACCAATCCAAAGGAAATATTTTGCTCTACCCAAACCACTGCATTTTTGATGTTTGTACTTTCTAGCGCATGTCAACATTATTCAGCAGTTACTTTGAAAATATAAATTATTTCCTAACAATAAAATTCAAGCATTTAATTTAGAAAATATGTTTACAAAATATTTGGGCTGTTCAAATCAAAACAATTTGCAAAAGTGTAGATTTTGAAAACATTTCACATGACCCAAATCTGAATACCTGGAAAAAAGGTGTCTAGTTAAGTTCACTCTACACAGTCCTGTTCACTACATTGTCCTTTTCGCTTATTTCAGGACTGAATCTAAAAAGACTGAAAATGAAATGAACCAGAATAGGATTGTTTTCTCTATTTAAAAGCTATATTGCAGAATGAAGGGATCATAATTAAGGACCATCAATTACCATTATTATTTCTCCAGATAGAGAAAAAAGAGCCTTGCCTTTTCACTGGATAATGTGACCACAAAAGAGAAAATTCTGAGATAATTATCTTAAGAATTTTCCAACATTATTTGGTCACCTTAGAAGCTGAAAATCATCTTTGGCAAGAACACTGCAAAAGAACCTGGAGCTATCTCAGTAGTCACTTTTATAACCAAAGTGGGTTACTCTGTTTTACAGGTTTTAGCCTAAGAATTTAGAAGCCTGTTATATTTTTACATACATTTTACCAAGCCTTAATCTGCTTGACATAGCTAAACAACATAAAAATTAATGAACACTATCCATAAAGTACCAGATACAAAACAAAAGCCTATTTAGCAAAGGCATGTATGGATTAGAATTATTCAGTCCAATTTTAATTATTCTACTTCTGAAGTGGCAGGAAATAATGGTCAAGACATGTGAAATCAACCAATCATGCAGAAGACTAAGACACAGATTAGAAAATAAAACTTTAAAGCTGGAAAAACTTATCAAGCTTGTCTGTATCTTATTCTGTAACAGATCAGCACTGGAAATAAACAGTCACACTGGTCAGCGTAGACAAGACTTCCAAATAGTAACCTGGCATTTAAAAACTTGAAAATTAACTATCTTCAGAAAACTTTCTCCTAACAGCAAGAAAAATACTCTCAACATCCTTTCAAACCTCTAGGTCATGGGTGGAAAAAACCCCACAAACCACCTTTGGAGGTACACAGGCATGAATATCTAGCACAAACAAGTTAGCATTCAAGCGCTAAAATCCTACCATAACGAAGTTTGTGGTTACTGGATGGGATTGTGCAGCATTAATACTTGACAGAAAACACTCACATTATTATTACTTTTAGCTACAAGTGAAAAGAGGCAGAATCCATACAGCAGCACTGGGTAGCAGTGTGAGGTAAGACAGGAATCCCAAGCGTAAGGTAGAATGCATTTTCATCAAAGATCACAAGGCTGAAATATAAAGGACCATAGCTCACCCCGCACCCCAAGTGCAAATGTCCATAATTGGATATGAAACCGGAATAGGGTACAAGAAGCCCTCCCCCACTCAAACTTTTCATAGCAGGGATAAAAATGCTCTGAACTGAAAGAGGAAATACATCACAATGCCACAAACTCGCTGATGAGTGGGGGGAAACACCTCCTAAACTCATCTAAAGCTGGCACTGGCCAGAAGAGAAATCCTAAAATAACATGGGCTCAAAGACTATTCATCAGCAAGCCTCACACATCTACCATGACACTAATGTATCTGCTCAAAGGATGCTTCATGTTCCTCATCTTCATCATCAGTATGTGCACTGCAGAACCAGGACTGGACCCCTACAGGCCCAGGCTTACCAGCTTCCCAAAACATCACATGATTCATCACAAATGATTAAGATGAAACAGGTCTGAGGGAGAACTCTTTTAAATATCCGACACATGTGCCCCCCGACCCCCCCCACCCCCCATTTCTTCCAGGACCCTACCCACCTTGTCTTTGGCACAGGGATTCCAAGCTAGTATCTCGTAGTAGCACTGAGCACGGGGCCACAGGAGCAAGCACTTGCTGTGGCTGCTGAATGTGTGAACTGGCATATCTCCTCTGTGTGCCTTTGTAGGGGGTTTGGTTTGAAACCAGGCAGAAATACCAATTTAGTGTAGTGGTTTGGTCCAAAATACTCATTACTATTTACCTTCTGTGAGATAAGAATTAGGAGAAACACAAAGCAGGCACCAAACTTGAAAGAATATAAAGAAGTCTATTAATAGACCTAAAATAAGGAAAAAGGGGGAAAAAATCATACCACACCTTCAGAACACTTCTCCTCCCCCCACCTTTCTCCCTTCTCCCACTGACAACGTAAAAAGACAACCCTTAAGACGCTCAGTCTGTTTACCCCTTCTGTAACAGCCTTGGTCAGTTCATTTAGGAAGAGGAGTCTCTCTTGCCCATGCTATGAAAACATTATCACAACAAGACAGCCGCCCGGGTTGGTTCTCTGCTCGCATCATATGAGAGTCCCTTCCTGTGACTTGCAGCTTTTCCCACAACTGCTTTCGAGGGTCCACTCTTGAATTACTGGGGTACAATTTTAAGGTTGAGCCGTTCAGAAACAAAAGTTCTCTTCACCCATCTCTGGGAGCATTTCATCTCTAAGAACAGAGGCCCTCCTCCTTCCCTGGGAGCAAAGGGTCCTCCTCATCTTCATCTCTAGGACTATCTCTGGGAGCATCTCTAGGAATTGAGGTCTTCCCCTTTCTACGTGGAGTAAGAGTCCTCATCGCTTCCATCTCTCCCTGTTCAAATTTCTCATGAAATTACAGCTGCTTCAGCATCTGCCTATCTCAGCGCAGGTGCTTTTGCTCACAAGTGCAAGTTGAACGCTCCACCCCCCATGCCTTCATGAAATTACAACGGGTACTCTGATACATCATAGCTTTACAACAGAATTTCAGCTTTAAGCATCTCCTCTTTCTCTTCCCTCAGGTTTTTAGCTCTTCACAGCACCAAAAAGGGTTAATCTCACCTAGGTCTTGCAGCTGGAATTTTGCTTATCACTGTTGGTCACATGATCTCTGCTGGACAGCGGTGCAGCTTCAGCTGAATCTTGGCCGCACTGGAGAGGGGGGGAGCTGAGCTGCTCTGGCTGCCCACAGCAGGGCTGTGGGGGGGTTCCATGGGTGGAACAGGGCCCATCGGCTCCAGGATGGCTGTGGCCCCTCCCGGCCTGGCCCGAGCAGGGCCTGGGCTGGGCCCGCCAGGCCCCCATACGGGGCCCGCAGCAACCTGTCCCAACACTAGAAACGAGACAGAGCTGTGGGGGGGTTGTCTATTCTTAAGTGTGGATCACAGAGGCAGTCAGAATTTAAGTGGCTTAAAAAATTGTCCATATTCAAACTGGCCAGCTGATAGGGTCTGTCAGGCCATAGAGGAGCTGTAAGCACCCTTTTGCAAGAATATCACTTCCGAGACTATGCTTTGCTAACCCATGACAGCCTTACAGGTCTGAAAAACCCTATGCCCTCCCAACCTTGCTCCTGCCTTTAAATTGTGCATTTCACAGAGTTTAGAATGACTGAGCTGGATGCCTGACCTTCCAACGTCCTCGTGCCATTAACAGGAATAAAACAAAATCTAAATACTGGCAGTGAGAGTGGCTGAGATGCAAGGAAAGAGCAGTAGTTGCCTGGCAGTTTCTTACAGACGGCTTTGGAAGTGAAAGCTACTTGGTATAAACAGCTGGTGAGAGATCACCTGTAAATACAACACATTTGCACTCTAAATAGGACAATACCAGAGCCATTATGGTGTTAGTTCCTGTGTTAGAGGAATGAGCTGTATGTCTTCACCTACCAGAGATGAGGGGGTGGTCACACTTCTTATGTTAATATATGCACAAATGAGCAGCTTTTCAGGTAGCCCTCAGTGCTGTGTTTCCTTCTTTCTTCAGTCTTGAAGATGCAATATATACTCGATGCAAATTACAGAAAAAATGTACCATTAGGAGCCACAGGTTTCCAAACCACTTTGGCAAAGAAAACAGTTTTCTAAATTGTAGAGATAGGCTGTGATCTGTATTTGCATAAAAACATGAAAATGTCTACTGCGTGATTCAAATACTTCTAGCATAATTACTGTGCCTGCTTAAAAATCACCCATGGAGAAATAGATGAGGCCTTAAAATATAGCACAATACAAAATGCATCTTATGACCTGTACAGCTTTTAAAGTGCTCTTAAAACCCAAGAGGTGGCATGATTTAAGGTATATTCTCAATTTCTTCTATATTATAGACTACACCTTCAACCCCAAGTAGTAGGATGTCATTAGCCCTCAAACTTTATGAGGTTCATGACCTAGTAGATGATTTCATACTGTGCATCTGCGTTAGAGTTTTCATTCCTTTCAGGAATGCCTTTTGAAACAGATCTCCTGGTCACTGAATGAGCTTTGGTTCACGTTATAGTCTCAAAGCACATGGACTTGAAGACACACTCCAGGAGTGCCTGCATTATACTCCAACCTGTAGTGGATGGACACTGGACCAGACTAAGGTTTTGTTCCTTCAAAATTCCTGAAATTTTTTTAGTGTGGATATTGTGTCTGTAGTACCAGTAGCTTTACTCTGCTGATCCACTCCCACTGGTTTCACTACTTGCTGACATAGACATAGCTCATACCTGTGCAGATGTTAAATTAGACCCTTAAGATAATGATCTATTGCAAAATAGAATTCATCTTCACAGAGAGAAGATAGCCTTAAGCAAGATCTGACCTTGTGTGTTTTGACTTGGCTCTCAAACCTTCATGACATAATGTTCTCACCTCCTGTGCTTTTTCTCCAGTAGTGGCTGTGTTCTACCAAGAGAATAAATGGCCAGAATGTGAGGTGCTTTTGGAAACCAGGACTGGATGCACTTGTGGATTTAGAAACCCAGACAGATGAAATTGTAAGATTATATATTTCCATCTTCTTTCCCAACATATGGAAACTGGACCACACATTGCCATTCTCATGAAGACATTAAAAAAATGGGTTTTGCTCCCAAATCCTTATATTCATAGCTTTGACTATATTCATAACTTAAATGTTCTTCTCTTGTCTGTGCTGCCACCTGTAGTGCAGAACCCAAAAGCAGGAAGCGAAGGTCTCATTTCTTCAAAGCTTTAGGGAAACCTATAGGAAATTGATTTACTCCAGGCTAAGATAATGTACAGTTAAAAAAAGAGATTAAATGAAAATGGTTCCAGCTTTGGCTGTGATCATAATACATGCATCTGGAAAGCAATTACTAGGAAATGAAAAATTACAATAGCATAGGCAGCAGATATTTTCTAACTGTATGTACAGACAGCAAAGATGTTATCAAACCCATACATCTGCATTCAGCAACTTTCATTTCTTCAAATAAAGGGAAGCAAGGTACTTGTTGGTTGAACAGTGACTGCAGTGTTCTGACTTGATATTAAAGCAAAATCACCCACATACATCATTCAGTAAAAACAACATAAGTGATAAAAATAATTGACAGTACAGGTACTGGCACTAAGATGGAAAAGCACCAGTCACCAACCAAAATTGAATGTTGCAAAAAGGATGATGCAGAGTGCAGTTTTTAATCCCAGGAAGAGATCAGCTTCTCAGTACAGGTGAGACAGTGGAGTTTGGCATTAAGAAGCATGGAACTAAATCAGACAAAAATATAAAATTAATATATTCACAGGTGAAAAGGAAAAAAATTAAATGTTCCCTAGGAAGTTTCTCCCATTGCTTTACTACTGGGAGAGAAGAACAAGCTCAAATCATAGCCAGCGATGGCTATGAAGGTTTTTCTTTAAGCCGGAGTAGGGAAATGTAATACAATAGAAATAAAATCGCACTTCCCAAGTGGTCCAACAGTCCTTACTCTGTCCTGTCTAGAACAGAAGAAGAAGCAAGGAAGGAAAGTGCAGGCAGGAGGGAAGGCTCAGGAGAAGTGTGTAGAAGAGATGTTGGTGTAGGAAGGAGGCACTGTAAGAAGGTGTTTAAACTGCTGGCCCTGGTCCCACTAGCTGAGATTTGTGGCCAGCAAACCCCACACCTCTCTTGAGCAAGTCCCTCAGCCACCTTCTCCACCACCTTAGTCTTCTCTCTGGCCAGCCTTCCCCTGGCATGATACTATGGGGAGCATGGCCTGATTCCTGGCCAGGCTTCCCCTTTGGCATGTTCAAATGTCCCTGTCATCAGTTTCTCTGTGTGGTCTGGGAGGCAAAGACTGCAATCCATTTTTGAAGAACAGTGGCTACCCTATTCCTGCTTCAGTCAGTGCCACTGCAGTTTGGTGGGATGAGTCAAAGGGAGCCTCTGCATCCTCAGCTCTCACTTTTCCCTAAGCTCTCCGAGATGCAGCACCTGGATTAGAAGTTCTGCTCCTTTCACTTCTCATTTTGAACAAAGAGAGAGAACTAGCTCACAGGGATGTTGACAATACTGTAACCTGGCCAAACAGATTAAAGAAAAAGGCCAGATATTGACCATCTCTCCCTTCTCTGAGATGAAGCCCATACTACTTTCTTGCTATCTCTTTCTTAGTATGCTTTACTTGTTATATACAAAAAGCAATATATAAAACTAACAGTTTGAACTATAACAATTAAAGCAAAAAATTTTCTGAACTTTCCTAATAGAAATGGTCATATATGGCCTATTTTGCAAAGAACCTTTAAGTCTTTATCACCAAAGCATATCAAGAAGACATTATCAAATTGGTTGTATTAATCTAAATAATAACCTCATCTATCTAAGTTTCCCTGTTCTTATTTATCCTGTTACAATGAATTATTTTACTTTTTTCTTGCATCTTTGAAATTACAGATTATTTTAATAGATATTTTAATATTTAATATAGCAAATAATAATTCATTTTCCTTTGTAATACTGACATTATTACTTCCTCATAAAATAATGTTGTTCATTCAGTAGTTACTTGCTTGTGAGCAGAAAATGTGAACTCCAACTACCGCATGAATGACAGTTCAATCTATTTAAAAGGTCTGAGCATTGCCAGACTTTTCGATAAATGAATTTGAGTTAACGTGAATTAAACTTTTAAGGAACATTTAAAATGCTATTCTTACTGCATTAGAAATCCCATATTTTATCTGCTACTAGACAGTCAGTGAGAAATTGAACAAAAATCAATAATATGATCCTAAGTACAAAGTGAAAACATAAATTGATACTTTGGTATATGGCAGTTTGATATGTGAGCATTGCACAACTTTGGACAGAAGATGTTTAAGTGCTATTCAAACATTAGGTCTGTCAATCAAGATACTTTGACAAGTGACAAATTCTCAAAGCGGTAATCAACCAATATCCCAGAAAGCAATTGTTTACTTTAGCACTTCATCTAGATAGTTGAATTTGGTTCAGGCAACAAAAGCTTTTCTTGAGTGACACTGGCACAGCTGGTGGAATATTAAGCATTTACCCTTAAAAAGATTTCCTTATTTGGGAAAGACTTCATCACCAAAACACAAAAAATTGTGAGTTGTATGAACTGCTCCATCAAATGCTTGTTTAAGGATACTGCTGAACAGAATGATACAGTATATACCAGATGGAAGATGTGTGCTTCAGGCAAGAGAATAGAGGCCTGTAAATTCTGGAAAAGTGAGGGGAAAAAATGAACACAAAAATACTATATGAAATTTTAGCCCCTTTTCAATCATTAAATTTTGTTTAAAATAGCTTAAACTAGCTAGTGCACAGACCAAGTTCTATAGTTTAATGTAATTTCATAAATCTTTTTCAGGGGTCGGAATCTCAAATGCATTGCAGGCAGAAGAATCAAACAGTGTAGTTTGGCATTAAGAAGCATGGAACTAAATCAGACAAAAATATAAAATTAATATATTCACAGGTGAAAAGGAAAAATCATTAAATGTTCCCTAGGAAGTTTCTCCCATTGCTTTACTACTGGGAGAGAAGAACAAGCTCAAATCATAGCCAGCGATGGCTGTGAAGGCTTTTCTTTAAGCTGGAGTAGGGAAATGTAATACAATAGACAAAATATAATGAAATTACATCAGTCAATGAAAGTACATTGAAAACTTGCAGAGTACTGGAAATAATCTTGAAATAAGAACAATTAGAACAATAAGAATAATTCATTATATAAATATAATCATGTTGATTATAGGGCAATATTCTAACAGAACATGGGAAGACTTTTGATTTTTAACAGATCTAAAAATGTATTCTTCTGAAATCTTATCCAAGAGATAAATATTTCTTCAAGTGATACCAGGAATACAGAATCTGTATTTGACATATCAGAATACAAGTAAGTTCTGATCCTGTACCACAAAGATATTGTGCCTACAGGATTGTCTTAAATGTATAGATTATGTTTTGATCTTTGATGTGTTCATTTCACAGACATGTAAAAAGTATTTGCCCCCTTCATGTCTGCAGAGCAGCTATTTAGAGTATCTGCTGAGCATTACATCATTCCTGCAGACATCTCCGATATCTGCACACATGTAAAGGTACAGTGGGTTTTATTGAATTTGAATTCTTCAATGTCTTCCTCCAACTCAGACTGTTAGCTATTTATCTCAGAATTCACATGAATCAATTGTTTCAATCAAAATCAAAAGCTGTACCTTAAGCATGTAAATTGGATCTTTGGGAGGGCAATGGCACAAAAAAGGCTCCTTAGGGGGAAAAAGTAAAAAATTACATCTCTGTATATCCAGTAATTTTAATGAATTTACAGCTGAGATGCAGGAAATAACAAGAGTTGTAGGAGAACACAAAAAGTAAAACAATATTGCAGTGTGGTATTATTGAGGAAAAATATTTAGCTACAATGCATGACATAAAAATGAACAATAAAGAGAGGCTTATGATGTTTAAGGCTTAAGGTCAAACCTTTGATGTTTGACTTGTGTTTTTCCAGAGAAAAGTGTCTGTTGATGAGGATTAAAACTTCCTGCCCTTTAATTGACTGAGATGTTTTATGAGGGACAGTGGACAAGTTATAAGTTACACAAGAAAGAAACAGCAAAATGAGTTACAATACATGGGGTACCAGATGAACAGTTCTCCTGGCCCTAAAACCTTACGAGGAGTACCAGTGGGGATCACAATCTAAAGTGATCACACTGAAATGAAAATGAAACACTGCTGGATGGTGCAAGGCACTGACCCCTGCCTCAGGTGTGGATCTCAGCTCTGTATCCTTCGACATCCTCAGCAATATAACCCAATACAGCAAACAAACACTCTTATTTTTCTATTGCTTTGGTTGGACAAAGCATTCTCCAAGCCTTGGAACAGCCCCAGACGAGAGATACTGCAGCTGAACAAGCAGAACAGCACATCTGAGCATCTGGTCCTCTAATCCAAAACATTGCAGTGTGTGGTGGTGGAGCTGATTTGGGGGGCTTCTGGAGCTTCATGGGGTCTGAACCTCCTGGAGGAGGTTCAGGAGTACCACAGATGATGGAGTGAAGGCAGCTGGAAAGGCAGGAGCACAGGGGCACGCCGATGCAGCAGGGAGGCTCCCATACCACTAATGGCATGAATTCATGGACAAAAGAACTTTGAGGGGACCAAGTGAAAACAAAGTCAGAAAAATATAGTAGATTAATGAAAGATCAGGAATGAACTACAATAAATGGTGGTACAGCAAGAAAAGAAGAACTTACGGGAACTCCTGGTGGGTCTGAGATAACGGACAAGGCAGCAGAGCAGACTAAAGTGAGTTGATAGGCAAACCACAAGACTGGTTTGAAACCGCTGCTAGGAAACCTACAGTAATGTGTGCTGTAGTCTCCGGCAGCTTAGAAAAGATTGCTTAGCAATTACATTAATAATTAATCAGTTCTGTCTCACCAACCTGCCTGCCACTATCTCTGCTATAATCTGCCATCTCGAGTAGCATGGTGCTAGACAGATTGAAACTGGACATACAATGTGACATAAAAATCTCTGGCTGGTACTAGCACATCCTACTGCCATTTTTGTGTGGATATGGTGAATATCCGTATCTGTTTAAAGCACCAATCCTTGAATGCACTTTGCAGTTTTCCTGAACTGCATTAATAATTACTCTTCAATTGTGGTTAGTCAGCCATCTGTCTAGCAATTTCAAAAGCATTAACCACATGGCTTTTTTTCTGATGTGGAGTAATGTCAAATGCTCTGCTGAAGTCAAGAGATATGTTCTCTTTATTCCACTTTTCTATGAAGCTTATTATCTCATCAAAGGCAGAAATCAAGTTAGCTTGACATGATTTATTTTTATGAATCCATACTGCCTTTCTGCATTAATCTTTTTTAAAAACTTGTAGACTGTCCACTTCATTGTTCATTCTAGTACTTCAAATACTTCTTCTTCTAGCCTATGCCTTATAAGATTTGGTATTTTATTCATCTTTTCTGCAGATAAATAGTTTTAATTGTTGTTCTGTTCCACTTCAGAGAACCTGTTAATCTTCAAATTGAGTCCTGGCCATTTCTTCTACTATCCAGGTACACCAGATGGATCAAAGCCAGGTTTGAGAAATTTCTGGCCATGCTTCAACTGTATCATCCTAATGGAAACCTCTGATATTAGACTGTCTGCCTCTGCTAGAGACGGGTCTGTTCTCTGCTGATTCCTGTACCATGCTGATAGAGAGGGTATCTTCCCATCTGACCAATGACTTCTGACTGTTAAAGGATATATTTTTCCCAGTGCTCTCATTCTAACACCATTTAACATGGTTGAGTGAAATTCACCATGAAAAGAGAAATATGAGCCAAACAAGGATGTCCAGCAAAGCCCTATTCTCCAAAAAGAGTCTGGAAGCCATAGGGCATCTGTAGCCACATCTCAACATTTCCTTCACCGAGAGCAGTACTGTCTTACTGCAATTTTCCCACACAAAGTGCCTATCTGACCATGGGAGCTCAGGGCTTTGCTTCCCATGTCTTGGGTAATTGTCAGGTGCAATTTTACTATGAAGGTTAGGATTCAGCTTAAGAGTTGCCAGTAATTCTTGATTTCAGACAGTACCTCTTGGACTTCAGGGACTGAAGCCAGGCAGATGTGGATATTGAGGAGATAGTAAAACCTGATTTGAATACAGGATAAAATTACTGAAGAAAGTCGAAAGATAAGATGCAACTACAACCTCCATTTCTAATGGGAACTCGCATTATCTGTCATCTCTGTCGTATTATTTGTCAACATGGACAAGAGCATGGAAGGCATTTCTGGCAAGATTTATTTTTACTTGAATGACAGCTAATTCGTCATATAAATTGATCTCTAGGGCTATATGATGTCCAGTGAATAAAAGTCAGTGACTCATTTTAGCTGAAATATATGGCACTTTTAGCGAGACCAGTATATTAATACCAATATTTTTATTATTCAAGGAACAAAGGGCAGAAGAAAAAACATCTAAGCTGACATTTCAGCATTACAGACATATGAATATGGAACTGTGGCTGTTTGAGAGACAGGCCATAGCAAATAATGGCAGAATGCTAAATTTTATATTAATTTCTCACTGGTGGTGGATTCAGGGCTTCAAAAATGAAATAATTGTAATACAAAGACAGATAAAATTCTGTCGTCACTTCTGTGTGGGTTTAATTGTGAGGTTCACTGTATCATTCTCTAGACCTCAGCATTAGAGAAAGCAAATGAGGTCACATGAATGAAAATAATCATCATCATTTTTCTTCATTTTATCACCATTATGTCACTGAATTTATTTAATAAATACATTAGCACTAATTACTAGTACAACTAGAGCAATATCTTTATAACATTTATTACCTAAACCCATTCATTCTATCAATCTATGATAATTTTACATATAGCAAATTTGTGCATTGAATTCCAGACAAAAGTTGTATGTCATTTGAAAAATTGTGATGCTTTTCTTTGTAACCTGATCAAAATTTTGACCTAAACCACATCTTGTGTATCCTAATTTCCTAAAAGCTGGGCAGTGTTACAGCACACATCTAGATGTTGGAGAGACATAGCAATCATCAATACAGTGTAACCAAACCAGTTAAGTTTTCAAGAAGTAATGATTTTCAAAAAGCATAGTTCTCTATGTGTTGTGTGAGCCTTATCTGCACATACATAAAAGGGTCACATCAGGTGACCTGTAGTTCCTCTCTGACTGCTACCTGTAGGGCCATCTAATGCTTTTGAAAAGGAAAGGTTACATTTACAAGCATGCCCTCTTACAATTATGTTCACCATATTATGTTAATCTAGCATTTCAGTCACGTAAACACAGCATTCAAAAATGCCATAAATTAAAGCTGATTTGTTTTACCTGTCAGACATGTTATTCCAGAGATTTTAAACATTTCTTGGTGCATACATACCCCACCAAGGTATCTGATGTCACTGTCCACCAAGGGAGTCACTACCTTATCTGAATTTCTTGTGAATCAAAACAATCCCATGAAACCACTGTAGTGCAATTCCAAATTCAAGCTAATAAACTGAGATAAACTCTCCTGTCAATAATTATTAGATTGATCTTGGCAATTGCACAAATTCAGGTCAGCTCAAAGAGAGCTTGCATTTGCCCAGAGTACATTTTATAAACATATGATAAAGAGGCAAAATAATTAACAGCTACTTTCCAGGGAAAGACGTGCCTTTTCCCTCATTGCTCCCTGATGAAAATTGTATGATGTTTCATTTTTTCTACACTAGCCCAATTTAACAAAAAAGCACTTTGATAGCTCAGTTTATTTAAAAGTACATTACACTGTTAATTTTAGTGCCACAACTTCATTCCTTTCCTCATTCACTAAGTATTTAACTTCAAAAATATTCAAGCAGCATCTGTGTTCCCTCATACACTGAGTCTCAGATACTTAGAACAGATCAAAGGGAAAGCCATAGCTTTAAACCTAAAGCAAATTTTCAGGGTAATCTTGTTGCTCTGAAATGGATTTTTTTAAACCTATATCTTGTTGATCTGAAGTGCCATCAGAAATCTCAAATTGCTGCAATATTAGATGAAAAAAAGTTCTTTGGTTCCTATATACGGCTCAAAACACAGGAATTTAAGGTAAAGGTCTTTCAAGGAATGTATCTTCTGAATCTTCTACACAGTTAATAGAGGATGTCTCATAATGAAGTAAAAGCTTCAGTATAGACTGCATGAATATCTTGTGAGGAGAATCAAAAGCTCAAAATGGGAAATAAGTTATTGAGCATGAAAAATTAACATTCATTTATCGATTTGGGGTTACAGTCCCAAAAATGTGCAATTCAACTGAACAGAACATGTGTTTCTGTGAATAAAATAGGCAGTTACCCATATAATTTACAGTCTGTAATTAGGAATGATGAACAATTACAGGTCTGGAACAGAAAAGGTGACCTTAAAAAATGCAAATCCTTGATCATGCTTCTTTCCCCCAATTTGAAACATTTTCAGATAGAGAACTGTAGCATGATTGTAGGTTTCCGATACAAAATTAAATTTCTAGGTGAACATGGGGAAAAAATCTGGAATTTCCTGCAGTGTTTCCAAAAAGCAAGGGGTAAGTGACTGCATAATATCCCGCTGGCTGTCAAGATGCTATTTAGCAAGAATATAAATCACTTTTTTTACATGTGTGGCAACATTCACCCTTTCTCACATCTGGCCTTTAGAAGAATTGTATATCTTGGAAAGATATACAAAAGCTCTTTCATCCATCCATCTAAATCAACAAGGTTCTTATGCAATTTTGGGCATGTTAGCTCTCTATGAGACAGGTCTGTGTCTGTCAGAGGCACCGGAGAGACAGCCCCTGTCTGCTTCTTCCTTCTGACTGTCCAGATGGCAATCAAAACTTTCAAGGATTTCCAAGTCTTCCCTCCTCATTTATCTTTTTTCTCTGTTATTGTGGAAAAAATCTAAGGCACTTTTTTAAACAGGTTTTACAGTTTACCTGTTGTCACGGTATTCTAGATGTTATGTTGATAAAGAAAGAGCTGCCTGTGAGAGAGCTGTATCTTATTTACATCAGGTGTTTTTCAGAAGCATTTTGCCTGATGAAAGCGCAATGGTTTAGTTTGCCCTTTGTTATGTATGTATTTTGTACTTCTGAGATTTCCTCCCCATGCTGCTGTTTCTCATGTTGCTCACCATCCTCTCTTGCCTTCCGCTGCTTCTCGTAGGTCCTCATCACCCCCATCTTCACATGTCAGATATCCAAGCAGGGCTTGCTCAGGGTTTCTGCTGTGCCTCAAGCTACTGAGTTCTGATCTATTAACAATGTTCCAACTAAGCGAAATACCTTGCAGAACATTTGATCTAACTGATCAAAAGTGGTTTAGAAGCTCATACCAACATTCTACAACACTTCACAGATTGCATTTTTCATGAGAAATCTTGACACATTTAGATAATATGGCAGGAAACTGAATGTATGTCCACATGTTCTGAGAGCCATAGTTCCCAGTACCACCATCACAGCCTAATAATGTTCAGCTCGTTTGCAGAACTAGACCCTTTCTAAGAGACTTACTGGCTCTTTACCAGTTGGCCCGGCTGTTTAGCATACATAAAACTCTGGAATTCAAAATTTGCAATGAAAACACATTGAGAATTCATTAGGAAAAGACAAATGAATTTGACATTTGTGTCCAATGAAAAGATGTGGCAGTAGCATATCTAAAGAACAAGGAAGAGCCTTAATGAACCACAAACGGAGAGCACATCACACATTGCCTGACACACTTTAAACTGGCTTTCATGCACAAATTAAAGGCAGCAGATTAAATATAGGACTGCAATTTACTGGAATTTCAATATCTGTGCGAGGTGCATGATAAATGAGATAATATATGTCTGTGATAAAAAGAGGGAAGGCTTGAGGGCCTTGCAGCAACAAGAAATGGGATTCAGGGAAAAGACATCTAAAAATGAGAGGCCAAATATGACAGGGGAAATAAGAGGTAACACTGGAAAAAAAAAAAAACCAACAAAACGTTTTCAAGAGTAGAGCTTTGAAAAAGCCTATTCTGATGATAGTAAAAATTTAAAAACTTCATAAAGACAAGACAAAAGGGGAGGTACAGGGGACGTCACAATATCACAATATACAGGCAGTCACACAATACACAGATCAAACAGTATCAAATTGATTCAGATTTTAATCTGAAGTATGATGTCACTCCAAAGAAATCTTTTAAGGCAGGGAAGATGAAGTGCCAAGGCAGGGATTGAATATGGCCTTCCAAGAGAGTTGTTGAAAATAAGCATCCAGAAGACCTTACAGAGCCAGCAGGATTAATTTTATGAAGAAAGACAGAATTTGCTAACCTTATAAAGGCTAAGTGACAGCACAGTGGGAGGCTGAGGGTGAGACATTTCTACATATTTAACAGAGTGTAAATGTCACAGGGTAGATCCTGTGCTACCCAACAAAAAGTTTGAACTGATGCAAGTGTGAATAAGTTTTTATTAATGGCAAATATTTTTGACTGACCTAACATTTTCAAAGGAGAAAACAAAAAAATCTTCACTTATTCTAATGCTTTATTTTTCTTGACAATCCTACTACTATTACAGAAGAACATAATATTCTTGCAGTTTCTGTGTTACATGCAAATTTTACAAGCTAACATGCCTCAAACAGGCCACGGGGGTGAGCATTTTTCTCTACGGCTTTACACAGTCCTGATCTCATGGCACATTTCAGAGGAAAAGCCTAGCCTTTAGTGAACTGGATCTTTAGAGGTGAAGCATTTTTAGAAGCATTTGCTGCTGGGAGAGTGAATAGAAAAACTGTTGGAAGTACCACACTCTACAATAAATCAGTCCCTGAAAGCAGACTAGGAAGGCAGTTTGGAAAAACATGTGAATAGTCTAAATAAAATAAACCAGCTAAGAAGACATATTTTGACCTTTCCCTACTCCTTCCTTTGTTTCCCTTGTTCAATCTCCTTTTCTGCATCATTTATCTGTTTCTCTTTCCCAGTTTTTGTTATCTCATTTTCTTTTATTTTTCTTATTTTCACTTTTCTCTTGACTGTTTTATGATCTTGTTCTCCATGTCTCTCTAATAGCACTTTTATATTCTTACCCACCTACCTCATTAGCCATTTTCCTATATGCCCTGTGCTCTGACAATTTCTCCTCTTGGAGAAACGTTTTTTATGAACAAGACATTATGAACTTCTTTTTTTTTTTTTTTTTTAATGAATAATATTCAAAGGACTGCACCAAGGTTGTCACTAAATATTTCCAATTCACAAATTGGCAAACAGAAGCACAAGGAGACTTGGTTTACAGCAAGTAAAACTTGTATCTTTCAAGTAAAATTATATGCTTTTAAGCATTAACTGTCTCTTTACCTTTATTCTGTGTTTCAAGTTCCTCCACCTCAACAGTAGCTCTTCTTTACTCTCCGTATTTTCTTTCTCCTTAAAGGCTTTTTCCCTTTCAGCCACCAGAAATATTCTGTTGCACATGTACATCCGTACTAATATATACACAAAAATACTTACATGTGGTACTCCTATATTCCCACACGTAGCTGAACAATAAGAGAACTGTGGTCAGTAAGGCACCAGTCACATGGAATAATGATGACTAAGACACACTGGAAACCACCAGATACAAATTTTTGGGGACCTGAACTATTTTTGTTCATTATTTCATACAGGGTTAATCACTAGCTCAAGACTTGAGCATTTAGCAATACCATGACACAAGTAATAAGTAGCTGTTCTATGTGTGGTCTTCTTTTTATTAATCTATTTGGTCCTGGGAAATGTTTTTTTCCTAGTTTTCATTTAACCAATTATTTTCATCCTATGTGCCACAACATTGGTGTCTTAATTGGAATTTAAAATGTCCTACATCTAATGCTTCTTCTTTAATTTCTCATTAGCAGTTACACAGAAAAAAAAGTCATATTTCATTTGATCTAATTTTCATGGATTTTCTTCCTATTTGAATTTTTTTCCCCGAAATACTAGGTTTCTGCTATCACAATTTGAAACACTTTCTTGGTACACCTTCTGAATTCTAGTTGTTCTCACAAAGAAATTGTGTCACTTAGTGCCTCATTGCACATGTCAGTCACATGTCAGTGTCACATATCTTCAAGGGTTGGGATCAGGGAAGTCTGTTAAATATTAATGACTATCCATTCAAATGGGAATAGCTTAAGACAGTAACATGATCACTTTGTAACTGAGGTTGTCCAACTTTGATCCCAGTGATTGAAACCCACAAGGCTTAAAATCCCTCTCAAAAGCAGACAAGTGTTTTAGCCTAGACTTTGAAAAGTAGAGTCCCTGAGATACGGGGAACTTGTACAGAAGGAAAGCACATGCAAGCAAGAACAGCTGGTTCACTCCTTCATGACTGGAGTCCTTCTTAAGCTCAGCCAGAAGAGTTAAATAAAGCAGTAAAAAAAACTGTGACAATGGGCAGTGGTTTTGAACTGAAAGAGGGTAAATTTACGTTAGACATAGAGAAAAAATTCTTTAAAATTAAGGTGGTGGGACACTGGATCAGGTTGCCCAGAGAAGTCATGGATGCCCCATTCCTGGAAGTGCTCAAGGCCAGACTGGATGGGGCTCTGAGGAACCTGGTCAACAGAAAGATGTCTCTGCCCACAGCAGGGGGGTGGGACCAGATGACCCTTCATCATAAAATCACAGAATGCTTTGGGTTGCAAGGAACTTTAAAAGATCATCTAGTTACAACTCCTCTGTTCCAGTGCCTCACCACCCTCATTGTAAAGAATTTCCTCCTAATATCTAATTTAAACCTACTCTATTTCAGTTTAAATCCACTCCTCCTTGTCCTGTCACTCCACACTCTTGTAAGTAATTCTTTCTCCAGCTCTCTTGTAGGCTCCCTTCAGGTACTGGAAAGCCACAATTAGGTCACCCCAAAGCCTTCTCTTTTCCAAGCTGAAAAAACCCAATTCCCTCTGCCTTTTCTCACAGGAGAGGTTCTCCAGCTCTCTGATCATCTTGGTGGCCTCCTCTGGACTCGCTTCAACAGGTCCATGTCCTTCCTGTGCTGGGCATCCCAGAGCTGGATAGAATGTTCCAGGTGGGGTCTCACAAGAGCACAGTGTTGTCTTGGACCACAAGAGCTGCTGTCTTAGATCACTTTCCTTATCCCACATGCCTGAGCATAGCTTCTGGGAGAATTTGTTACATGATTTTACCAGGCACAAGGGTGAGGTTGACAAGTCAGTAGTTCCCAGGTTTCTCCTTTCTACCCTTGCTGAAGATGGTAACAATGTTTCCCTTTTTCCAGTCACCTGGGGCTTCACCTGACTGACATGACTTTTCAAGTATCATGGTGAGTGCCTTGGCAGCTCCATCAACCAGTTCTCTCAGGACTTTTAGATGCACCCCATGGGTTCCCACAGGCATGTTTGTTCACGTTGTTCAGGTGTTCATGAACCTGACCTTTACTTACAGCGTGGGGAACTTTGATCCTCCAGTCCCCATCCTGCTGTCCATCCACTCAAGAGGTGTGGGAAGAGAAGTTGCCATCAAAGACTGAGGCAGAAAATTTGTTGAACATCTCAGCCTTCTCCTCATCCACTGTAATCAGTTTACTAGCATCCATTACCAGGGGGAAACCTTCTTTGGCCTTCCTTCTCTGGTTAACATACTTGTAGAAGCCTTTCCTGTTATTCTTTGTGTCCCTTGCCAGGATTAGTTCCAGCTTTGCCTTGACCTTCCTCACCCCATCCTTACACAACCAAACTCCTATTCTATACTCTTCCCAGGTCAGCTATTCTAGCTTAAACTCCCTGTGAATTTGCTCCTTGCCTTTGACAAGTAGGTCCCTACTCAGCCATGCCATCTCTTGACTTCCTTGTCTGATTTCTTGCTCCTGGGGATTACCAGCTCTTAAGCTCTATGGAAGATTTCCTCAGAGATCTGCAGCTCTGATCTGATTCCTTGTCCCCAAAGGAAGTCTCCTACGGAATCCTACAGATCACCTCCTTGAGGAGCTGGAAGCTTGCCTTCTTGAAGTTCAGGGGTCTAACTTTGCTCCTTACCTGACCCATATCCCCCAGGATCCCAAACTCCATCAGTACATGATCTTTAAAAGTCCAGTCATGGCAATCATTCCCTAGAAGTTGCACTCTAGAAGAATTTTTGAGTCTGCACAGAGAAAACTATCCACAAAAACTATCCACAAACATACCTCAAAGAACATTTATGCGCTCTGCTAAGTAACTATGAAACTAAACACCTATTAAAGGTAAACATGGGCCTACAGGGTGTTCTGAGATCGTGACTATGGTTGATTGCATATATTTGCTTACTCATATCCTTTTAATGGGGGGCTTTTTAATTCTCCTTGCATATGCAAGTTTGAAGGGTTGATTATATTATATATTACCATGTTCACCACCACTTACGTCCTTTTGATAATTCATGAATAGTGTATGCATTTCAGCATTGGAAAATCTAACTTTAAAATTGCAGACTTTCTGTTTATAACCAGAATTAATGTACTATACTATAAATGGTGTTTTACAGTATCTTGGTTAATAATCAAATCAACATGTCCTAAGATGATCTATGGCTTAAGGTCATTCTTCTTTAAATAGATATATTTAAGTTTATTTAGCAATGATTTTCATTTCATGAGGTCTACCTTAAAACCTTTTAATCATTTGTGCACATAATGTCTTCATTTTCAAGGTTTTGGCCACTCAGTCATTTCCTGTGTACCACAGCTGCATTCCTGTAAAATTACTGCGTTAAAATACATAAGATTTTATACCAAAAGCTGATGTATCCAACAAAGCACAACCCAAACCAAACATGTTATTGCTATCTTTCAAAAGAGCATTTCTAATCATGGCTACACTTTAACATGCAAACATTTGTGGCTTCACAGGGAGTTTCCTATCCACTCAAGCCACGTAAGAAATCCCATTGCAAACTGAAATGAGACTTGGTTTTTGCTATGGCTGGTTGACTTCACCTGTCACTCACTAGTACAAATCAACAACTTCTTAATCTCTAAAAAGAGTTTTACACTATTGTTTCAGCCAGATGGTAGACCATGAGAACCATAATATGACTGGAAATTCGTATGTCAAATGCATTGTTATGAAGTCTTATGTTGCAACAGGACCTACACGTGCTCAGAATTTCAAGGCACAATAAAAAGCTCAGTTATAAACAGATACTGTTGATAAAACCCCAGAGTTATCTAAAAGCTATATGCAATAATTCATCTTAAGAACTATTGAACTGTGGCTGAATAGCAAAAGATCTGGAAAAAAGGTTGACTTTTTTTCATATCTATTCTATACTTGCATATACAATTAGAAATGAAAAGATTTTAATAACACGAATTAGAATAATGTTAATTTTTTTTTTTTTAGTTTTTCATGGATAAATAACTGAAAACCTATTATTTTAAATATATTCCATATTACCTGCTGTTGGAGACAATACTCATGAATCAATAACACCAATTTCCTGACAGCATAAGTTGTAATGAAAAATAGCTTATTACAATAAAGGCGGTGAATCTACACGTATTCATTTCCATTCCAGGAAAATGCAAATAGATATTAAAATAGAAACTAATTTGATCCGTTCTCCTGGGTGTTTTCCTATAGTAATGAGTCAGACTGTAGCATACCAAGTGCTCTAGAGCACTACACTGCTGTATACACAATTTAATCCCACAGTCAGAAAATGTCCAGACTATAGTCTCAGTTCTGTTCTGATGTATGGAAGCATCACAATAACAATCATTTTGTGACCACTTGCTTTATCATGTTTGTAATGTGGCTATCCCTCAATATTATTTTTAATGTAAATTGTTCTTTGAGACACCACACATCATAGCTTTTAGGCTGCTCTAGATACATAGGTGATGTTCAGAGCCTCCAGAGCTGGGCAGTGTGAATTCCCTCCCTTGAAGTTGTAATATAAGGTTCTGTGAGACATCCTGTGAAAGGACAGAAGAGCATTCCCCTTTCTGTGAGGGATCTGGACAAGTCTATGGCCATACAGGAACAAGTCTGTCCAGTAAAGCATTTTTTCCAGATATTTGTGGCTTGAGGTTTACATGAGAAGGATGTCTGGAGGTTCCAAGGCCTGCAACATCCCTGCAAGGATACTACATCCTCATTCACGGTTCTCCCACCCTACATGCCCTTCTCTTTTGTGCTGACACAAGCAGTTGTGAAGCTGTGATCAAGGACTGAATCTTGTTTGAATTAGACACGGCCAGAAAAAATAAGATCTGGTCAGAAAAAAAGTTAGTTTTAACCTGAATCAAGTCACTGATTTTTTTGGACGGTAACATTAGAACCCTCAAAAAGATGGACTCATGGTCTGGAGGATGGACAGGGCAGGTGGATTCTCCAGATCACAATGTCCAGGCTACAATGCTCTGACAAGCTCCCAGAACTACTTATTTATAATGCAGTCATAAGAGAATCAACACTATCCCACTAATCCAGTATCTTATCTACCTATTAGAAAGAAAAAGGTAATCCTGAGTTATAACTCCACCCAAAATGCACTAGGACTCTGTAAGTAGCCAGTGGAAGCTGTTACCAGTTAAATCAGCTAACAAGCTCTCTTGCTATTTAGGGTCTTTTTTAAGATGCTGAACTTATCTATTAAAAAGATTCCTCACAGTAAGACTCGAAAACTTCATCTTGCCATCCAAGCCACAACTTAAGAAGAATGTGGGCATTTAATGAAACTTTGTCATTGAACATCTGTTCCATATATATATATTCCCCATCCCTGGAAGCATTCAAGGCCAGGTTGGATGGGGCCTTGAGCAGCCTGATCTAGTGACATCCTTGCCCATGGTGAGGGGGTTGGAACTAGATGATCTTTCAGGTCCTTTCCAACCAAAACCATCCTATGATTCTATGCAGATCTTTACTCAGCACTGCGGGACCATTAGCCTTACTCCTCTCTCCTTCACTCAGAAGTAGTGCTCTGTCCTACAGAATGCTTTTCCTCTAAATGGATTTTAGTCCCACAGTAAGCCTGTACTCTTGCCACTTGACTCTTGCTAGACTGCTGAAGTTCAAAGGAACCTGTCTAAATGAACCATGACTACAGGTGCTAGGTAGGAAACTGGGCTTACAACCCTTCTCTGCCTGCTTCAATGACTCTCCTCTAGCTACAACAGACTTCTTTGCAATCCCAGTTCTCTACAGTTTCCAATCATGAAATCTAGACACAGCTGGGAGTAGATACTAATTTTTTAACTTGCCTATCCATTTTTTTGTTGCACAGATATTCTGGATACTTATTCAAAGCATTATTCAGTCTTCCTGATTTGCAAGTCAAATATGAAAACTCTTTACCCCCTTCTGGTTCCAAACTTGACAGTTTACTCATTCCTCTAAATTCAGCTAAAGCTAAGCAAGTAAAAGGATACAATGGTTTTCTCCATCAAATTAGTTGGAAAAAAATGAAAAATATGTATTAGTCAATGTCAGAATTTCTTATTAAATCTGCTGCCCTGTTGATATAAAATGAGCTCTACTGCAAGGGGTTAGCTTAAAAACCTGACAAGAACTGTATGATTTCTAGAATACTAATTTAACACATGCAGTTTTAAAGCATTAAACATGACAGAGACCATACACAAAGGGTGGTAATTGAATTACAATTGAGTTATAAAGCAATAAATGGGAGGTCAAATTTTGCTCTCTCAAACTACACCAGCATTGTTCACTGCAGTGGCATTAAGTAAGTATGGAATGAAACAGAATGTGTCTAAAGATGTGTCTAAAATAAAGTTTTTACATTTTACTAGAGGTTAATCTCTTCTTTCATTTTAAATGCAGAAGGCATTCTTAGATAAACTAGCTTGACATTCTGATTAATAAAGGCCTCTGAATGATCCTCTGGCTGCTGTCTTCCATACTATAAGTCAGAGTCCAGCCCTGAAATAATTTCTAAATATACCCAGGCGACAGAGTCTAAGATTAGTCTAATCATCCACCCAGTAAGACATTCTCCACCATGACTCGGAGTGATAAATTTGAGTTTTTTCAAAACTATATGGACTCAAAAAAACCCCCAAACTCAAACAATTAAAGGAGAATATAAATAAAGTATGACCAAAGGCTACACATCCTCATGGCAGCAGACATGCTGGTTGTGAAGGTTGCTGGCGACCTTCAGGTTAAGTGCCGTGTTTTTTAACTACAGAATATCTACACTCTCATGTTTTCTCCAGAGGAAAAAGGAGGAGATCCCTGAACATCTTCCCTCCAACAAAGGAAGTAATTCTATGACCAGATAATCAAAGCTGGTTGCTCTTGGATGAAAGGAAGAAAGTGTCTGCAAAAAGGGAAAAGAAAAAAAATTGAGGTCCAAAGTCAGTAGAGGGATTTGGGAATGCTAAAAGCAGGAAGAGCATGTTGAAGAGATCAAAGAAATCTTCAAAGTCTAGCTAGGACATCAAACTTTCTGACTGCTTATCCATATGAGACCCCCACAATTTAGAGGTTTGCTCACAAGGACACTAAATTAAAAAGATTAGAACCAGACGAGCAATTCAAACTTGTATCTGAGTCCTTTTGCTTTGGCAAGTGACCGGCCTAAAAGCAGGCTTAAGTGAGGAATCCTACTCAGAGGCAGAAGACAGGCAGAGCACAGAATTGGGTGAAAGAAGCCCTGCTGTTTCACCAAATGTACAAGGTGGAGCTGGATCTCCTCACAGACACACACACAGAGCTGACAGCAATGCAAATGCAAGTAAAATGTTGTGTGGCCCAGCCTGGCACTAGCAATGAAAACTGAACAGTCTCTTGTGTCTTCTGACTGCTGCAGGTGCACAATGACAACCAAAAGGAATTGGAAGCTTGTATTTGAAGCTTGTATTAAAAGCAGACCAACAAAGGGCAGATTTCAGTGTCTTCCACAACAATAAACTCAGAACAGGAACTCAATGTTAATATTATTGACAATACCACCCACTGTAAATCATAACATCCACAAGTGGGTAGGACACTCGACAGCTGCTGATGAAGTCATCCACTATTACCAAATGACTACTGAGTGGACCCTGGAACACAGTCAGGCAACCTCCCTATGTTGTCAAAACAACTTTCTGTGGTTAGCCAAATTAAAAATGTAAGGAATCAAACAATAAAAATGATGCATTTAATGAATATATTCAAAAAGCAATATAAAATTATTTATGGCTCTGAAAGTAGCAGAATCCAAAGGAAGGCATCATTCTGATAGTTCTGAAAAAATCCAGTACACTCAGGCACCAAGACTTCAACACATGTAAAAGGACAAGGGACTCAAATCAGCTAAAAAGCAATCAATGCATCAGAATACTTTTGGGAAATGAGTCTTGACTTACTGTTAAGTAAAATAACAGCAGATCTTAAACTGCAGAGTATGAAAATGAAGCCTTTTATTATTTCAAGTAACAAGATGATTAAAGAAAGAAAATAAAAGCAGAGGAAAAGTAAACCTCAGGAAAACCCAAAACCCTGCAGGTGCCACCATCAAAACTGGTATCACAATATTCCAGCCAAACTGAGAGGGGAATTGCTGGCAATCTTGCATAGCAGTGAAATTCAGTGAGGTCACCTGAGACTCTCCATGTTCCCTCTGAAGAATTGAACAAATTCCTTCAATACAAGAGGTATCTGAAGGAACAAATGTAGGTAAGAAAACAGAAGCTAGAGTCATGGCAAACTAAGTGGCCAGGAAGTTTCATGTTTTGTGAAAACAAAAAAATGTGTATCTTCATTGGCCTCTGCCACTATGTGGCAAGAAACAGCTGACAACAGCTTCATTTAAATGAGGAAAACCAGGCTAAAAAGGAAATGTATTTTGTAATTCAGAACACAGTTTTCAACTTTCATGGCAACAAATAGAAAAACAAGCTAATGGTAGAGTTTAGAGTGTGAATTAGTGTGAATTTCAGCTTTTATGCTGAAAGACTGGATGAATTCATCATGTCAACAACATAAGGGTTTCAAGCACGACTAATGTGATTGTCAATCTAGTTTCAGTAAAATTATAATAATAATAATAATAAAACTCCCTTACCTTTGAAGAGAATACAAAATTGCTATTTTCCTCAAAGACTTCCAAAATAACATCATATCTCCAGCAATGGGAATGTAGTGCAATCTTTTATGGCTGAACAAAAGGCATTTCTTGGAATATGGCTATGAGTTGTCTCCAGATAACCTGAGGATCTCTATGTCATCCAAACCATAAATCCTGGTATCTTCTTACCAGGATGGGATAGTTAAGCATACTTATTTCCACAGCTGACCATTAAGATGAAGCATGTCTCTTCTAGTCATAAATTAGTAAGATACAGTCAGAAGTAGCAAAGCTAGTGTCAGTATATCAGATAAATTCAGGATGCAAAGCATAAACAAGGTAGGCAAAGCTGTCACATGTCATCAAATGTGTGTCTTCAGGCATGGGCAGAAATTTGCTCCATACTTGAACCTGTGCAAGGCCCAAACTCACCAATATCCCACAGACACATCCTGAGGCAGGGAACATATTGGAGAAGAGGTTGCGCCAAAGAAGATAACATAAAATACTACTAGATCCTGAAGAGGGATCACTGAAAATCCAGGTTATACATGTACATTTTTAATACTGTCAAAGTACCCCAGTGTTTCTACTTGCTCGTATTTACCCAAACTAACTATAAGTATATAGAAACACCATCCATTTGTCTGTACTTCATCAGCTTGTCTATGAGGATGATAAAAGTCTAGCTGAAGTCAAGATAAAAAACACCCCCTACTCCTCCCTCATCCACCACCTCATCATAGAAGACTGGTTAAGCTTGATTTGCCCTTCCTAAATCCATGCTCACTACTTCCAGTCACTTCCCCCTTTTTCATATGTTTGGAAATGGTTTCCAGGATTATTTGCTCCATCATCTTCCCAGATGTCAAGTGAGGCTGACTATATTGTAGGCCCCAAATACTCCTTGTTCCCTGTCTTGAATGAGGGAATTTACTTGAATGAACATTTACATTCTTTGAGACCCCAGAAGCCTCCCTCAATGACCATGACCTAACAGTTCTTTCTCTTCCTAGGAGTCCTTGTTCCTCAAAGATGGTCCCATGGTCATACACCCCCAAATATCTGGTGTCAACAGCAGTTGTGCAGACAGCTGTTAGATTTCAAGATTTCCTGAAGCCCTTGCACCTCGGTAACAGGATCAGGTGGTCACCTGTGCCCCCATGCCCTTGAAAATCACGCCAGAACCCTGTAGCTGTGCTTTATACGTTCCAGATCTCTTCTGGCAGAGAGTGGGGCCAGACTCCTAAGATCAGAGAAGCCTCTGAAGTCTCTCCACATCCTGGATCCGACTTCCAAGCAAGCAGCAAACTCTCTAAATAGCAGATCAAGTCAGACAACATGGGCCTTCATCCTGCATAGGAGGGAATCATCCACACCTATCCCTGCCACTTTCTCCTGATCCTGTAAAGCTCCAGGCTTTATAGGATCTGCAGCCAGAGCACTAAATCTGCTCTGTAGATACAGATCCATGGGCAGCCAGGAATTGTCCTCCATTGTCCAAAGTCACAGGGTGCCTCCTGTACAAACTCCTGCATCCTTCAGCTGGGTTCTGGGTACTGGGAGCTGTGGCCAAGTCCTGGCTCTTACACTGGACACTCCCCAGTACCACTGCAGGGATCCTCCACCCTCCCTCTTCAGAAGGCAGCTGGAGCAAGAGCTCCAAACCCACTCTGGTGAGGGACAGCTGGCAGAGCTCCTGAGAGCTCACAAGAGCTTTCTAGAAGTCGAAGCCTCTTGTAGGTACCTTTGGATGAAGGAGCCAGTAGAGAGTGTTTCATAGCATCCCAGAAGTCCTCCAACAATCCTAGAAGTTCTGAAAGAACATATCACCTCTTTTCTTGGCCACAGATTTAATTTCCCATAAAACTTCCTCCAGGAAAATTAACTTTCAGTGACAGTAAAGAAACTTGCAACGAAGACTAAATACATGTGTAACTTTGCACTGCAGGTGCAAAGTTGAAGTCCAGTATCTTCTTTCTCTACTTTGTATTTTGCAGTCTTTGGACTCACCGAAACATTAATCAAAGGCAAAGCAAAATGCAGGAATATTTTAGAAGTAGACTATTTTTAAAAGATCACTTAACCACAGAAGTGCAAACAATCATGCATGTTTAAGTTCATGCACACAGGTGACCCCAAAGACAATGGGACTAATGTGTGTGAAATCAAGTATCGGCCAAGAGTTTGTGACATTGGGGATCCAGTCTAATGTTGGGAGAAATTCTCTGTTAGAATAAAATCAATTTCAGTGTAAATTACAGTTTTACAGTGAAACAGGAAAATCCATTCAGAAGCTGACAGGTTAATTTTTAGCTGAAGTCTTTCCTAAAACTGTTATAAATGCAATTATTATTTTCTACACCATATGTAAAAGACAGGAGGCTGCAGTTAATAAACAGCATTTCTCATTTTATTTTCCAAGGCTCCCAGGGGAAAACTTTGGCCTCTTCAAAGGGGGTAAAATCTATTCAAGGCAGAAAGTGAAAAGGAAGCAGTGTTTTTCATTTTATGCTTCCCCATTTTTACCTAACATTTAGCAAAAAATAGAATAATCTATTAAATATAGCCAACTAAATGCATGGTCTCTGAATATGCAGTTTCTGGTTTGAGCTTTGCTAAAATGTACATGGAAATTATCTACCAAATAATAAAATAAATTGCCACAAACACATATATTGTTGAACATATATATTTTCTTCCCAAAATATGTGATTTTTTATTAAAATATTGATATTGAAAAGACAATAATTGCAGGAAAACATAGTCATAATTCAGACTCTTTCTACACATTTAAGAATTTTAGTTATGGAAAGATATGATACCGTAATACAGAACTGTATTTGAACAGGCTCCTCTTGTAACATTATCTCTCACTTTTGGTGAGGCACCCACCTTTCTTCATCTTATGACATTAAGAGGACAGATTTGAATGACTGAAGAAAAATCCAGCTCTGTTTGCAGATTCCCCAGCAACCTCAGTACCACTGTGTCCTTGCTCTGAGTGCATCGTTTTACAGCCTGAATGTATTTTCAATATAGATTTTTAGTTTGGTTTCTTACAGGAGGCAAACTTTCACTGTCATATCTAATATCACTTTTGGTCTCTTAACAACAAATTTGAACTCAGATCAAGCCTGAGTTCAAATTGGCACAGTGGTAAAGGTGCCAAAACTTCCTACAAGTGTCATGAAAAAAGACATGGAAGTAGAAAAGATCAGAACAGTGTCTCAGTATTGTATTGAAAAATACACAGTTAAAATCAGCACATGCCAGCAGAGACATTATTACTGTAGCAATGCAGTTATAACTGCATATTTGTATTAACTGAAATCTAAGAGACTCTATGAAGACAATCAGGTTATTTAATTAGGTTATTTATTTAGGTTATATAACCAAGTGAATTAGGTTAAAAATGACCGTATCTAGACCAGATACACTACAGCAGTTCAAGTGAGATGCTTTAAGGAGAGCCACACAGCATCAAGCAAAATCTCATTTGCCCTCTTTCACAGAGATGTTCCTGCAGCCACTTTCTCCACTGCACTATGCGAACAGTTTGACAACGACTTGTGTTTAGTGTGGGGGTCCAAAGGTGGCCAGGGCAGGGCTCAGCAGGGCACCGCTCCCCCGGCTGCACAAGAACAGCGCTCAGGGGACTCAGGGGCCTGGGCTCAGGGATTGCATTTCTTCCACCAGCTCCCTTTTGACAAACTGGTGATGTTCAGTAACACAACTGTAAATTAAAAAAAGATGGTCACCATACATTGGTGTGATTTTGTGGTCTTGTGATGGGGCATAGGATATCCTAACAGTGCAACAGGCTGTTTCAGTGTTTTCCCTTGCTGAGGTGCAGATGGGCCTCAAAATTAAGATTCCATGAACTCCTCATTGAACTTAAAATATTTCCCATCTTCAAATCACTACAAGTACCATACAGTGTCATTCTGTTTGCAGTTTTAGTATATTACATATGTAAGGCAAACATTCCGAAGTCCATGTGAGTAGAGTTTCCTGTCAGGAAATTTTTGCCCTTCAAGGGTGATAGTCGTACAATCCAATTATCCCAGGCTTGGCTGTTTTATACTCAGGAAAATCTAATATTGAAATAAAAGAAAATAAAAGTCCATATACAGAAACAATCATAATTCAATCTAGCCTTGAGTAGAAAGTATATGGAAAAACTGTCTTTTACAGTTTGCTTAACATAATCTGGAATTAAAATGTCGTAATTGAAAATATATGAAGAGCGCATAATTTTCCAATAGCATCTGTGATTTTCTGGGACTTGTTAAGGCTGATTCTCATATAAATCTGAAATGCTAAATCTCAAATTTCTGAAACATTTTCTTATCTTGAGGACTCAGGTGAACTGATCATCCCTTGAATGGAATGTCTTTTTAAGAATGAGGAACAGACTGGCTTACTTCGGAGGCACTGACATTTTGAGCTAGTTTGATTTGGAGAAGAGAAACACAAGGTGAAAGAGTTGCTCTATCCTTTTATATCTGGCTTTTAGACCCAAGGACTGAGAGCATAATTTTTTCACATGGAGGTAAAACTTGAAAGCAAAGAAGGTGAACTGAGCCCTGACAGTTGATAGCTTTTCCTTTTCATTCACACTGAAGAAAGAGCACCTAGCATTTCACAGCTTATGAACTGATAAATCCTCTTCCTTAACTCTGAAAGGATAATTCTCCAATGTTTGTGCTACTGCCTCAGGAAGATAAAACAGTTCTTTCGTATGTTCAACAACAATAAGAAATTTTAACAGATTTTTAATTATAATAATACCAGGGTTTTTTTGATGGACTTGTTCAGAATGGTTTAATTGTTGACTACTGCTTTTTTATATTCCTTTCCAATTAACTGAAAGATTTGATAGGTAACTTATAAACTGACACATGAAAAATGTTATCTATACTTAGTGGTCTGCAGATAGAGAGAAAATACACTTGAATATTTATGTTTGCAACCAAACTACTGAGAACCAAGCAGGTGAGAAATATAGCACAAAGATCCAGAAATAGCAATGAGGAATGGGTGGCTATATTGTCTTTATTTATTAATTTAATATACACAATATAAGGAAACAAGGCTTGGATGAATGAGTAGCAAGAGGAAATACGCCTTAAAGATGCTCATGAAAACTGATTTGAAAAATCAAATCAAGGTGCAGAGAGCAGACAATGTTAAAAGCTTCAAAAGCAAACAAAACAGAAGAATATCTGAACAGAGAGCAAACAACAAATTAAAGAGGAGGAAGCATCCTGGGAAACTGCATCTAGATTAGGGTATGTAATTACAGGATTTGCAGCTTGATAAAGCAATTGATTATAGCAGTGGATTAATTTTAAGTCATGAGTGAACAGCAAGACCTGAAAAAGAGACAGCTACTTTCTTGGAAATTTTCTGCTCGGAAGTTGTAAGTTACAGTTTCAACCACTTGATGATCAGGGCAAAACTAGAAAGGCCCTTGTTATATGTGTTTACCACATAAGAGCATTCCTAAATACATCAAATAATGAAGACAGTATTTATTATGGCGCTAATTTTCAGACCCAATAAACAAACAATTATAACACCTTAATTTAAAATTTTAAATGTAATTTTAACAGCAAAATGTCTAATATTATTTTCAGAAAGAATACTGAAAATTTGAAAATATTACAAATCAAAAACTAAGAAGCTCTGAAGAAAAGGAAGTTGAAGTTCTAGGGCAACTTTATTCATGGTGTCTAACTATATATATATAAAAAATATACTCAGTGAATCATATAAGCACAATCATCAATGCATCCAAAAACTGATTTCTTCACCACCTGTTTCATTTAACACAACTGTGTTCTGTCCTTTTCTTGAATGTTTACACATAAAGATTGGCATCTGTGGACTGATCATATAGTACTTCCCAAAGATCCAGTGTTCCCTCAACAAGACCATCTGCAAGGCCCAGTCCAGTGGGATTTATTGTTCAGAGTGAATCAAGACAGCTGCATACATAATTACCTTTATTACAGAAGAACAATTATAAGTCTATTGATCCAAGCTGTGACTACAGATAGCTCAAAGGAACTTTACTTAAATTATACAAACCTTTTAATCATCTGTTATAGAAACCTGAGAACTTCATCAGCTCACTCAGGTTAAAGTTCTAAGCATAACTTCACGAGGTTTAAGACACCAAATTGTTTTCAGATGCTTATTATTTCTTCACTTCAAATGGCAAGACTCTGTGCTTTATGTGGTCTGGTCAACCTCCCTGGGGATGCTCATCATCTGTTCCTATCTCCTGATTTTTCAAAGCGGCTTCAATTGGTCATAGCTCCACAAACAATAATTATGAACATGAAGAAGAAAGGGAAACCATCACATTACATCAAACTATGTAAATGTCTTTTAATTAATTTGTGGAGGATCACCATAAGCCCTGTGTTCAGTTTTGGGCACTGCAATATAAAAAAGACATGAAGTTATTAGAGAATGTTCAAAGGAGAGCTATGCAGATGGTGAAGGACCTTGAGGGGAAGCCTTAAGAGGAGCACCTGACATCACTTGGTCTGTTCAGCCTGGAGGAGACAGAGGAGACCTCACTGCAGTCTTCAACTTCATCACAAGGGGAAGAGGAGGGGCAGACACTGATTTCACCACTCTTGTGACCAGTGACTGGACTCGAGGAAATGGCATGAAGCTGAATCAGGGGAGGTTTAGGTTGGATATCAGGAAAAGGTTCTTCATTCAGTGGGTGATTGGGCAGCAGAACAGGCTCCCCAAGGAAGTGGTCACAGCACCAGCCTGACAGAGTACAAGGAGCGTTGGACAGCACTCTCAGGCATATGGTGTGACTCTTGGGGACATCCTGTGCAAGGCCAGGGGTTGGACTCAATGATCCTGATAGGTCCCTTCCAACTCAGCATACTCTATGAAACCACCCTCACAGAGCTGACAAAGGAGCCTTCCTGGAGCACTGGCCTGCTAGACCTGTTGTTTATGAACAAAGAGCTGGTGGGAGAGGTTGTGGTGGGAGGCTGTCTTGGGCATAGTCACCACAAAATGACAGTTTTCAATTCTTGGTGAAGTAAGGAAGGGGGTCAACAAAAGCTCTAGCTTGGACTTCCAGAGGATTGACAACAAGAGAATCAGGCTCAACCAGCATGGGTTTAGGAAATGTATGTCCAGCTTCACCAACTCATCTCCTTTTGTAATGAGGTAACCTGCCTAGTGGATGAGGGAAACTGTGCATGTGCCTACCTGGACTTCAGTAAAGTCTCCAATACTGCTTCCCACACCATTTTCCTGGTGAAGCCAGCAGCCCGTGGCTTGGGCAGGTGCACTCTTCAATGAGTTAAAAAGTCTCTGGATGTCTGGGCTCAGAGAGTGATGGTGAATAGAGTTACATCCAGTTGGTGGCTGGTGACTTGTGGTGCTCCCCAAGGCTCTGTACTGAGGCCAGTCCTGTTTAATATCATTATCAATGATTTTGATAAGGGGATCCAGTGCACCCTCAAAGGGGATTCAGTGCACCCTCAGTCAGTTTGCATACACACCAATTTGGGTGAGAATGTCAATCTACTGGAGGGTAGATCCACCCTCCCTTGCAGAGGGATCTGAACAAGCTGGATGGATGGGCCAAGGCCACTCACATGGGATTCAACAAGGCAAAGTGCCAAGTCCTGCCCTTGGGTCACAACAACCCTATGCAGTGCTACAGGCTTTGGGAAGAGCAGCTGGGAAGTGGCCCAGCTAAAAAGGATCTGGGGATGCTGGTAGACAGTGGCTGAACATGACCCAGTGTGTGCCCAGGTGGCCAAGAAGGCCAATGGTGTCCTGGCCTGTATCAAACATAGTGTGGCCAGCATGACCAGGGCAGTGATTGTCCCCCTGTACTTGGCACTGGTGAAGCCACACCTCAAGTACCAGGTTCACTTTTAGTCCCCTCACTACAAAAAAGACATTTTTTATGCCGTGTACCATTGCTGCTTCTCATACATTTGAGAAGCATTTCATTTACATATTTATTGAGTCAAATTATATCTGATCACTTTTGCTATGTAAAAATTTAAAAAGCTAGTAAGGATGCATTCAACTATGTAGAGTGACACATCTTGGCAAGGCAAAAAAAATGGAAAAAACAGATTCCAGATCATAAAACTTTGTTAAGCATTTTATGAGGGTTTTCTAGTCTGGTTTATCTGCAGTAACCAGAAGAGGAAAAGATAATGCCAAAAAATGGCAATGGCAAAAAATATTCTTCTCATTCACTTGTGAAAAAAAAAATTAGATAAAAATTTAGTTTGTGTTTAATCAAAACATATATCTCCTAACCTTTTTAACTAAAATACTCTGCATTCTGCAAAAATTATTTAGGGGTAAACCTGCAAAATTTCATTTGACATGGGTAAAGTGCCTTGCTTTATGTTTAGACCAATCTAGGTAATTATGTGATTTTTTGCTTGTTTACATTTCCTCACCACTGAAAAAACCTCTCCAGTTTTAATCACACTTTTTTAAAAAAAATTAAGGACTTTGTCCCCATTTCTTTTTATTGACTTCAGTTTACACAGATGTACTGTATGAAAAATCATGCCAGATAGCATGACCCAATGTACTTTGACGATATGTAAATGTATTCAAATATATGTATTATGCAAATAATCCCTATACATCAGGAAGTCTAGACATATTCCTACAGGATCACTAACTACTGGAAAGAATATTTGAGCAAATATGAAAAGCTGATTCGTTCTGCAAAATATACACTAGAACACATACAATGTCTAGAGTTCAGGAAGTACTATTCTAAAAATTTTCTTATGATCTACATCTGATGTACATGCTATCCAACTGATAAAGAAACATGGAATGGGGAAAATAAGAAACACTTGTAGTCTAACAGAAATGCCATTGCTCACAGCCCAACTTTACTTGATCATGATTTTTAAATTAAAATAATCCTATTACAAGCTACAGAACATTAAACTTTGCTAATTTCTTAGAACTTGCTTTGTTCACTTACCTACACTGTTACCAAAGAGGAAAGCTAGTTCAGAGAAACCTACACACCAATCTGTAGTCAGACTACCTCTTGACAATAAAAATAAGTAAGATTCAGAGCCTCTTTTCCACTGTTTAAAGATGCATAACAATCTTTGTCTCTTTTTAATGGAGAATTCAAGTAATGCTATTAATGGTGAAGTAAAAAACATAAGAAAATAGCTTTCTCAATCAATTGTTCTAATTCTATTTCATATCATTCTATTAGGGGTTTTATGCTCTCTAAAATTTTATGACTTCCTTTATAAGTGTCTTGAATTGCAAAGGAGAAACTGCTTCAAGACCAGAAATAGAAATCTGAACATGAGAGAAATAAAACTGTCTGGTTTCCTTGAGGTTTGGCAGAAAATGCACAGACAGAAACTTACACATATTTACACATTTACTCTGCATGCACAATGACCATGATTACAGTCAACCAACCATTAATTTAACAAACTGATCATTGGTGCAGGAGTTCCTTAGCAAAATATCATTAAGTTACAAAAGCAAATTCACATACATTTTTGCATGCATGCTTGCATGCCTGACCTTTTAAATATCAGGTCTATTTTTACTGTGATTTATGTATCATGCAGATGATCCTTAGATACTGGGGTAGAATCTTAATGACTGAAGCTCATTCAAGGCTGGTTTATGTACATTTAGCACTCACCTGGCAGGATTTGGCACACACAGGTGAATGTTTTTGCTGGTACACAAAATGATCAGGGACAAAGGAACTCAAAAGGCTACAAAAGTGCACATGAACCATATATATTCAAATAACCAGTAGGCCAGAGTATAAAAATAAGGTTGAAACATTCCAAAACATACAGCTGACTTGCATGAGTTAAAATCTACCTGGGTGGGAAAATTAATACACTGACATCTGGCAGTGCTGCTCAGGGCCAGGTCCAATACAATCTTGATTTTAGCTCCGGTTCTCTACAAAGGTGTGCAAACTTTCAAAAATCATTGTTCTAGGGATTGTACAACCTTGCCCAGGAAGTAGCAGCACAGATGTTGGGCAGAGTCTGTGGAAATTAGTCACTGGTTTTGTAGAAATATAAACGTGACTTCAGCAGCAGCAGTGGCAAGAGATTAGGGTGGTATATCAGTTTTTACAAGAGGTCCATAGCACAGAACAATTCAATCATAAGAATGCCTGTGCCAGCAAAATAGCTACTCTTTAGAATACAAAGAGCACTGTTGAGGGACAACCAGTTTCTCCGCCTTTCCCAAGACCTAACCATGATGCTGATACAAATTACTCATAAGAGTTTTGGAGGGTCAAGGGGGGTAAGGAAAGAAAAATGATGTGCAGTAAAAATTTCAGACAACAGATACAAAGCTAGCAGCATGGACTGATTTTAGGATGGGCAGGCAGCTTAAACCTACAGAGAATGGGGGTGGGGAGGGGGAAGGGAGTGGCTTTGGAAACCACTCTTAAATACCCCAGATGAAATTACACAGATCTTTCAGGAAAAATATATTTCCCTTCCACCTTGGAGGAAGAAACACAGGAAGTCCAAATAAAGTTATCAGAATATCCTGGAATTCTTATACAGTAAGCCTACACAAAGCAGGATATTGAAACACACTATACCAAGAGCTAAGCAGGGCATCACCACTATCTGTGCACAGGCTGTAAAGGGACACATATTTAGTTATACTACAAACATGTCACGTTCAGCCTTATAAAGCTGAGGGACATAGCAGACCTTTTGGTGAGACTGAGTATGATGCTAGTGTTATGCTGGTTAAAGACTCTACCATTACAAGTTGAAACATTTCATTCTAGTGCAAACCTCAACTCCACTGCATGTTCCCTCCCACCCCATTCCCATTTACTCCTCCTTCTAAGGGCAATCAAAGTAAATTTAAGATTATTAGCAATTATATGGATAATTTATACCTGATTTGCCCCTAACATTATCATTAGTACTGGCAATTTCATCATGCAACATACTGCTGGTCAGAGTTTCACCTCCAAGGTAAAGCAAAGTAAAAGTAGAGTTAACTTGAACAGCTGTTTTCATTTCAGAGTATAAAAATAAGAAGGTTACACTTCACAATCAGGAGCCAATTATTCCAGACAGAAAAGTAGGCTCTTCTGTGACATCTGAACTGTTAAAACTAGCCAGACCGTTTATTCCAGTGCATTACCTCTTTAGTGAAAAGTAGTTTTTCTTTTACCAATACATCTAGAAAACAGTATAAAGAATTTCATGTAGTCAAAAAGAATAATACTGAACTTTCTTTCCTATTTCTATTTAGCCGATGGAACAATGATCTCAGCAAAAAATCTCATTATTAAAACCACAAGTGACAAATGCCTAGCTTTCTTGAAAAAATCTTGCTATTTTAGGAAGTACTGTTACTCATTTATACTGCATTATTGATAGGTAATTAATAAACCCCCCGAATAATATATAATGCCAAATATTCCCAGACCAACAGCATACAGGTTCATTTGTGACATTTGAAGTAACTGTATTTTGTACTACATATTAGAGGGGAAAAGTGGGCTTCACAGAATAGCTACCAATAATCTTGCACAACAACAGAACAATATATATCACTAAACTTTAAACATCAACATGGATTATGACACAGAGCTTAACAATCCATATAGCTTCTGCACAAGTAATACAGTATTATCTCTCTACAGATCTCAAGAGATCCTCCAAAATCAAACGACTGCAACATTGTCAGTCCTGTGAGCAACAATATTATCAAGTCCCCCCAGCCCCTAAAATATAGGCCTAAAAATCACGAGATTTAAAGATAAGAATCAACACAATCCTTTATCTTCCCATGGAAGAGTTTACAATTATTCTTTTTCCACAATACCAAGAGTTATTTATTTTCAAGGGAAGCTTGGCTTCTCAGAAAGTAATCTGATTTCATAGCTGGAGCTCTAGGAGAAACACTGAATATTGGTATGTGATACTGTGAAGGCATGTAGCACAGAATATGGTACACAGCTGATTTTTACCTATCACCCACCTACCACGCATCCTCAGAGGTGTAACCAGATGGGCTCTTTCAAGGAAAAACACTGCATGTTTCCATAACAAATATCACCCCTGCATCATTTCATCATGATATATGACTCAATTATACACCCCTCTACTGGAAGGACTCCTGTGGCAGCATGGCCATTAGGAAATACTTCTGTATGCACTTAGCAAGCAGCGCTAGCAGGTATAACAGACATGAGTTTATAGAGCGGTCTATCCCCTACAGGGCAGGCAGGTCAGTGCCCCATCTCTAGCGCTAGCCCCTCCCTCATGGAAGTAGTGCTGCAAGTTCAATGTGGACATTACTTGGGGGGAAAGACAGCAAGCAAAAATGGTACTGTTATGCCTTTTCCAGGACCTGTGCATTTCCACACTTCATGGCCAGGAGAAATACAGTTCAGAGTTTTCCAAGTATATAGTCACCTGGGATGCTGGGGATGGAGGAACAGGGGTAGGGAGTCAGGAAGGAGAAGAACAGGACAGAGGGAAGGAGAAGGAGGAGAATGCAGGAAGAGAGTTCTGTGGGGAAAGAGATCTCAGGAAAATGCACCCAGTCTATATTTCTCTTAAGACTGTCTCAGTGGAGACAGGGGTGGAGTAGCAATTCTTATACAGATCTGCTGCCTGTTGTTTTGTAGGCCTTGGTTTTGCAAGTGAACATGGGCAATATGGTATTTACATGCAAAAGATAGTCAGGGATTTTAGATAAAATTATTTTAGACACAAATATTGTAAGATAGTGAATCAAATTTGTAGCAATTACTACTTAAAGTACGGATTATTTTCAAATCATATATTTGACCAGTCTTTGAATAAAAAGATTCTAAATAAATGTTAGTGTTCAAATTCCACCATTAACTTCCAAACATATTTTAAAAACAGGATTAATTTCCCCTATCTATATTGATCAAGTGTGTGGTTTCCACAAGCTAACTCATCCAGACATATTTTTTGAATCACTAAGCCAAGGAGATCTGTACAATTCATAATCCAAGGAATAATATGGCCAGTTTAACACGTGACCAGCTCAGCTAGCAATATGCAACAGGGCTCAGTTAGATAAAGTAGATGTCATTTAGTCAGTGACCTTATTTATTTTTTACATGGTTTGTTAAAAATTAATCAAGTGTGCATCCTCTAGCTACAACTGATAAAAATGCATATGAATTTCCATTATATTCTCTCATTTCAGCATATTACAGCTTAACCATAAAATCTGGCCTTTGGCAGAAACCGGCTGCTCAAGGACTCAAAAGATGTATATAATATAGCTTTTAAATGGAGAAACTAATAAGCTTTAAAAAAAAAATTTAAAAGCATATTTAACCAATTTTACACATTTAAGTGTGCAGATCCCAAAACATAAGCATACTAAAATGATAACATGAAAGCTTTTTCCTAAAATTGCAACACAATAAATGAAACTCTTCTACTTACCCGAATTTATTACAGAAAATGGTTAGGATATCTATAACGTTAATGTGCAATCACAGCTGCAAACAAGTGTCTACGTTTTAATACTAACCTCAGCAGTGTAGCATAAAACACAGGAAAAAAAAGTCCACAAAGGATGTTATTGATATTGTCCTTACTCAGCAGTGGGAACAGTCCCCATAGACGTCTCAGTGTACCTGTACAGCTGGCCAAGGACATTGAGACACATGCTGGGGGGGAAATGGGAAGTGTCTGTATGACACTTGTATTAACAAGTGAGTAGCTCTACTGGAAACATTCAGGCTTAATCACTGACCATGAGAACTGGGGACCACATGAAGTAGTTGTTAACGTATTCAAGCTTAGTTTTGCTGTCATTTCCAGGAAATGTACAATCAGGAACCTACACTCCTATCCACAAACACTATGACTCAAAATCAGATTATTTCTTTGACTGATGCACGAGCCTCTGCCTATGCATTCCATTTTTACATGCGTGAATGTCTTTAACAGCAACTTTTTAGTTGCAGATGTGAAGTAAATCAGGTTGCCTGGAATCTGTTTACTTCTCTCATAGCCTGAAATTTATTCTAAACATCAGGCTTTTTTAAAGGCTTTGAGCAAATTCTGTAACACCCAAGTGCAGAACACTTCACTGCAGAGGGTCAGTGAAGAACCAGGTTCCTTGAGGTCCAGCCTCACAGAACTGGGACAGGTAGTGAGACAGATGATAGAAATGTTAAAGCAGTTTTTAAAAAAGAAGGCTGAAAAGACTGGGGTGAAATCCATCAAACCAGGACAGGTTTCTACAAACCAGACATATATATTACCCTTTCACCCCAAGGGATCCACTGTAGTCATTGAAGGCCTAGTAAATACAGTCATGTTACCCAGATGAAATGCATTTCATGTAGGAGTTAAACAAGAGGATTTCAGCCCTTGTTCTTCCATTCCACCAACCAAAAAGGCAAGCCAAGATGATGAGCCCAGTTAGTAGATATCTACATCAATGATGCCTTGCAATAAACGCTGTTGCGCTTTTTGAATCCTTTTTTTTTCCTTTCACTTCTCACTTGCAGATTTTTCTGGACTGTTTATTTCTACTAATCTATTTCAGAAATACTTGACGAATGTTACAAGTAAAAGCTTTATATTATATACAGTTAATTCAAGTTGTTTGTGATTATAATTTTCCTGTGCTTTTACATAAATTAAAAAAACCCCAACAACACAGTCTTTCCATGTCATTTCCATGAAATAGACATCATTTCAATTCCACTTTTTGCTTTAGGCCACATTCTGCATTTTCTGTCTGCCATAAAACATGGACAATGTAGTTAAGCTCAGTTTTCCAAAAGTATCACATGTCCAGCTTTGCCAAAAAACACTCCTGAAGCTTTATCAGAAAATCAGTGCAATTATAAAGTCTATGTACACAACACACAGCTGCTGGCTCTTTGAAATATAGCCAAGAATTACAAAGTGATAGACTGTAGGAGAAATCAAATTTTAGAAAAGAATCTTTTATTACATTCAATCTTTAAAAATTTTAAACTTGAATTCACTTAGGAAAAGATAGCTGTCTGGATATTCTGGCTTCCCTCTGTGTATTTTGTTCTCCAGATGTCTCAAGTTTGATGTTTCCAGCCTTCCTCCTTTTTGATGGACCAAAGGAAAGGCGTAACACATATATGACTAGTTCATGTCCATACCACAGATTCCAGATGCCATGTGCATCAATAAATATTCCAGGTATTTTTAACCCCATTTGATTTTACTGGTACTCAGAGAAGCAGAATAAGTAACAGACACCTGTTTCATTTTCATAGAACTATAAAAATTCTCTCTGAAATGGCCTCTCTGCTTTCTGACACTTGTCAACTGCAGGCTAGATCTCAAAACACAGCAAAGGTGCTTGGCTGTTTATTCAGCTGTGTATGGCACCTCTGCTTTAAATCTCTGAATTTATCCTTTACTCCTCACAGGTGCTGATGTTGACCTCAAGTTTTGTGAGAAAGGTCTGGAATACTTTACATAGATCTTAAATAGGACTTGAAGTATGTTTCACCTACTTTGATCATTGCTGGTAATCAACACAGATTGATTCAGACTTAAATGTGAGATAACAGAAACCTGGAAAATACAAAGGGATTATTGAAGTAACTGTGAACAACAAGCTGGAAAGAAGCACTGTGGAAAGGGACCTAGGGATCCTGGTCAATGGCAAGTTGGACATGAGTAAGCCCGGTCAGCCAGGAATGGGGGACATCTAGCACAGCATCACCAGCCAGGCAAGGGAGGGGACTGTCCCACTATGCTCTGCACTGGGGCGGCCTCACCTTGAATACTGAGTGCAGTTTTGGGTGCCAAAATATAAGAAAGACATTACGTTATTAGGGAGCATCCAGAGGAAGGCCTTGGTGAAGGACCTTGAAGGGAAGCAATATCAGGGGTGGCTGAGGTCACTTGGTCTGTTCAGCCTGGAGAAGAGAAGACTGAGAGGAGACCTCACTACAGCCTTCAACATCCTCACGAAGCAAAGTGGAGGGGCAGGCACTGATCTCTTCACTCTCATGACCAGTGACAGGACTTGAAGGAACATCCTGAAGTTGTGTCAGGGGAAGTTTTGGTTGGACTTCAGAAAAAGTTTCTTCCCCCAGAGGGTGGTTTGGCACTGGAACAGGCTCCCCAGGGAAGTGGTCACAGCACCAAGTCTGGCAGAGTTCAAGAAGTGTTTGGACAAGTGCTCTCAGGCACATGGTGTGACTCTTGATGGGTCCTGTGCAGAGCCAGGAGTTGGATTCAATGATCCTGATGGTTTATTCTGACTTACCATATTCTCTGATTCTCTGATTCTGAGATTTTACAGCACTAGTTATCAGACATTCATATACAACTAGCATTACTTTTCTAATATCTAGTTTATTCTTCTGATCCCTCATTTCCCTAGTTAAAGGCCAATTAATCGATAGATCTGCTGCCAAGTGCAATGTTTCTCATCTTGCTCTATCTGATAATATGGAAGAAACAATTCCTGCATGCTGGACATTCAACACAAGCAACAATCAGACTGCAAAGCATACCCTGAGGGCTAGGTTGATTACATATGCCCTTTACTAACTTTTTATAAGCAGAGATTCAGGTACTACACCGCTTTTTTCCCAGGCTAATTTTCCAAGTATAAAGCTTCTGACATATCTTATTTATTGTTCCATTAACCTCAGGCCCATTTACAGACTGCACTCAAGAGAGCTCCTTCCTCCTCTGCCTCACTAGCAGAGCCTAACCATAGGCAAGGAACCTCGAGCATCCTCCTTCCACTGCTGCCAGCAATAGTCTGCTCCCTGCAGAGAGAGCTTCCTGGACTCCAAACACAATGCTCAGGTTGCCACTGACCTGCCTTTCCTCCAAAGCCTGCCCTAAGTTTTCTGCTTTCAGCCTGCCACTCACCTTCATACACAGCGCTCCTCTGGCATAACTTGAAGCGCTCTGGTTTCCTTTATTTTCCTCTCCTGGCTTGTCAGGCAGACAGCCAGCTTATCTGTGCCAGCCAGGAGACCCCAGCATCTGCTGGACCACCTGCATGCATCACAGAATGGACTCCCTTGTCCAGCTCCAGAATGGGGAAGGGGAGCCACTCGTGCTCTCTCAGCAGTTCCCAGAGCATCTTCTCCCACTTTTCAAAGAGTCATACAGAGAGCAGGTAAAAAAACCCCAACATAAGGTTCCATGGCACTCATCTGGCCACTTCCCTTCAATACATTAGCAACTAGCAAAGTATTTCCACACACCTATGTTTAAACACAGGTGGCAACCTGAAATGAGCTCTTTCAAAATAAGCTTTTGAGAAAGACGCCATCAAATGTTCTATTAAAATGTAAATGTATTGTCTCTATTATACTCCTTTCCTCCATTAATTTTATAATGTGATCATGGTTTTTTTGCTCTGGTTTCTTTCTTAAAAAACCCGTGCCAGTACTGGCTCAGCTATCCTCTAATTATCTATATGAATGACAGTGCCCTTAAAGATATTAATACTTGTTTTGATAGCTTATTAGGGACTGAATTAACCATCCACTGAAAACAGCATAGAAAGCTGTGTGTAGTAATCATGTACCTTACACTTAAAAAGCTGACCGTGAATTAGCCTGAGTTGATGCTAAGTATTTTCCATAGCTCTGAAAGCCTTAGTAAGTGTAGTAAACACTTTTGCTTGCACAACAGACCCCGAAACTCTTAAAATCAATAAGCCTCTCCAAATTTCACAATGTTGTGAAAAGTTTTACAACCAACATTAGTGATGCCTAGTTGCAGTGGCAATATACTAAAACTGCTTTTTACAAAAACAACAAACCAAGAGAAAAAAACTCTTCAGCAACAACACAAAAAGCTGTTCATGATTAAATTTGGCTTGAATTTCATAAATAGATATAGAACAGTGAAACATTACAAGTTTACCGACAGTTTTATTTTTAAAAAATCTTTTGCACTATATTATTGAAAAATAATACAAATACGTAGTATGAATTACATTCAACAGTTCTCACCATGAAGCTGCAAAGGTTTTTCTATGTAAAAGAGAGGAAAAATACAGGGTTTATGACAGAATATTCACTTCTCATCCTTTGCTGTCCCTTGAAAGAACCACAGAAACAGGAAAGCAGAAAAATGTTCAGCTGTACTTTCCATGTCACACTTCCTTTTTAGAGGTGTAATACAAAAGCTGTCTGCTGGAGATCGTAGCTAGTGTAACTCATCAGAGCGCTGTTCATTGCTAGTTATCAGTATATCCTTCCACAGGACTTTGCCTTACAACACACCAGATTTCACACACAGAAGAGAACACAAGCTTTTCTCCAAGGCTTAGTAAATCCTTGGGGTTTAATCAAGTATAATTTTGTGACTTAACAAAGTACTCCTAGACATGGCTTTTATAAAAGCTCATTAAGCAAATATGCAAACCCAAGGCCTGACTTGCATTACCATGAGTTAGAAATTTCTTCATTTCTAAGTCTAGTATCAATATTTGCAGACCTGCAATTAAGAGTCAGAAAGTTTCAACTCCTTTCTTCAATTTGTGCTTTAATTTGATCAATAATTTATTATCAGCTGAAAACTAAACACAACTTACTAATAGTATATAAACAACATTCTGCCTTAATAGTGTCAAAGTTAAACAAGATGACAATTAGGAAATCCTGATTGTCTTGAACCATCGAATTCTAGGACAGAATTAACTCTTTAAACCAAGGAGGCCAGACTAACAATTTTGAAGAAAATATCTGCAGCAGACTTCATTAGCATCAAAATAAAAAATACTATATTACTGAAAGAAACACATTCAGATCCAAAGCGAGCTACAAGGCACTCACAGCTGAGAGCTTAAAGGAGGACAGAACACAAAACCTAAGCCAAAGAAAAGAAACACAGAAAATGTACAATAGAAAATTATATATCTTAAATCCAGGAAGACACACATACACATAGCTAGACGAAAACATTAGGACATTTAGATGAGAACAAGACATAAAGAAAAAAGCAAAGGTGAATTGGATTCTACAGGCAGAAGTAGTGAATCAGAAGATATGGTAGTGTTACTGCATAAAGTAATAACACAGTATGTCAAGTACACTCTGTTTCTTTGATTACCTAATCATAGCAAGATTATTACAATGTTTGAAATAATGCTGCACAAACCAGGCAGAACAATATTAGGACTCAAGGTTAAGACTCAGAAATTACAGACAGGTTCTCCTTTTACTCTTTAGATAGCAGTAAACTAGATGAAGTAATGACGTATATGCTAGAAGAAAAACTACAAAACAAAGGAAAAGCAACAACCAAAACAAAAAACCCAATCTAAAAAAAAACCCAAACAGCAAGCAGCAAAACCCAGATTTTTTAACAAAGGCAGGAAGAAAAATGCATAAATTTAATTTTGTAAACCTGTATTTTCCTAAAGTACACGTTTTATAATCAGTACATGAACTGGAGAGCTCACTCCATCTTTTCTTCAGGTACCAAAGGTACCAAACTAAATCTAATTTTCTTAAGAATATTTGAAAAAGTATACTGATTCAGCACCATATAAAGAATTCTTGCATTATTCTGATCATCTGGGCAGGATTTAAGAAATAAGAAATGGCACCATGTATTTTTGAAGAAGAGAAAAAAACTGTCACCCTTTTCACAGGCTGAAGGGGCTGGACACAGACTGAACAGAAGAGAGACAGAGGCACAATTTACTGTGGTAACCACCTGGTCTAAGAGCAAGAGTAGCTGGAGGGAAAAGTTACTGAGTACATAAACAACTAGAGGATGGCTGTGAGTGTGGTGTGAGAGTCAGCAGATTGTTGGGGTGTGAGACCCAAGAGCTGGCAGGGAGGCAGGTGGCCCCACTGACTGCTGAAGCTTAGAGTGGTGGAGATATTCCTGGGGTAAAATGCAGCTCTTGTTTTCCACACTGGAATGGCCCATCCTCAGTTTAAACCTGGTAGTGTGGAAGTTTCCATTGTTTGCGGAAGTCATAGCACTAATATACTTCATTTATATTAAAAACATCCTGTAATTAAGTAGCAGTCTGGATTGTGTGCATATTATCATTACAAGGGGGAATTTCCCCAGAACATTTGGTATCCCAAGGCCCTCACTTCATGCTGCCACTGCTTTCCCTCTGTACCATCAGTCCTCTACATTCAAGTTCTCCTTATGTCTGCTTCTGGTGTTCTTGTTTTCTGGAGATGAGAATTACCTCAAAAGCAAGGCAACTTGTCATCATTGCATGAAGACACACAAATACCAGACTTTGGATATAAACTTACTAATTTCCTCAAACCTAGTGAACATAAACAGAAGTTATCCCTCCTCATACTTCTCCATAGAATCATTTAGCCTGAAAAAAACCCTTAAAATCATTGAGCCCAACCATTAACCTAACACTGTCATAACTGAACATTTCAGCTCTTCCTATCAAAAAGTAGCTCATGCTGATACTTTACACATTACTAGTTTACATGTACTAGATTCCTACATATAAAAAGGGAGAAAAGAAAGAAAAAGGAAAAAGAAGAAAGGAAGATTACTGTTTTTACTGCTTTTCACAGTGCCTGTAAGTGCCAAACTGATATGCTTACAAAAATACGTCTGGCAAAAAAAATTAAACAACACATGAACTATAAATTTTATCAAGAAAATACACTGATAGAAAATTATGAATACATATTGTTACAGTTTCAAAATAGGGTCCACTTAGTAAGCATTTATCTCAGCAGAGAAAAACCATTATCAGTAGGCTATATTGCAAAATACTCAGGCCACTCAAAAGCCTAACCATATCAGAAAATTATATGAATTACAGACAAAAGCCCCAATAGTCCATCTTGAAGCACCCAGGTATTACAGCAATACTTATGGGTGCTTTAGAAAGCAAATAGGAGAAAGAGATACTACCTGTCAAAATAGAATTTTTCCCTGATGTTTCCTACTATAATTTTAAATGTCTTAAAGGATGGAGCTTTTAATTCTTTTTTTACAAAAGCTCTTCCGCAATTGTATAGATCTCCAAGTCAGGTAGTTGTCTTGTTATTGATCTAAACTGTCTCTTCACTAAATTATAGCCCATTACATCAAGTCACATTCCTTTTGGCACATTTTACATGCAGTAATTACAGAGGCAATCTTATCTTAATAATTGCAAAGCATTTAACCACATTTTTGCAGCCTCCCAGGTACTCACAGAATTCCTGTTTCTCTAGCTGCCATTATTCACTATTTAGACAAACTATACAGAATCACAGAATCATCAATGTTGGTAAAGACCTTCAAGATCATTGAGTGCAACTGTCAACCCAGCACCACCACAATGATCCCTAAACAACATCCCCAAGTGACACCTCGATGCCTCTTGAACACTTCCAGAAATGGTGACTCAACCACCTCCCTGGGGAACTTACTGAGATGTCTAACCACTCTTTCAGTGGAAATGTTTTTTTCTAATATCTAATATGAACCTGTTATAAACTTAAAACAAACTTCCTCTCATTATTTCACTTTGAGACATGGCAGAAGAGACCAAGCCCCACCTCACTACAATCTCTTCTCAAGTAGTTGTAGAGACTGATAAGGTCTTCCCTAAGCCTCTTCCAGACTAAACCACCCCAGTTACCTCAACTGCTTCTCATAGGACATATTTCCCAGACCTTCTGCCAGCTTAGTTGCCCTTCTCTGGACATGCTCCAGCCCCTCAAGGTCCTCTTTGAAGTGAGGGGACCAAAACCAAACCCAGTACTCAAAATGCAGCCTCAGCAGTACCAAGGGACAATCACTTTCTTAGTCCTGCTGGCCACACTCTTCTTGATACAAGCCAAGATGCCATTGTTGGCCTTGTTGGCCACCTGGACACATGGTTGGTTCATGTTCAGCTGCTGCCAACCAGCACCCCCAAGTCCTGTTCTGCTGAGCAGCTCTCAGGCCTCTCCTCCCCCGCCTGTAGCATTGCATGGGGTTGTTGTGATACAGGGGCAGGACATGACACTTCATCTTACTGAAGCTCATGCAGTTGTCTTCAGCATATGCAGGTTTTGATTTTCTCTTTCAGTTCCATCTGACCACCCTCTTAATGATACCTGTAGGTGATAAGGAACTGCACATATATATTCCAGCAGTTTTCTCACGAGCATGTTACAGAGTATCCCAGCTTTGTGAGCTGGTACCTTCTATAAGTGATGGTAATACTTCTTATGGAGTGAGAACAAACAACTTTTCAGTCATTATAATTGTTGATCTGCTGATAATGTGGAGTAGGTAAATAAATATAAGTAAATGAGAAAGCAATTGAGTCTCTACTGTGTGTTTGCTTGGTGTTCAGGTAAAAATCCCGTGTATGTTTTGGCTCCTTCTCCTTGCTTTTCTTATATTAAGTTAAATACAGCCTAAGCTCAGGATCCTAATATCCTAATATAGCACGAGTATCTTGACCCCAAAAATTAATTTTGAAGCATACAGCACAAAAATCAGGGCTGTCGCACCCCAGAGCAGATATGGGTGTTTCAGGGACAGCCACTAAGTTAGGCACCAAATCTGAGAATCATCACTGCAGCATGCGGCTGCTCAGAAGCATTAAGCCTTAGTGAAGGGAGACAGCCTCACGGACAAAGGCAGCCATTCCCTGCATCCCAAATGACAAACCTCTCCATGGACTACAGGCGGAGCCTGAATAAGAACAGGACCCTAAACAAGGACCAGAAACACTCTCTATGTGACAGACTCTCCCCAAGGATACAAATAAAAAAACTTAGCCCTTACTCCTCTAATGATGCAGGTATAACTTTCCACTTGTACAGAATTACTTTCGTCCATTGAAAATTGGATTTTTGCACATTCTGCCTAGTCAACCAGATAAAAATGAAAAAAAAAAAAAAGATTACACTTCAGAGGAACAAGCCCAAAGCAATATTCCAAGCATGAAATGGCAGAAATTCTCTGTACCTTAGAGGAATAAAGTTTTTCTGACAACTGGGAACCAGGGGGCACTACTGCAGTTTGTTTCACTTAACTTGGCCGGCCACTTTGAAATCTTCCTCTACAATCTCTTCATCACACTCCTGCTATGTTAGCCGTAGTTCTCCCTTTAAATCAGCCCCTCACAAGGGTCATCAATTGCTAGATTTTTCTTGAGATACGAAGTTTGAAAACTCTTCAGCCACCAATCTAGTGAATAATGCCATATACTGCACACGCTACGTGGCACCTTCTGGGTCTTGAAATTGTTAGGTGCTGTAGCTACAAGTTCTATGCAAATACATGTAACAAGTTAAAAGAATGGGGAAAACAAAGGAAAAAGTTATGACTCCTTTTATGTCAAAACTGAAAAAAAAAACAACTGAACACTTTTTATGCAATCATACACTTAAACATCATCTGTAACAAAAATCATCGGAGAGGGAATTTCACTGATCCCAATGCTGGAGTATAAATACAAACCTCTCTGCACTGTTGCACTCTCTGCCACACCACAAAAAATATTCTGCTTTAAATTTTTTTTGGTTGATAAAGGAAACAACTCTGGGTTTGTATTGAGTTTAAAAATATTTCATGCAACAATCCCAGTTTTCCTATGGGTGTGTTTTTACCAAGATTCTTACATATAAGCCTCCCACTAAACTTAGTATGATTTGTATGTTTGGTAAATGCCAAAGGAAAGGTCTGGGCCCTCTGGAATTTATGACACTGGATTATTAGGTACAGAAGCCATGTTTACTGTTCATTCAGTTACTGAGTATGGAAGATACAAAAATAACAATAAATAAAATAAATTATCTAATCAAAATAAAAAAAATTAAAAGGTGTATAAAATGGAAAAATATTTATTTAACTTCAAATAATATCTTAATCAACCAGCTGCTACTGCAGTTGCAGTGGCATATGAAGCTTTTCGTAAAGCCGATAAAGATGTGGATTTTACATATTTTTTAACTCTTCAGTTGTTTCTCTGGAAAACAAGCCATTCCCTACAAAGGGTTTCTGAGGCTCCTAGCAAAGACCATGACACAAACATGGCATGGGGTTTCAGGAGCATACTGGGTTTGCAGAATGAACGAACTTCATAAAAATGCCTCCCTTTAATTTCCTTGTCTTGAAGAACAACTGAAAACATTAATTTCTAAGTTCTACCCAACAGCCATTTTAACATATTCCAGCAGAAATCCCTGCCTTGGAAACAGAACTGGAAAGGTCAAGGTGTGTGGGGGGAAACAAGAATGTGCCCCTGAGTTGCAGGAAGCTAAGAATGGTATTATGAAAACATGAGGAGTTTGGATAAAAAAAACATAGTAAAAGAATCAGTTTTCTGTTTGTCTAATTTGGTTGGCGTTGCTCTTAATGAGGAAGAATAAGTGGTTTTGTCATTATAACACATATAATGTGCTGTCTACAAAATGTGTTGTCTACAAAAACAAGGCCATGAGAGGAGCATGAGAGTCTGAAAAACACTCTCGTGAGAATCAGAAGAACCCACTGACCACCCACCATATCAGCAAAGCTGACAACATAAAACTCATGTTAAAGGGGCTATGGATGATGCCTCTGATTTGGAATCCTGGGTGATTTTCACTGAAATTGTGATTTTTCTCAAAGGAAGAAAGAAGAACAGCAAAATAACGCAGATCAAGAATTAGTGCTGTGGAAAAATGATAGTAATGGACAGGAAACATTAGAATGAGTACTGATTGAATGTGTATCTGCTCCATGGATGCGAATCCATAGAGAAGGTTGAATCAAGATAAAATTCATGATAGCGGGGTTAATGAAATGAGTTTTAAATTAAGGAGTACAGGGGAAAATTATAAAGAGATCTGCCTTATTTGCATTAGCTTGGTTTTTCAGTGTGGAGGAAAAAAGGAAAACATGAAGCTCTAAAAGCAGATGAAGGTCTGTGCATGGCTGCAGTTTACAGGAAGAGGAAAATGAGTAAGTAAGAATATGACAGTGGAAGAATGATTACCAGGGAAAATTTGAAAGTACAATAAGGAGAAGGAAACTATTAATGTTGATGAGAACAGTAAATATGCAATCAACATAGATAATGAAAGGAATGAGCTGGCCTAGCCTGCACAGTCGAGAAGAAGGTAGATTTGCCAGTTCCTAAAGGAAGTAACTGAACTGCTGAAAGGGAAAAGCAACAAAATGGAGGTGTTAAAATTACTGACACAGACCTCAAGCACAATAAAAACATTAGGGCAATCCTGGCAGGAACAAAAAGCATTGTGGAAAGGTGCCACTGATGAAAGACATATTTTTCCCATGAAAGAGAGAAATATTACACTGTAAGATAGCACTGTAGTTTATTGACATGACAGTACAGGAGAAGGCATAACATCCAGTTGGCAGCCAGTCACTAGTGGTGTCCTCCCTGGAATCAGTGCTGGGCTCAGTCCTGTTTAATATCTTTATTGATGATCTGGATGGGGTGATCGAGTTTGCCATTTGCAAATTTGCAGATGACACCAAGTGGAATGGGAGTGCTGATCTGCAGGAGGGAAGGAGGGCTCTGAAGAGGGACCTGAACAGGCTGGAAAGATGGGCTGAATACAACAATATGAGATTCAACAAGACCAAATGCCGGGTCGAACAACAACTTTTAATTTTTTTAATGTGGAGAAGAGGTAAAAGGAGTTAAAAATCTAAGAAGCTGCTATTTCAGCAGCTTTGAAGAGAAAACTACTTTTATGTCTTTGCTGAAATTTTAACTGAAGCACAAATGGCCTTGGTGGCTCAATAAAAAACTAGAAAAGGAAAACCCTTTAGTATTATGCACTGTCTATATTTTAAAACCCTGGCATTAATGGAAGTTTTGAGTGCATGATACAGTGCTATCAATAAGGTAATAAACTACAAATGATGGCTCTCTGCTACCTGCTTCTGAGGAATAACAAACAACATATGACAATTGCAGCTCTGTTGACTCAAGTTAGCAAGAGATCAGATTTTATGCTGATACTTCTTCTAAAAAGAATAGTATCTGCATATCATGAGCTGAGTGGATAAGAACAGATATGAAAAAAAACAAACAGAGAAACAAAATCCAAACACGTTAATACCTAACCACTTGAAGGACAAGATTCTGGCAGAGGCTTCTTTCAGCATAAAGACCCAGTATACGATACTTGTCATAAACGACATATATAACGGGGCCACCTGGATCATTTAATTGTACGGGAAATTCAGTTCCCCTCGTTTTGGCAAAATCTGTACCACACCTAGTATAACACACAAAATATGATCATATTTCTTGATGCAAGAAGTTGAAAATGCACCCAACCAGTACACAGTGTTAGATGTGAAGCTTGAATGTTTATCAGAACTATTAAAATAGATACACATATCAGAAATACTCAGATATTTGGGGGGCATTTTTGTCATTATTTAGTACTAACTTCTAAACCTTTGAAAGATGCTTTTCTTTCTGTAGGTTTAAAAATATGTCAAAAGAAAAAAAGTATTGACAGAAAATGCTGAGCAAGTTAAAGAAATAAATATTAAATAAATGTTTTAAAATATAAAAAATACAACAAATTATGCATAAATTTTAAATATAACTCAACACAGGTATGAGTAACAGGATCTGCCACATTCATTGATTCTTAATAAACCAATTGAGCAGAAAGATATTTCACAGTAAACAAAACATACTGGATATACCAAATACCATCCCAGAAGTAACCTGGAACCATAACCATTTGAGATTCCACTGAAAGCACTTAATTTTGACAAAATTTTCCTACACAAACCAGTTTATTTAGAATCTATTTCAATATTTTAAGATGCTTTTGCCAGTTTCTAATGTACCTTGAACTCACAGGTTTCTTGTTTCACATGACAGATTTTGGCTAGTAGGATGATTCTGACTCACTACTAAGGATTTGAGATTTTGCATATTTTGGCAACACCAAAAATTAGAGCCCTTGTTATGCAACAAAATACACTAAATATTTCCACATTCGCCAGAAGCTTATTCTTTTAGTTCATTCATTCTGGCCTTTAATATTGGGCCTCTTATATCAATTCTTCCCTTTGTGCTTCCATAAAAGTATGGCATAAGCTCATGTTGTTAAACCAGGAAAATCACTTAGTGAACTGATGTTGAATTTACATAATAGCATGGACAGCCTTGCTGACAGAGTTGAGTCAAAAATATAAGTTTCTATTTACTCAAATTACTAGGAAAACTTCTAACTGAACTACATTCATGCAACTGGCACAAAAAGGACAAAGCACATGCCTCTTAAAGGGAAGAAAACAAAGGGTGTACCTAAAAATCCATTCATCTATCATTTCCTCAATCTGCCAAGAGATGTATGATATTCTTATCTTTCATCCAATTCCTATTTCCTATAGATTCTTCTCCATGAGCATTAGCAATGGAATCAAACTAGTGGCTAAATCGGGGAAGTGTCGTATAACATCCAGTACAGACAGAACCCATGATGAGGCCATACTGGTACTGCCTCAACAAGCCATGCTGCCTACAGAATTGATAACAGGATCTTTCTGCATACTGCCACACTCATGGAGATGCTGTGGGAAAGCATCTTAGAAGCTACAAACGGAATTAACATGCCACCAGAGACGTCATGTTCAAAGGTGCAAGAAAGGGAGTCAAAATGTAAAGCTGGATCTGCCTTGAAGTGTTCTTCAACACAACATATAGAACAACACTGTCCTGAGGGGCACATTCGTTTTAGTACTTATTTTGTCACTAAAAGCCACACTGAGAACTACACAGACAGGGCAGGTATTCCTACAGCCAGAAAACATAAAAGCAGTAAATCAAGTTACACTAGTTCCTCTATAACACTACCAGAACTGTCACTCAAACTTCTTGAAATTCATAAAACCTTTGTCATATGTGATACACTGGCAGTGTTTAAATAAATAAATATGTTATATATATAAACACAGACCTTTTTCTACTGATGCCTTTTCTTGGTCAGAAAAGGCAAAAATCTTCATGGCATCACTATAAACAAATTCTTACTGATTATTTTTTGTTTCACTGCTGAATTTTCCTCTTATAATAACTTCATTACATTACGGTGGCATCAGACAAGTAAAATCATAAACATGACACTTTTCACGGGTCGAATATTTTGACAAGAAATCAGTTTTATGTATGCAGAAGGCTTCAAGAACTTTTTACCTGAACCATAGCTTCCACTGTATTTACATTTATTCATAATTTCTAAAGTGAAGTTTATTCCAACTAATTGAGGTTTCTGTTTAAGATTTACATTCTAAAAGTTTAACCAGGTCTTCTATTTCTTCTTCCTTCATGCTAAGAAAAAACCCACAACTCTCAGAAAAAATACTTAATTCTAAATACTTGAGTTCCTTTCCTTTTCAGCCTTAGTGTTCCCACTAGAAACTGGATTTCATTACTTTCTATATTAAAGATCTCTATCTAAAGTACCTATGTAATATTCAGAGATCTGTGTGAGAAGTGATGAAAAGCACTGAAGAGCAAGCCATCCTCTCTTACTACCCTTAGGCTGTGGTTCTGCCAACCAGAAAGGCAGCAGAGTTGTTAGGGGCTGGTGATGATGTGGTTTCCAGTCCATGGTAAGCCCAATGGGGATGAGGCCCAGCTATGGGTATAAAGACTAAAGCACCAACTTTGCTAGCTATTTAGAAATATTTCTGACGCTGGACTTGTGATTTTTTCCCTCCCTCTTCAAGAGAGAGGACCACGGAGAAAGTTACAATTTTGAGCTTTCGCTGATCCCAAGGTGATCTGATTTAAAACTCTCTAGCTCAAAGACCATTCTGGTTCCTTGGGTCAGTGGCTCACTACTGCAGTGAACTAATGCAGGACATTTATCAGAACTCTCCGTGGCTTTTGAAACCTTGACCACAGGTTTTTCCCCACACATTTTCACATCTCAGCAGGAGAGTGGCACCATTTCAGTAGCTTAATCTCTGATGAAGTCGAGGTGGTAGTTGAGCTGGCTTAACACAATTAGTCCCACAGCCTGCTCTTCTGGTTTAACACGTGTGAGAGAAGCCTTTCCAAGGGACAGTAAGACAAGCACAGCTATGCTGTCTTCAGCTGGCACAGCTCTCTGATTGTGGAGCCATTCAATACGTGCTGAGGTTGACACAAAAATACAGGACTTGGTTATGAAGGCTGGGGGAAAGGTCAACAGACTAGAGAAAAGGTATAAGTCATACCCTATGTTTAAATAAAAAGATATATGTGTTCTCCATGAAATTCAGAATATTTTAACAAAAAAGAAAAGAAAGAAAGGAAAAATTAACATAGACACCCATACATCAGCCTGGTCTTGAAAAGAGAATCTATCATTTATAACATTAAATGGACTATTTTACTTCTGACTATCAAAACAGGGTTGCGACATTTCACCCAGTCAGCAAAAACTCAGAATGGAAGGGGAACCCCTAAAATAAAAAACAAAAGTGATATCCATTTCATTAGAACATGGTGAGGATCAACAATATGAAGAAACTTTTGGGCATTAATTCTCAACACCTTCTCAACCCAAACTAAAATTCAGTCCCTGTCATTCAGCAGTTAATTAAGTTTTGAGGTTACTGCAGTATTTTATTTCTAGGCTCTTATGAACCAAACTGCCTGAACACATTGTATGGTGCTATTCAACAGAGTACTACAAAACATTAACACTCATTTTAAGTCGATTCAACTTCACTGGCTTTGAAACCAATACATAAATAAGTAAAATTATGCCACATGGAGTAACTTGCTAAGCAAGTCTTTCAGACTTAGTGAAAAGTTCATTAAATCCCTTTTCACTAATCCCTTTTCTAAAGTGTTGACAAAACAGTTAATATACGCAAAATTTTCAAGAAGTAATTCTGGAAAATTAATATGTGGCATAATCTCACTTTTTAATTCTAATTGCAACATGGGAAAACCTATGAACTAGAAAGTAACTTTAAAAAGTGGACAAAAAGTGAACTTAAATGACAAAAACTTTGTTACTAGAAAAAAATACTTCTGTAATATACCGAGTTAGAGAGCAATAAAAAGGTTTTCTGGAGACCTTTTTAAATCATATCAAAGAAAGGACAAAGGATATCCTTGTTTATTTCTCAAGGTATTTCTTAAGGCATTCATGGTCAATACAATTTGAAATGATCCTGTGCTTGCTCTTTCAGAGATATTTCAGCTTTACAGACTCAAATTCTAAATTTAAGGCTTTATTGACCAACAATATAAAGAAGTAGTTAAAATTAATTTCAAGGAAAATTATTTTGAAGCCAAAAACAAGGCTTCAGACCTTTTCAAGACCTGAACTGGGTAGTGTTGCAATGCAATTCTTTGCCAGAGCAAAAAAGAATGGGACAAATTATTTTGTTGGTGTTGATACTGCTGTATTTTTACCATTTCATCTTTTCTAATGGTTTAGATCGACCCTAAAGACAAGATGGATTCAGAGTAATGTTCTGACGCTGGAGATAGCTTCCAGCTTCTGCTGCCAAATAATACCATGAGAAAGATTGAGACCTACTCAGAAAAAGATATTTTGTTTAAACACTTCACAGAGGGGAAAAAACATCCTTTTTCCTTCTTTAGCATAGGCCCAGAAATGTAGGTGTTAAAAAGCACTCTAAAAGCAAAAAAGGAACAAGCAAGACTAGACTTTTCATGAAAAAAGCCTTCCTTACAAAATACATCTGGCAATGGCCAAGTAGTCAGTTTAAATTTCCTGAAAAATTAATGGTTTAACTTCAGTCTGTACTTCCAGGGAGTGAAAAGCCTTTGTGTGCAAGTAATTTTTCATAGTTACAGCTGAATAGGTGTCAGACAAAGAAGCTAGGCCGGAAGGTGCATAAGTTATTAATGATTCTTAAGCAAACTACAAAACTATCAAAAGAGTAGGCTCCCTTTAATTTTTTAAAAAAACAAAATACATAGGAAATTTTGCAGCATATTTAAAAAAAAAAAAGAAAAAAAGATACTGTATTTTTTTCCTGTGTTTTGCCATGTTAGTTTGGGTCTAACAGCAGATTTCAGGATTTCAAGTTCTAAACCAGATTTTGGCGCACATCTTGTAAAAGACCTGCATTCACCTTTCAGAGGAATTTTTTGAGCTATTGATCCTCAAAACCTTATCCATATGAACAGATTAAACTTTCCTTTGCCGCTGTTCTTGCTTTTAACACCAAGCTGTTCAAGTGAGAAAAAGGTGTGCCACATGTATATGAGGTGAATGACTTGACTTCCTACAGCAACTTTGCACCTTCCAAAATCTCTCTTTTCTTCATCTACGTTCTTTCTTCTTCATTCCCATGTATTCTTAACATGTTTTTTTTCCTGTTTCTTCCTTATGCTTTTACTTTAGGGTTTAATAACTATTTTCCAGTATTTTGCTATACTTGAAAATACTTTTTTTCCTGGACATTATCTCTTTTCAACCCAACCTTTTCTGAGAGCATACTACTTGTATGAAGTAGATTCTAACCCTCTATAAATCTGCCACGTCTGTTGAAGCTGATTCATTTGTATTTGATTCCCACAGGCTCCATGAGTCTATTCTCCTGTGTATTTGCAACAGCAATCACTGTGATTGGAAAACTTGGGGCTGATCAGCCACCTCCAATAAAGAATGAGAGTTACAAGTCTCTAAACTGAGTTAACTCCACATCTATTCATGTGACAAGTCCACACAGTCAGTCCTTAGGCTGGATTCAGTTAGGCATCTGGAAGACATTCCACATGGCGCAGGTGTCTTGAAGAAGTACTTCAACTGAAACATGAAGCGCACTGCTTATCATACTCCATAACGAGTTACAGAAATGCACATCTACCGCAGAAATGCATGACTATGGGGCAGGGCATTAGGCTGAGCAAGAAGTAGAACAGCGTTAATTGGAAAGAAGATAATGCTTTCAGAAAGAAGTGTATTTTGCAGGCTGGTTAGACGTACACGGCATAGCAGTGAGTTAACTCCCAGCTGTCTCTGTTGCTGTGACCCTTTCATTGTGCCAGCATTAGAATAAATATTCAAATTAAATGTATTTTGTATGTTAATACTCTGTTTAGTGCATCACAGTATACATTTCAACAATCAAAGCTTTTTTCTTTAAGTACTTCCTTGACAGCTGCACCAGCTCTGAAGCATTAAGATATTCCCACGATCTGCCAACATCTTTTTAACAAAAATCCACCTAAACACCACTATTAAAGAGTGTGCGCTACTATCAGAAAGCAAGAGCTTACTCACATCAGAAAACACTTTCACATCAGCTGCATCCTGAACTTCGAGACATCAAAGTCAGACTAGTTACATTTTACTAGTGCCACGTCAGTGAAGACTGAGGCAAAGACAGCAGTGAGCACCTCAGCTGTATCTCTGTCTGCTGTCACTGATTTTCCCACCCTTTTAGCAACAGGCCCACATTTTCCTCATTTAGTCCTCATTAGTATTACTAACATAGTGGTAGAAGGTCTGCTTGATACCTTGACAAGCTTCAATCACTGTTGAGTGTTGCTCTTCCTAAAATCCTCCTGCATATCCGGACAATCTTTCTAAATCCCTCTTTTGAATGCTGTCCTTTTTTCCACTTTCCCCACCCTCCCATTTTGTAGAACACATTTCAATTCCATAAGCAGAACTTAGGAAAAAAACAATTAAAAAATGAGGGAATGCTTTTGACCATCTGGGCAGAGGAATAACATTAGTGCATCCATACACAGGCCCAGCTTTATGGGACTGAATCTTTCTGTGCAGCCATTCATCCTGAAGGGATCACATTGTTCACTATCAATAACCATTATGCCTCATGAGACTTGACAGGTGTGTATCTCAATTTTACGTCTCTACCCCCTAAGATAATATTTTTGCCTCAAATGGGGCTCTCCAGTAATACAAGCAATTATAATTTAAAATCATACTTTCAAAAGCTGGAATAAATCTGCATTCTTTTTTCTTTATAATTCAGTGTTACCATAGATAGGCAATCTAAACAGAGTCCACAATTCATTATTGATAGCAGAACACAGTCTGCATCTGAAAAAACAGCTGTATCCACCTTCTTTTAACCTGCCATCTTAGACTTCGCATTAACAAATAAATGTTCTTTTATGTGTACCTAGAGTCACAGAGACTCCTAAAGGACTCAGTGCCATACACATACTACCTATGTGACCACAGGCCACAAGAAAGGAGGACTTAGCATTTGTTGGAGAACTAACATAAGTAATTCTCTGGTGAGTTCACTTGATTGGCCAGATGATGGATATTTTGGTTTTTCTAGATGTCTCATTGGCTAAACCTACTTTATGTCTTAGGTTTGTCGGCAGAAGACATTCCAGACAGATCTCCCCACAAGACCCTAGCCAGAAACATTACCTGTTTTTTCCAACATAATAAACTGATTAATACTACCGTTACCAAGTTTCTTTAATTCTCCTGAATGGATGTGAACTTTCATGGTATTTTTGATAATTTAGACTGAACATGTCCTTTTAGACAAGGGGAAGGGGGCAGGGGCCCTGGCCCAGCAGCTCCGAGGCCCCTTCACCTTCCAGCAGGCGAGCTGGAACGAAAGGGAATTCCTGCCTTTCGGCGCTGTTTAAATATGTAAATTGCGAGAAGCATCACTGGTCTAAAAGTCTGCCCATCAATCCAGGTTCAACCCATTTCAGAAGTGCTCATTTAAAAGAAAGGGAGAGAACGGAAACAACTATTACACTGATCATTTAATGGAGAAAGTTGATTTTGCGTAACATTCAGCCAACAGCAGGCTGGCTCTAACCTACACAATACAATATTCCCGTGGACCATTCCAGAATAGGGGCATGTTTACATCATGACATTCAAGTTTCTGTACCAAAAGCTTTGACATACTTGGGATGAAAGCCACACGTAGAGTAATCATGCCAAAGCCATTATTTCACATAGAGTTTCAAGTAAATCTGAGCCACCAGACAGGGGAATGTAAATGCTACCCTAGAAGAGATTTTCTGTGCAGTTCAGTCACTGTCAAAACAAGTGCAAGTAAGTACTTGTGAGTAAGTAAACCCATAAACCCTAATCTGTATCAGAAAAAGATACTTTATATGCATTTTGGGACTTCTGCTACTTTTCTTCTTAACAGAAAGCAGAGAGGGCTTATATATGTATCACTGCGTGGATGGCACTGACTTGAGCAGGATGCAGAAGTTCATAACTTCTCATTCTTCTTCAGGGAACCCCAATCTTGGGACATCTGGAGAGCCTGACACCTCCTGAAGCATTTTACACTCTCTGAGGAAACAGTCTGATCTCCTGAAAAAAACCTGGCCTAGGAAAACTTCACAGAAACAATTATCCATAAAGAATCCCTTTACTATTTTTTCAAAACAAACAGGCAACATCCAAAACCAAAAAATTCTCACTACAGCATTTCGAAAGGATCAAATTATGAGAAGGAGTAAAAGAAATTGTAATAGTGTAAAGTGTCCCACTATTGCCTTGCAAAGACTTACCAAAGGAAGCTTCACCTACCTTTTCTTGTCCACAGGTGGTGAGAGAGGAAAACATGCATGCCTACCATGGAATGCTGTTTTGCACATCAAGGTAAAAGGCAGAACAGTGTTCACCTACGTGCTGCTGTTGTGAGTTGACTGTGGCTGGACAGCTGGCGCCCACCAAACCCACTCTAGCACTCCCTCTCCTCAACTGGACAGGGGAAAAGATATAATGAAAAGCTTCTGGGTCAAGATAAGGACAAGGTGAAATCATCACTGATTACTGTCACAGGCAAAACAGACTTGACTTGGGGAAATTAATTGAATTTATTAACAATGACACCAGAGTAGGGTAATGAGAAATAAAACTAAATCTGAGAAACATCTTTCCCCACGTCTCGCTTCTACACAGGCTCAATTTCACTCCTGATATTCTCTACCTCCTCCACTCCAGTAGCACTGGAGGACAGGAAATGGGGGTTGCAGTCAGCTTCTTAGCTGCTCCTTTCACCTCAGGGGGAGGACCCCTCACATTTTTCCCCTCCTGCAGCATGGGGTCCTCCATGAACTTCTCTGAGTTTTTCCCACAAACTGTAGTTCTTCATTAACTGCTCCAGAGTGGGTCCCTTCCAAGGGGTGACAAGTCCTGCCAGCAAACCTGCTCCAGAGTGGCCTCCTCTATCTGTGTGTCCACGAGGTCCAGCCAGAAGCCTGCTCCAGCATGGGTTTCCTCTGAGATGACAAACTACTTTGGACTTCCACCTGCTCTGGCATGGGCTGCACGTGGATCTCTGCTCCACCATGGACCTTCATGGGCTGTAGGGCACAGCTTGACTCCCCATGGTCTGCACCACAGACTGCAGGAAAATCCCTGCTCTGGAGCCTGGAGCATGTCCTGCCCCTCCTTCTGCACTGACCTGTGTGTCTGAAGAGTTGGTTTTTTCTCACGTATTTTCACTCCTCTCTCATCTGGCTGCAGTTGCTGTTGTGCAGCAGTATTTCCCCCACTTCTTACATGTGTTATCCCAGAGGCACCTCCACCATCCCTGATGAGCTCAGCCCTGGCCAGAAGTGGGTCTTGTCTGGAGCTGGCTGGCATTGGCTTTTTTGGACATGCAGGAAGCTTCAAGCAGCTTCTCACAGAAGCCACCCCAGTAGCCCCTGGCTACCAAAACTTCGCCTCACAAACCCAAGAGACACATTTAACCACACCATGACTTTTCTGTAGCTCAGAGAAAAGCTTGGCTGTCACATATTTTCTTCTGAAACTTTGGCAGCTCTGCTTGGTTTAGGATTTTATTAAGCTGTAAAGTACTTCCTCTAATCAGAGTGAGGAATACTGTTGACAGTGGACTTAGTTTTATGAGGAAACATTTAAAAAGCCATCCTGACATTCAAAAGACATAAATGTTAGTACAAATTGAACTGCGGCACTCTGCACTTCTCATTCATTTTGTGAGGTACTCTGAGATGATTTGCCTGGGGAAATGAAGCAATAATGTCTGAAGGCTTGATTTTTTAGAGATTTTAAGACATACAGCTCCAGATGTTGTCATAGAAATCTGTGGTACTCACTGATTCTGAAAACTGGGCTGTGGATGTATAAAGCCTTACCTTGTGCTTGTCTGAAAGGTACACAGTAGAGGACAAAAAGTAAATATGGTGCTTTCAGAATAAACCTTGTCTTGCTCTTCCCCTTTGAGTGTAAAATCGCAAATGAGTGTTACAGCTGAAATGAAAACTTGAGGAAGTAAATTTGTCTAAGCTTTCTTTTCATTTCCATCTGTTCACAGAACAGGCCTTCACTTACATTTCAGACATAAGGAAAAAGTCTTCAGTTAGAATAAGAATTCTAAACTTTATAAGCAGTTGCCCTGGAAATGTAAGACTTGACTGTGGCCATGCAGTTACTCTAACGTGAGCTATCTAAGCTCCCTAGTCTGGCAGAACCCTGTCTTGCTTTGACACATTGCAGTCTTCTGTAAACATTATGTCCTGTATGCACCAAAGAACACGCAGGCATAAACCCTTCATTACATACAGTGCAAACAGACACACAGCCAAGGGTATTCTTGCTACTAAAAAGTATGTCTACACATCTACCTCTGCTTTTGAAATATCATTGGTAGGCAAAACACATTCAATCTACATTTCCATCACAAAAACAAATTTTGCTTCTAAGTACACGAAAAACTAAGTGATTTTCCTTCTACCAATGGATAAGGAGTTTCCTTGAGCTGTAAATGAAAAGTTCTTTCTTTGCATCATGGTGAGTAATAATGCTTTGCAGACTTCTGACACCCTTTTTGTCTTGGTAGGTCCATTCAAGACTGCTGTAGTTAAATCTGTCAGCATTTCCATTTAAGTCTCTCTTTTCAGAAGTCTCAAGTCTGGTGAGAGGGTTCTCATTATCGCTCTCTTTTAAGCAAGTAGAACTTCATAAATCTTGTATCTTCATCTCCTTTTAAGTGTACTTGGCCATTGCAATACTCAAATTTGAGTACATCTTCATTTTCTGCTTTGCCTCAGTCCACTGTATGGAGTCTCCGTATAGATACCAGAACCAGAGCAGACCAGCCCAATGAGGGGTGCAGTTTGCTGCCCTTTCTGACAGTGGCCTCCAACATAAGCAGAAGAAATACCACAATGAACAGCTACAGAATGGCAGACTTTAAGTGGCTTTGCGCATTCAGTCATAATTGGCCTGCCTTGTTACCTGGATGATCAAATTCCATTGTAAATTTTTCCTCTTCCAAAGGCTGGCTTCTTTGGCACCCACTCCTAACAAATGGAAGTGTGTAATCCTTTAATCCATATTTGGGTTTTTTTAACAGCATCCTTGTATATGAGAAAATCCAGAAGTCAAAATGAAGACACCCACTCCCCTGACTTGGGTGTTTCATCAAACTCTAAACAACCTATTTTTTCAAATACTTTGCAGGTAAGTTCCACTTATAGCTCCACTTACTTCCAAACTCTGGATAATGAACATGAATAGAATAGAATAGAATAGAATAGAATAGAATAGAATAGAATAGAATGTCCTTCAGTTGGAAGGACCCTGCAATGATCATCGAGTCCTGACCAGGTTAAAGATATTGTCCAAATGCCCCTTAAACACTCAGGCTGGGGCATCAACCAGCTTTCTAGGAAGACTGTCCAGTGTCTGACCAACCTCTCAGTAAAGAGATGCTTCCAAATGTCCAGTCAAAATCCCCCCTGGAAGGTTAAAAATCTGGGGGTGACAAAGTCCTTCAAAACTGTTGCAGCATGGCATATCTGAAGAGTGGTCAGGATAGGAAGAGAGTGAATGTCCATGAGAGCTTATACAGCTCAAATGCAAACTTCCCTGTAAAATGAGAATTTTTCTGCATACATAGTGCATGGCACAGATAAAAGGCTGCTGAAAATATTAAAAGATAAAACAGTGCTTAAAAATTGACATTTAGAATTTCTAAATCATATTTTATAGATAAATATATATAAAGTAGCTTTGATTTAAAACCAGAAACAAAGAAAACTTGGAGGAGGAAGATTTTAAAAAGGTGTGATTATTTAAGAATCAACAAAAGTAAGATTCCAGTTACAATACTTTTGTTGGCAGGCAATTACAGTCAGATATCATCAATACTTAAGAGAAAAAAAAGTGATGCTCTAAGAGAAAATATTGCCTGCTTAATTTCCTCCTTTTTGCTTTATGATGACTCTCCTCTTCCCTTTAGTTTCTTCTAATTACTATATCTGCAGTAGGACACAGTAAATTATCATTTTATTTCACTTGCTCTTATGACATTTGAAGTCAAATCCAACAAAACCTCAAGCTCTGTCCTAGAATGAAATTAAAATTTAAATTTAAATTTTAATGCTTTGAAGAAATTGTGCCTCAAAGGCAGGTGTCTCTTCAGCATTCCTATTGACTGGATTATTTTGTTCTTAAATTAAACTACATGTATCCAAACTGAAACAGAAAAAAAATAAAACTTTCCTCCTGTTATGCAATCCATTCCTCGTAAATTCAAAAACTAGCAATAACTCAGATTTTTGTTTGTTGACATGTTGGAGAAAACCAGAACTAAATTTTATTGAATCAAAAAGCACAAAACAAAAAATAAATTATTCTAGCTTGAAATGTACCTGTAGCTTTTCTTCTCTATTTAAAGATCATTAAATTAATTTTTACTCTTGTGAAAACTTTCAGAATTTTGTTAAGTATATCTGTTTCCAAGTGTCTAATAATTGTGTTAAAAGAAAAAATATTAATACAGTTTAATTGCCAACTGAACATACAGAAATGTTAGTGTATTTTTAAACATTCACAGTCTGTGTGCTGCAATATATTTCAGCTCGTGCAGTAACAGCTCTTTGGTTTAATGTGTGCTGCATGAATGTAAAAAGGATGGCACACAGCACTAGGATATCAATTGCCTACTTGGAGAATGATTAATTTAAGATAAATAGATGCCTGGCTTCAGCTACACTGATTGTATTTCTTATCCCAAGCTGCAGAATCAGTGTTTCCACTCAGATGTTGTAAAACATATGCAGGAATCATTCTTTTCCACTCTCAAACCACAGTGCATCACAGATTTAATCTTGTTCTTCTGTACTCTGTGGCTGAATTTAATTTTACTTCTGCCATCAGCCTAATAGACAAAAAATGTTTCCTATTTATTTTAATACATAAACTTTAAAGTCATGTTATTCTGATTTCGTCCCACTTCAATTTCTTGGTTTGATGGCAAATAACAAAAAGCTTAACTATTTCTGCAAGTACATAATAGAATCACCTGGAAGAAATTAAAAAAAAAAAATCACAACATACCTAACTGGAAAAATATTTGATTTCATAATGATCATGGGATTTACCAGACATGAAAAATACATAAAACCACAGAAAAAAGATCTCACCTTTTTTTCGGTGCTACAAAAAAGACTATTTGTTTGTTCCATTGTAAAATGCAGTTTTTAAAAAGACTCCAAGAAAAATTAATGTCTTGGCCTTACGAGATTGCACATCCTTAAAACCCCTACCCTCCAGGTTCAAAGCAAACAGCATCTCCCACTCCACTCAGTAGTGTCTGCATTTGTATTTCTCTTTCTGTGGGCACTATCCTACTCACAATAAACAATTAATGCCCTCAGCAAGCCAGGGTGGAACACAACCTTTCTCAGGCACCATCCATTGCCTGTCTGGAGGAATTGGGTAGGATGGAGTGTAGTGACCTAGAGTGAACATAAAGGAATTGGAGATTAGGAAGGGGCAGGTTGGGTGTTTGGTTTAGACTAAACTTGAGGGAGAGGAAGGACATGTGTTCACTTAAGAGTTTGATTGCTAATGACCCTAAGCATGTCTTAGAGTAAGTTCTTCTAAAGCACTGGTTAGTAACCCTGTCCTCAAGCATGTAACTGGAGACAGATTTTGTACCACTAGAGATGAGTCACAGGATTTAAAAAAAAATCAGACTGACCTTAAATTGGAGCAGCTTTTCATATCAGTCAATATGCAATTAGTCAGATAAGCATCCCTTGAGTTGGATGAAAAGAAAAAAAGAAAAAAGATCTATGTGCATTTTAGTATTAAATTTCTTTTGTATTAGGCTATGGATTCTTATAACTAACTTCAAAAATTTTATTTCCTCTATGTAAACATTTAAAGCAGATATAAATGACTCAAGAGAACAGCCTAGAAATTTGTCTACCCCATTACAGAAAAGACAGCAATAAATATGTGAATATTAGGAACCACCTAAGAGATGAGAGATTCTTTTACTCCTCATTCCCATTTATTTTCTTCCCAACAGTATTCCAGCATTGTGCTGCACAATGATCTAGAGTTCTAAGCATTTGTCCACAAGAATCAACCTGCAATTACTATACCATTTTATGTAAGCTATCAGCATCTAGAGGATGATGACAAACTTAACTGAAACTGCTTCTTTTAATTGAAAAACATATTTAATACAAACAGCGTTTTTTAGTTATGAGCATGACTTTATTGCTTCTAGTGGGGGTTTTTTTGTAAATAGTGAAGCTTGCATCCAGAACACATCAATAGGTTATGTTGTATCTGTTGTAAATTCCTGACAGTAAATGGTGTGAGGAGCAGCTCTTACCTTTACCCTGCAAAATCCTGTCTGAATCACTTGAAAAGATTCCTGGTATGTTACTCTGTCTTAAAAGATAGTCTTCTTCTATACCATGCCTTAATAAAGAATCAATAAAAGGACATTGTACACTTCCCAACTTATGTCCTCAGGCAGAAGCAGACTCCTTTCCCAACTCCAGAGCAATCTAAATCCCTTAGAGTATCTCCTTTACTGCTCTTCTCCTGCCTGGTACCTGCTAGGAGTCGCAGACTGTGTACAGGAGATTTCCACACATTCAGAGGAAATGTATTCACAGTGTCATGGTTTAACCCCAGCTGGCAGCTCAGCCCCACGCAGCCGCTCGCTCACTCCCCCCGCGGCAGGATCAGGGAGAGACTAGTAAGGGTAAAAGTGAGAAAACTCGTCGGTTGAATTAAAATCAGTTTAATAGGGAAAGAAAAAGCCACACACACAAACAAAGCAAAACAAGGAATTAATTCACTCTTCCCATGGGCAGGCAGGTGCTCAGCCATCTCCAGGAAAACAAGGCTCCATCACATTTAATGGTGACTTGGGAAGACAAATGCTGTAACTCCAAATGTCCCCTTTCTTCTTCCTCCCCCAGCTTTTTATGCTGACCATGATGACATATGGTATGGGATATCCCTTTAGTCAGTTGGGGTCAGCTGTCCTGACTGTTTCCCCTCCCAGCTTCCCATGAACCCCCAGCCCACTCGTTCACGGGGTGGGGTGAGAGACAGAAAAGGCCTTGGCTCTGTGCAAGCCCCACTCAGCAATAACATCGCCAAATTATCAACTGTTCTCAGCACAAACCCAGAATGCCTCCCCATACTGACCACTGTGAAGAAAACAAACTCTACTCCAGCCAAACCAGCACAGACACAATGTTTTGCATATATGGATGTAACCAGCTGCGTGAAAATGCAAAAATGGCCCCTATGATGGCACAGCAGCAGCACCACATATTCTTTCACATGCTACACAGGCACAAGTATGCCAGATTAAAGGACAGATAATAATACTCTGATGTAAGTTATATCAGTAAGGTGCAGGCCATACTCTCCAAATTTAAGAGATAGTCATAATATTATTGAAAAACAGACATGACATCCACAGAGCTACAAGGTTATAAAACTGGAAGAAGCAAGATGAGATTCTGGACACGCATTTTCTATCTAGACATAAGTTCATTTCTAAGAACCCAATGACTACCAAATATTCCGTCTTTAAGTGTTGAGACCATTTGGCACAAAGAACTTTCCATATTCATAACATTAAACATTCTGTATATTCAGCAATTATGCTTATAAGTGATGAGTGAATCCCTGTTTCAAGTCTTGCTGGAAAGGGAGAAGATATAAAACATCACAACCACATCTGAATCACTCAGACTTCATCAATAAGAATCTGAATCACTCAGACTTCATCGATATTAAGGCAGATACACTGTTGGTTAGGCTATAGAAAAATGATGAACTGAGGAATTTTATTACAAACAAAAGCCAAATTATTTTCATGATATAGAAAATGAAAAGCTGCCCTAAAACCATATGCAGGTTAAAACCAAAAATGTAAAATTCCACATTCAGATGACTACTGACACTCATATATTAAAGTATGGCCTGCATGAGGTTTCCATCATGGCGTACATTTAAAAAGTAACTATTCAGAAATATGTGCCTTAATTTAATTTCCTTAGGTAATACGGAGGAGACATCATATTAGAAAATAAAAATATAAAACCAACCATAGAATATAGCCATATAAATAGCTCCTGGTGCAGCTACTTTTCACCTAACTTCAACAAATGGGATCTAATGCACCAAATTGTCCTCAAAAGTTTAAGCCTGAAATGAGGTTTAAGAATATTAAACAAGTTTTAAAATATCTTTTGTGGCATCAAGAAAGTATCAAATACAATGTTCTGCAGTTCAATGACACGCCTTGACATGTCCATATATATGGGAGACTTTTAAATCTCTTACTGTACAAGCTTGAAAGTGAACTTGCATTTAAGTTGTAACACTTGCATGCAATTTTATAACTCGGGTAATTTTAAGCTATATGCAAAAGAAATGTTTCAGAGTTTCTTTTAAAACATTTTTGCATATAGCTGATATAAAAGTAGGAGATAATTTGTCCTTAAAAAGAAATTATGAAGAATGTTGTAAGTAGAAATGAGGATTACATCAAAACTAATGACTTCATGCATTGCCTATGTGCTTCTAAGTAATATTTTAACTTTTATTTGTGCCAGTAAGGCTATTGATTCAGGTAATGTTTTCAAGACTGAATCTTATTTTCAAAAACTACAGTAAGATATGAGGTAGTATCCCAAAAACTAGGCATAGAGAGTATGTGACAACCACTTGTTACAGAAATACCCTTTTCTGAAGCAGAAAGTCAAACCCTGTGGCATTGGAAGTGGATGGAGCTGTTCCACCGGTGAGCAAAAGTAAGGAAGCAGAAAGATGCAGAGCCCATATGGGACACAAGGCAGTCTTGCTGTTTGTGTCTATATTATGATTTCTGTGCATAATACTTCATTAATTCTTGTACCCTCCCTTCTGTTGCGTGAGGCAGCAGGACCCTGTACCTGCCAGTCTGCAGAAAGCAAAAAGGCTCAGAGACACACAGAAGCCAAGCCTGCCTATTGCACATTTAACCAGCTCTGCGATTAGTCATTTTCCAGTTTTTCACCATCATGAGCAACACAGAGGTCTCTAGACAGCTCACCTCTCAGGCAAGCCTGAAGCATGTGCCTGCACTGAATTTCAAACTCAGTCTGTTTTTACCCACTACTGTTTCCATGAAAAGCATTCTTGCCATATAAGCTGACTTCAGCAGACTGCTGCTATTGATAACCTTTAATGTTTAGGACACAAAGAAGAAACATTTACTTACAGATTTCCAAAGCTCTAATTAGAGACTGCCTGGGAATGTAACACTTAAAAAATGAGACATTTCTGGGTATCCGCTTTTCATCACAAACTGCTGAGTCACATTTTGCTCTCATTTACAAATTTCCTACATAAATGATTATTTGAGATTGTCTGCATATAAATAACTATTGAACTTTTGTTTTCAAAACCAAGTTTTCCCCACTCCCCAAACCACGTATATCCCAAATACATGATCCTGAGCTACAACTGGTCTCCTGGATCACAGCAGCCAACAAGTTCTCTTGATAAATCTGATTTCAGTTTTTTTGATTGCAAAAAAACCCCAAAAAACCCTGAAAGCTATTTGCATTGAAAACTATTTATAGCTCATTCTGTTTCAAGCAGAAGCTCACTAAAGGATGTCCACAGCAGGGAAGGTTCAGAGCAGTCCTCAGAGGCAAACCGTGGGATAAAGCCATAAGCTGTAGCCCGTGATCACACGGCAGCTCTCCTCCTGTGAAGCCTTAGGAAAAGGCTTTTGAAGAACAGATCACATATCCTGATTCTTTGCTTAGAAGAGTCTCTGCACAGACCAGAATACTTCAGCACCCTGTATGGTGTGTCAGTATAATCATGCTATATCCACATAAGCTAAACAGAGTTTATGTTTGATTATGGTTATACCTGAAATGCATAAAAATTGTGGCTTGCTGCGTGAGTCCACACCGTGCATTCCTCTCATCTCTGCCTATGTGTGCAGCAACAGATAGATCTCAATTCCAGTAAGTGACATTTAGACACCTGCTGAACATGGGAAGAATGCCTGAGCCCCAAAGCCCATTGCTGCTGTGAATCAAAGACCATTTGCCATCTCAGAAATTAGCTGCTTTTGAAGACAGCACGTCCAGATGCAATGACATCTGCAGCTGTTGAGCCCCCACAAATGCAGCAATGGAACCAAGGGCAAGTATTTTTTACTGTGGAATTTGATCCACTTTTCCAAGTTAGAGCAGATTAAAGAAATGTGTGCATTTAGGAAAAAAAAAAAAATCTAAAATCTCAGATGAATACTAAAAGACAGATTTAGTGAAGTTAAAACAAAAATCCCAACCCAACCCCTGCACAAAATATTAAGTATCTAAAACAGAATTTAGTGGATTTTAAGCCTTTCAACCGGAAGACATTCCAAAATCTCCTGATCAATCTTAAACCTGGAGATACCAAAAATGTGTTCGAACTTCAAGATTGTCTAAGAGCATTTCCAAGAGCTCTGAACATGCCCAGAACTCCCTGTTAGCCAGCACTGACCCTTTGGCTGAGCTCCCCGTGTTTGCCAAACCAGGCAGCACTGCTTGAAAGTGCCTGGAAACACAGGCATGGTGGGAGCATGATAAACACACAGAAACACAGACTCATGGAATCAGAACGGCCTGGGTCAGAAGGAACATTAAAGATTATCCAGTTCCAATGCCTCTGCCGTGGACAGGGTCGCCTTGCAGTAGACCAGGTTGCTCAGAGTTCCATCCAGCCTGCCCCTGAAACGATTACCCTTTGGCATTCAGAAACACAGGAAGAGAAGGAAAGCTTTTATGGACTTCAATGGTTAAAAAAGTTGCCAGAAATTGTGAGAAGTGTGTTTTGTGTCCTTGTAACTGACCAAATCCTAAACCTAATCTACAGCTTCCCACAAGTGCTCTAAGGATCACACGGATGCTTGTACTTCAGGATTTTTTATCCTTTTTTTTTTTTTTTTTTTTTTTCAAAATCTTAGGAGCACTGAAAATGGGAGAGCTAGATGATGATTGCTGAATTTCTTCTAAAAGCACACAGGTACCTACTTCACAGAGGCACTGCAGGAATGCATTAGTTAAAGCATTGTGAATGGGCAAGAGCAGTATAAATGCCAAGTACTGTTACTACTGCTAGTAGCAATAATAATAATACTTGACACTAGTATAGTGCCTTCCATCTGAGAGATCCCAAAACACTTTACAAAAATCAATTATTAAGAGTCTGTGAGGTGGGTAAGTATAATCTACCTCTTATAGATGATGAAACACAGGTTCATATCGGTTAATTGAATTGCTAAAGTTATCCAGGAGACAGGCCCAGAACCACAAGAGAGAGTGCACATAAGACCTCGTCTGTCATGTCTAACTACCAGGAATTCTTCTTTCCAATGTGTCACTTATTTGCTCTCACTTATCATTTTTGTGAGCTGTCTTCAACAAGTAGTTTTCATTACATTTCCTATCATTATAAATGACAGAATTAAGGATATAATACTAGAAAATATACCCCTGTCCTTTCATTTCCAGGATAGGTGTCGTGTAGCATTACATGAACAATCCATTTACATGTTGTAATACCCATTAATATTTACTCTCATTTTTTTACTGTTTTGGTGAAGAAATAAAGTATAGTCTATCACAACAAAAAAATATTCTGGTAGATTTTACAACACCATTCACTTATTCTCAGGCAAACACTGCATAATCTAACTACTTTCTTTTTTGCTCACTGATTAAGAGGGAGTAGATTTTTTTTTTTTTAAGTAGCATAAAATGATGCCTATGTGGTCAGGAACAATCACATTCCAGCCCTCCATATGATCTCACCCAGAAAGCTGCTCAAAGATACTCCCTGTTAAATGCACCTACACAAGTGAATCCCACCTGCAACTCCAACTTCTGAGTTCAAGCACAGCCCCAGGCTGAAGGACCTGTGCTGAAAGGCCCTAGCCTGGAACTGCACCTCACCTTGTAAACTCAAAGTAGCTGATTTAAGACTGACTGCTCACACTAACTATTTTGAATAATATATAACAGTATCAGTGGCCTGCCATTTTTAGATTATCCTGAGCTTAATACAGGTGACTAACTGAATAATATATAACAGTATCAGTGGCCTGCCATTTTTAGATTATCCTGAGCTTAATACAGGTGACTAACACCTAAGTTCTGCCAGAATTTTCTCCTTCATTAACAAGGTTGATGTATTATTACTTTTTTTCAAAATTCAAGTACCAGCTAGACATTTAGGTGCACAGAAAGTTTCACTGACTGGAAAAGGAAGAAATCTCATTAAAATTTTCAGAGCCAAGATGTGTCAAGTGATATGCTACCACTAGACCCAGGCAAAAATTACTGATACTGTTCTCATAGTATTAGTGGGATAAATTTTTAGTCTTGTTAATATTAACACAAAATGAATGTATAGAAATGTAATATACATTTTTAATTTCAACATTAATTCCCCCCCGCACATTCCTTCCCTCTCCAGTAACAGTATCACATTTTATCAGGAGAATACTGAATTGTTGTAAAGTATTTGAACCTTGATAGCGTGCCCCAGCCAAACCACTTTTAGTTACTTTTACTAGAGCCTTCGGAGGGGGACCAGGCTGGAATTACCCTCACTGGCCTTTCCACCTTCAGGTACAGCACATCAGCCCTAAGAGGGTTTTTAAGCTCCAGTCTGAAGGTTCGGGGAGAGAAGTGGGGGAGGTGGGACAGGCTTATATCTGCTCCCTTTGCTGTCTTGTTGTTTGGATTTCCTGGACTAACTTGGCTGCTGATCACTGGATGGGTTTTGTTGCTGTTATCATCTCTACACTGCTTGCCTAGATCAGAAGCCCCGCCTGTTAGAGCCCTCAGGAATTCATCAAGGACTGAAAGGTAAATTGTGCTAAATTGGGAAAGAAGAAGCTGAAAAACTAAATACCAAGACAGCAAGGAATAGATAAAAAAGGACTGTGCTGCACTAGATTAAAACCAATCATATTATCAGAAAAGTGTGTGCGGAGCTCATGGACAAAATAGAGAAACCAACCAAGCAATGTGAGATCTCATGCACAGCAGTTGTAAAATGTGTATGTACTGTATTACAGATAAGTTGTAAAATGTCTAAGTAGAGTAACATGTATAAGTAGTGTAAGATAAGTAAGTAAAATGCGTAAATACTGTATTAGGTAAAAGTTGTAAAAGGTATAAGTAATTAAGAACTTTTTAAGTTATAGAATGTGTAAGTAACTGAACTGTGTAAGTTATGTATAAGTAGGTAGAATGTATACATAAACGAAGTGTATGAGTAGGGTATTATGCCAAAGTTGTGAGATATGTGAGTGGAGTGTATTTTAAACAATAAGAAGCTTCTGTGGTATCATATTGATTCATTGATCAGAAGGCATGAGTTCCCGCACTAGATCACATCTTCTCCAGATTTAGTGAAAATGTACTTTTCTCTATTTTTATATCTTGTAAAGACATCAGCAGTATTTAGATACTGTGGCTTAGAAACTGGATCATGTTAAGTGCCTACATGCACATTAATTTCCCTTGACTCCAGGGGGTGTCCCTTTGCTTTCTGCAAGAAGTTCATAACCAGGAAGCAAACGGCCCCCCCAATTTGCCTCTTACTTCCCTCCAAGATTAATGGAGGAGCTTCCCAATTACTACTGCTGCTGCTGCATCATGCAGTCCTGTCTGCACAGGTGCTCTTGGAGGAAGAGGACAGAGTCATCTTTGCCTCTTCGTGCCTTCCTTTCCCGACCTTTTGCTCTTTGCCCTTCTCTGTCCAGTCACTCGCCGTGGGTGGACACTCTGCACTGACCCATCGCACAGCAAGCGCTAAGAGCAAAGCACACTGGAGCTTTCCAGGAGCAACCAGGGAGACATACAGAAACAAGGAAAGAATTCCTTCATACAGCATTCATTGGAACCTTCCTTTTCTTCTGACTTTCCCTTTTCCATACTTGATGAATATATTTTTACCATATTAATGCATAAATACAGGGAGAAAGGGAAGTGGCCAAACATCCACAAGATTTCTCATATTCTGTGAAAACACTACGTGTCCTACTCCTGTCCTCAGGCTGCAGTAAGGAAAGCTAAAATCAAATCTAGGTTCAAAGTTCTTTCTGCCATAGAACATTCAGCGACTTTAATTCAAGCTGACTTAGCATGGGAAGTGTACATGTGAAAAAGACATTGTTCTCCCTTCATGAGAGAACACAGCAACCCTATTTCAACAGTCAGCCAAAAGAAGCTGGCCTAAATTTTGAGCTAAAACTGCCATTATTTTGATCCTTCCTTCTTTCAAGAGAACAAAAAGAAAAAAAAAAAAGGAGTTGCAAAAATTTCTTTATTAAGGATAGAGAGAAATAGTCAGCTATTGGCCACAAAAACTCTCAACAGATTAATTAACCAGCCTCTGCAATGTGTTAAGATTGTTCAGTTTTCAAAAATGACAAAATATTAGCAAAGATACAGCAGTCTTTAGAAGCACTATAATGAATAGTGTTTGATGTGCTAACTCTTACACACAGCCCTTCATCCCAGTCATTTTCCCTACATATTTATTTTTAATGTATAATGATGCCAACTGCCCAAACACACTCTCGTTAATAGCCAAACCACCCAGAGCAAGAACTCACATCACTTACAATATCCTGTGTAATCCCAAATTTTCCATGTTTTAAATCCAGTACCTTCCACTACCCTCACATTTACATGCATGTAAATGTTTGAAATCAACTTGTATTAAGTTTTACACATTCCTAAATTTAAAAAGACACAGTTCTGCTGTTGATTCTGAACATTGGATTACAGCTTCTAACCTTTCTGTAGGAGAAATCTAATTATACATCAGATCACATTCAAAACACAAGTCCCATTTAGCTTCCTTTAAAGGCATTTCAGCCTTAATATCTCAGCCTGAAAGATCATTTAAAATTAACTCAGCTATACAACCACTTATGTTAACCTTGTTTGCTGCTAAGCCAAACCTGATAGAAACTCAGTAATCCCCAATTACCACTTTCTGACTCAGATAATGACCCAAAAGTAATCTGACTGAATTTCTGTTTCAGAACATAATTATAGGGTTGCAAATGTATTTTTTCTCCATGAAAATAAAAAATGCTGCTACAAATTTTCTATTATATTCCTTATGGAAGAACTTGAAGTATTCCTCACTTGCCATTTTTTGTTAATATGGTATGCCTATATTTATTTAATAACATGGGGTTTTATACAACTACAAAAAAATCAAGACCTTTATGTGCCAAACATAAACCAAACTAACACCAAGAAATCTTCTCAATTTCAACACATGCAGGATCAAGCCCTGAACTGACATTATCCATCACTCTGTGTGTGTAACACAAAATTAATTTGATATTTTAAGTTTGTACTTGTGGTCGTATTTACTCTTAAATCCCCCTGGGAGCATAAAACATTCATAGAATGAGTAAGATGTGCCACTGCATATGGCAGAGTAATTGCATGGAGCCAGGATTCTCTATAAACTTTTTTTTTAAGAGATTTTGCTGAAAATCATGAAAGTCAGACTCAGTAAAACTCCTTGGGAACAGCTCAGAGAAGCACAGATTCATTCCTGTACTAGTTACGGGGTAAATAATGCACCTCTCTGACCTCTCGCTGTGTAAAATGCCAGCCGTCGGTGCAGGGATGAAGCAGCGACCTGCTGCTGCCTTCTTGTCCCCAGCCTGCCAGCAGCACTTGGAGCACCTGTGACACTTTGCCAATATTAACAAATGGCTCAGACATAAATTATTGCACATGCCTGCCCCAAAAACACGCTTCCTAGGGACATACCTACCATGAAAAGTTGTGGTCCTGCAACAATAAAAGATATTGATTCATTCTCTCCTTTACTCAAAACCATTCTCAGCACCATATTTGAAGAGGAGAACTCCTTTTCCTGAAAAATGCTGCATTTTTCTCAACTTTTAATTTGTGATAAACAGGCTCACTGTGATAGTTTATAGTTTACACACACTAATAGAAACACTGGAATTAAAGTCATGCAGGGGTGGCAGTTCACCCATCTGCATCCTAAAACCAACCCTACTTCTATTTCATTGCCTGTAACCCATACATATACACAGAGTAAGCACACATAAATTAACTGAAAACCTATGTAATCTGTATCTGTGTTTCAGTTGCTTTGGGGTGGGATTAAACCAGTGCCAGAAGGCTAAATATCATAGTGAAAGAGCTGAGTTGATTTCCAGCTGCAGTTGTGGACTAATTCATTAACCAGCTACAGGGAGAGCAAAAATATCCTCATTCAAAATTGCCAAAATTCTGCTTTCCAAACCTTTTACTTCTTTGTGTCAATTATTTTAGACCTGCTATCATGTTGCAGGCCTTTGGCTATGGATGAATACCTTTTCTCTAGTTTGCTAGCATTGTGAAAACAAAAACAATGGAAAAAAAAAAAGTTTTTCCATATTTTGCTTCCCCTTTTTTTTCCCGTCCCTTTCACCTTCCCAAGGCAGTTCTCCACATCATCCCCTGGCTGCTGAACCATTATGAACTCCAAGTGTGTCTCTGGCAGGATGAGCGACCGAGCCTTTCACCATTCCATTCTCCTTATTCCCATGCTGGTTTCCTCCTGACCTTTTGGACAGACAGAGAGCACTGCCTAGTAGGTACCACAGTGCACGTATGTAACTCTGCTAGAAGATGTACCAAGAGATGGGCCAGCAGAAAGTCATCACATGCACCCACTCCAGTTGGCGAAACTGAAGCAGTCTTACAAACCCTCTGGTATGCCTACAGATGTCATTTTCCCAGGCTTTATTTCATAGCTGCAATTTTCCAGACTCATCAGATCATCACTTAGAATCACAATGGAAATATTTACCACCTTCAGGTAGTAGACCAAGACAACTAGATCCCTCACTTGCCGAATGGTGCCATTAGTAATATGAAGCAGTAAGACCTCCCAGAGGTGAATCCCTTTTGCCCAGCAAAGCACCAAACCCAAAAGCTTTCCGGAACTCACTGACCCGCAGTCACACAGATTCCCACAGCATTCCTGGTGTGCACTCACCTGCAGGACCAAAATAGCACAGTGACTCTCTAGTCTTGTGAAGAGACACATCTCATGTGGAAATCAATGCCATCCCTCCTGTTTTATCAGAGGGCAGGATCCTTCCTCAAGCAGCCTTACAGATAATGACTGCTGGCAAGTTTCTGGTACGTATTAAGTTAGAGGAAATTAAGAGCATCACAACACTGTAATTAAAGGAAAATAAACAGAAATCCCTAACAGGGCAGCTAAACATACAAATCCAGAAAATCCATCTTATATTGTTAAGAAAGGATAATGCATTAGATTTCAAACGAAACCTGAAAATGACACTTCTCTTTCATAAGAAACTGAACACTAAGCCAACAGCTGTGGTTAACTGGTTAACTAGCCCAGTCGCTCACTCACTTATGCACAAAAATTGTAACAGCAGAGAATGTGATACTACTTTAATATTCAGATATTAGGATAATACTAAATTAGGAATTAATATTAGCTAATATTGAGATATTCTGATCACTAATTCACATTTCAAGAATGCACAGCTCTGCATTTGTAATCCAGCAAAAGTTGCAACTGACTTCTGTGGAACTTTTTCCTCTTCTGGAAAGACAAAAAGCGATTTGTATGTGTCTTTTACTACGATCTGATTTATTTCAACTAGAAATCTGGATCCTGAAAGTGGCCCCCAATATCTAGTATAACACCATCCCACAGTGAATAACCCATAATTGTCCTTCTTAATGAATACCTACTTTCTATGAGGATAAGGAAGGTGGAAGCAAGTTCTGCATCAAACTGTGTGTGTTATCCCAGGGAGGTGTGCAAATCAAAGATGTGCTCCGTGAAAAGAAAGGTGTTATATTAACTGCTTGAATACATGTGCTATAGCAGCATGGTTTGTATTTAACCAGCAGTGTTTGTGTTTCAGTAATACAGGAAAGACAGTCACTTTATAGAGTCCAGCAAAAATATACAAGGTTTTATGTTTGGAGCACAGTTGCATTTTCCTTCTAATTGAAATTCTGTGACTGCATCACAGTGATGCTTCAACCCTGGAGGTCCTAGCAACTAGTACTCACTAACTTTAGCCAGATTACTTACTAACAAAATCTAAATAGAATCTGAGGACCAAATCCTGCTGGAGTAAAACAGCCTTAGAAAATGAAATG